>NC_080174.1:19548809-19900005 GCF_950295315.1 Erinaceus europaeus
ATTGGTGAGGTTGTCTGTCCAGGGAAGTCTGGTCGTCATCATGCTAGCACCTGGATCCTGGTGGTTGACAAGAGAGTTAACATACAAAGCCAAACAAATTGTTGACCAGACATGAACCTAAAGGCTGGAATAGTGCAGATGAAGAGTTGGGGGATCCTCCACTTTGTAGGTGGCTAGTAGGCATATTTTAGTTAAATTCCAAAGGGCCTGTGGCTATACTTTTTTTTTTGCCCCTGAGCCTGAAATTTGATATGCCAGTGGATCCAAGATATTGTCTGGGGGGATGATGTCATAGCTGGAAAAAGGACCAAAAAGGTGGATCAGGGAAGAGAGTAGCTCCCTAATATGGGAAAGAGGTATAAATATTGTTGACCATAAACCCCATTGATTTGATGTTGATCTGGGGCCCATAATTAACTTAGGAGCCTATGTGAAGATTACAGCATTTTATAACTCTATACAGCTAGAGGCTAGTGTTTAGAAAGTGGATAAGATCCAGTGATTGTATTTTCTCTTTTGTATTTAGCTTAATCTTATTTCAGCATTCTCCAGTATTCTCTGGCTACATAAAATCCGTTTCCATAGCCTCTTTAAAACAGATTTTAGCCAAGTGATTCTCTCATTAATTAGTTCAATAAAACCTTGACACGTGCTCACTATCTATTTGTGAAGCCATCATGGTTTTCACCTTTTGAGGGATATTCTAAAGACCAGGAGTGGCTCATGACCCCCAGTAGGAGGGTCATTGGTTGTTGAGTCTGGGGACTGACTAGTGTTGATAGCTCTCGTTCTGATCTTTTATTTCTCCCAAGAAGCTGGGAAGAGAACAAAGTAGCCAGACATTCAGTGACTCAGTTTCTTCTGTTTGGCCACCCTGGCTGAGAAAAGATTGAAACGATAGGAAGCCTTCTCTCCATTTGCTGAGTATAGATTCTGGGAATCTCTTTCACAGACAAAGCTCAGCATTTCTTGCTGACATGGTATTTCTTGTAACTTCCCTTTATTTCCCTTAAGATTTCCCCTTTCAATTATTTTTCAAAAAGCTTTTTCTCAATAGATAAAACCAGCATCAGTGAGTTTAAATAAAATGCTTGTGAGATCAAGCCTGAATCTGGGAGGTTTTTTTGTATTCCGGAATTATCAGGGATTTTGGTTATTAGCGTCCCTCTGACCTCTTTTCATACTTCCTGGGGGTTGGGCGTCAGCTGTGGACACTAGAAAAGTCCACACCAGCAGTGCAGCCAGAGGCCGTGTACATTGGAATTCTAGTTCTTCTTCTGCAGAAACTTTAATTATCTTCACTTGGGAGTAGCAAGATGAGTGGGTTGCACGGGTTGGTTTTTACTAGGAGGACATTTTAATAAGCTCTACTGTCCATCACCATGACAGCTTACACTCGAACATACAACCAAAAGGAGAAATTGTGGATATATGGAGGTGGGGCTATAGAGCAGCAACAGCTGTGTTTCTCTCTTTTCCTCTCCAGAATCAACTAAGAATACCGAAGGAGATCATCTGGGACCAACAAGACAGGACTACAACGATTTCAGGAACCCACCAAATCACTGGTGAGTGCAAACACATGTGGCTCATGAACAGAGAGGAGCCTAGGGAGAGATTAAGTGGCTGGTAACAGTCCGGCAGTTCACCAGTTGAGACACCACCTCCAGTCTGTTTCACCAACAAAAAGGTGGCTGAAGGGAGGAGAGGACTCCCCTAAGTCTCACCAAATGCAACTGTGAGTCTCCATTGCTACTACCCTCAGAAGCTGGAGCAGCAGGGGGTAGGCCCTATGCTGACACTAGGGGACAGAGAACTAAGGAGGAAACGCAGGAGAAGATCTATACCTCAGTGGCCTAGCAGTGGGGCTGTGAGAGACTCTTTGCATAACCACTGGATTATCTCTGCCCCACACTGCTTTATCTCTTGGTCAGGAGTGAAAGATTAAGCTAAGAGGCCTACTTATAGTTTAAAAGCCCTCAGGCACCCATAGCCTACAGGGAAGAAAAAGAACAAAAGAGGCTTTTAAGCCACTATGCTCTGACTAAGGGATTAAAATAATATTGAAGCAACTGTCAATTTCCACAACTGTGAACCCTTTAATTAATTACCTTACTTAGACACAAGTCAATGCAGGCAAAAGTGATCAGTAATTTGAGAAGTACTAAGAGAGGAACCTCATAACATATTATATAAAATGGTTAAACCAACAAGAAGAAATATTGGAGAAATGAACCAGGACAAGAGTCTGGCTAAAACCCCCCTAAAGGTTGAAGCGCAAAATAATGAGGTCAACAACCAAACACTAGTTAAGGAATTATTCACAGGGGTGAGTAAAGAGTTTGAAAGAATTGTCATCAGAAATGCAGAAACGACCAATGAGACTCTGGAAGAAAACACTAATTATCTTAAGATTATTAGAGAGCTGAAAGCTGAAGTAGCTGAGCTAAGAGCACAACTAGCTGAACAAGCTAAAAGAGTATAAGAACAGGGTAACAAAATAGATGAACTCCAGAAACAGTAGAGGGGAGAGAGAATAGAATCAATGAGGCTGAAGACAGAATTAGCAAGATCGAGGACAAATTAGAGACAACTAAGAAAGAAGTAAGAGATCTCCAAAAGAGATTAAGGGATAATGAAAACAACAACAGAGACCTATGGCATGACTTCAGAAGAAATAATATAAGCATTATTGGCTTACCAGAGGAAGAAAGAGAGGGAAGGAAAGAAAGCATTCTTCAGGATGTAATAGTTGAGAACTTCTCTAGTCTAGACAGCATAAAAGACATAAAGGTTCAAGAAGCCCAGAGGGTCCCAAACAAAATTACCCCAGACTTAAAGACACCAAGACACATCATATTTAGAATTGAAAGGAATAAGGATAAAGAAAAAATCCTGAAGAAACTCTAAAATTTATAGAAGAACATGTCAGTGAAACTTTGCAGGACTTTCACATCAAAGATATATTTGGAGATTCCACCCCTTGGGCATGAGAAATGAAAGCAAGAGTATATAAATGGGATTGTATGGAAGTAAAATGCTTCTGTACATCAAAAGCAAACTACCCCGATAAGCAGGCAACTAAGTAAATGGGAAAAGATATTTGCATATTATACAACAGACAAACAACTGATATCAAACATCTATATATACAGAATTGGTTCAGATCTACAAAATAGGCAAAAATGACTCTCTGAAAAATTGGGGCAAAGAACCATACAGTTTTCTAAACAAGAGATACACATGGTCCACAGACATAGGAAGAATTTCTCCACTTAGAGGGCTGGGCAGTGGCACACCTGGTTAAGTGTGCTGTTGTTAAAATTCGGGGGTTCTAGCTGGTTGGGATAGCTTCACGGGCGGGTAACAGAGACGACCAGAGACATACGGCTTGGCAGGGAAGCTGTATTTCTTTATTCAGGAACAACGATTCATAAACTAAACCAAACTAATCACCAAACAGAACTCTGCTGTCTCTTTGTGGCGGCGCAAGCACTCTCTCTTACTCTGTCCCTCTCCAACTCTGGAACTCTCGAACTCTGTAACTCTGAAACTCTGGCGGGGTTCCTGAGTTCGAGAGTAAGAGAGAGTGCTTGCGCCGCCGCAAAGAGACAGCAGAGTTCTGTTTGGTGATTAGTTTGGTTTAGTTTATGAGTCATTGTTCCTGAATAAAGAAATACAGCTTCCCTGCCCAGCCGTTGTCTCCGCGTCTCTGTTACCTGCCGTGAAGCTAGCCCAGCCAGCTGGAGCCGCCCGAATTTTAACAACAGTGTGCATAGTATGAAGTGCAAGGACCTTATTCTCCATCTGTATTGCAGATGCTTCACCAGTGGTGAGGCAGATTTGCAGGTGTCTGTCTTTCTCTCAGCCTCTCTATATCCTCATCCCCTTTCAATTTTTCTCTGTCCTATCCAATACAGTGGGAAAACAAAAACAACAAAAACAAAACATAACAAAATTCAAATTAAAATCTCTCTGTGTGTGTGTGTGTGAAAAATGAGAAAATGGCTTACATTGACAAACCGGGAAATGACAGGTGTTAGGGAGAGAGAAAGAGAACTAGAGCATTACTCTTATACATGTGATGCCAGGAATTAAAACTTGGACTTCATGCTAGAGAGTCCTGGGCTATGGGCTGCATCCTCAGAGGCATCTGTGTTGAGAAGCCGTCCTGATATAGTAGGCTTAGCTTAGGTTTCCCTTGTCTCACTGTAACTCCTGAGACAGAAACAGAGTGGCAAGCAAGAAAAAGAGCCCTAGGTAGAAGACCAAGTGTTACTTGATTCCCATGTCATCAAAAGATACACATAACCCCAATGAATCAAACAGATAACATTCATGAACTTGTAACACACCCAGTTATGCAGTGTACAAGATTCCCAGGCACCCATGAGAGGAACCATATATCAAAAGGTGACTAAGTGATATGGGTATAGCCTGTGAAACCTCCACCTGCATCAAAGAGATACTGGAGCTCTTTATAAGGACCCTAGTCCTTGCCTAATAAGGCACCTCACTCGAGGAGCACCTCTTGCTTCTTTGCCAGTTATGACAAAGATTTCCATGCACCCATCAGAGGAACCATATCTTTGCCAGAGCACCTCCTCGCTTTGCCTCCTATCCCTTCCCGCCTGGGAGGACTACTCTGCTTCTAATAAATGGTCTCTGTAAAACCTCAATGCCTTGCTCTCTCTTTTCCTTTGTGGAACTTTGTGACTGCCACCGAGTCTCGGTTGCACAGGTCACAACAGC
Source organism: Erinaceus europaeus (assembly GCF_950295315.1). NCBI lineage: Eukaryota > Metazoa > Chordata > Mammalia > Eulipotyphla > Erinaceidae > Erinaceus > Erinaceus europaeus. The sequence goes on from NC_080174.1 coordinate 19,553,562, forward strand.
CAGGGAAATCAAGGGCACTTCCACATACATTCTCATATTCTTAGATTAGTCTCAGAGTAAGCTGTCAGCTCTCAGAAGGATGAAGAGAGAGTTTGTTTCCTCACCCCTCATATGCTTCCAAATTCTCTTCATATACATATCTCCCCCCCCCCCCTATCATCTTCAACTGACTAAAGAACTTGGGTCTCCTGATCCTAACCAGCAGGTACTCCCTTGGCCCTTCTCTGTTCTGAGGTGATTTTCAAAGAAAGAAGTGAGTTCTTACCAGCATTTAGGAGGCCTTTGATTTCTTCAGAAGCCCAGAGTGGTTATTTAGTCATACAAATACTTGTGGGCTTAGTGCCTGAGGGTACCCTGTCCTTTTAATTTACAGAAATAGGAGGCAATTTTCTCAAAGTTGCTCAAAGTTTTGTTTTGTTAAAGTGTATCTTAGCTGAGCCCTTTTGTTTGCATTTTGCCCAAGGCCTTTTCCTTCTGCCTTCATTGTTAGTCCTCAGAAATCTGAAGAGTTGCTAAAGATTTGCTTCACTAATTTATAGACAATTGGGAAGCTTTGTTTTGAACTTGACTGGGAAATAGCATTGGAAATACTTTTGGATCCTTCCCCACCCTGAAGTCTAGGGAACTAAAAATCTTTCTCCATTTGGTCAGGAAACAGAACTTTGAAACTAATGGTTGGAAGTCGCTCTTAATTTGAGCATCATTGGCCACCATGGTACATATACTGTGCTTTTTTCTCAGAAAAAATGTTTTTCTTTCTGCTATATAGCTTTGGGCTAAGCCTCCATATGTTTATGAGCTTTCTTCATATTTGAAACTCCTCTGTTTTAATCTGTACAGAAGCTGATCGAGGGTGTAGAGATGGGAAAGCATTGCTTTCTTTCCTTTGGTGATGAAGTGACTTTCCCCCCCCCTGAAGTTTGAATTTTGGTCTACAATCTTGTAATCAGAGCTCTGTGCAACTCTTTTGCCTTTCTTGTCAAAACTGAAGGCATCCTAGCATTAAGGAAGTAAAATGGTATTTAAAATACAGATATTAAAATGAAAGAGCGATACAGAGACCAGAGCACTGCTTAGCTCTGGCTTATGGTGGTCTGGGGATTAAACCTGAAACCTCAGAGCCTAAGTCATGTAAAGTTTTTTGCCGAACCATTATGGTGTTCCCCCAGACTTAGTGAAGTAAAGTGAATAAACAAATGGGTAAACACTAGCCAGGTTTGAAGTTTGGTCAATATGACAAACCTCTACCCCTCCCCCCCTCTTTTTTAAAGACTTTAATTGGCTCAAGAGAGAAAAATCTTAAAAATCCCTTATCAAAGGCATGAAGACCCCTGGGCTGAGCAGAATAGGCTGATGTGTAGGCAGTTAGCTGAACATGAATGGGAAGGGGAGAGTGTGAATGAAAGATTTTATTGCTGTAATCAGCAGCAACCTTGCAACCTTGCCATGAGATCACCCATAGAAAGTATCTACAAAATGGAGGACCCTCTCCCCCACAACTCTTTATCTGCACTATTCCAGCCTTTAGGTTCATGATTAGTCAACAATTTGTTTGGCTCTCTATGTTAACTCTCTTTCCAGCCACCAGGTTCTAGATGCTAACATGATGCCAACGGACTTCCCTGGGCAGACAACCCCATCAATGTATCTTGGAGCCCCATTTCCCCAGAGCCCTGCCCCACTTGGGAATGAGAGAGAGAGGCTGGGAGTATGGATCGACGTCTCAATACCCATGTTCAGCGGAGAAGCAATTACTACAGAAGCCAGACCTTCTATTTTCTGCACCCTACAATGACCTTGGGTCCATACTCCCAGAGGGGTAAAGAATAGGAAAGCTATCAAGGGAGGGGATGGGATATGGAGTTCTGGTGGTGGGAATTGTGTGGAATTGTACCCTTCTTATTCTATGGTTTTTGTCAGTGTTTCCTTTTTATAAATAAAAACAAATAAATAAAAAAAGAAAGTCTTGAGGCCCATATTTAGCACAGGAACCTGTGTAAGCTCTGCGTCCCTGTAGGTCTGAGCTCGCATTCTGTGGTCATAGCTAGGAACATTCTAGGCTGCACTCAATGTAGGACCCGCCTTCCTCGAGTGACAGGGTATGTTGACCCAATCGACGGGGTTTACAGTTAATGATATTTATATACCTTCCCCCTACTTGGGAGCTACTCTATACCCTGATCTAGCTTTCTAGTCCTATCCTCAACTTTGACACCACCTCCCCAGACAAAACCTTTGGCTCACCTGCATGCTAGCTGTCAGGCTCAGGCAAAAATTAGTAAAGTCAAGGGCCCTTTGGAATATACCTAAAATAGACCTACTAGCTTTTTCCAAAATAAAGACCCCAAATACCATCTGCTCTATTCTTGCCTTTAGGTTCCTGATTATTAAACAATTTGTTCTGCTTTTTATCTTAATGCTTTTTTAGTCAACAAGTTGCAGATGCTACCATGACATCAACCTGACTTCCCTGGGTAGACGACCTCACCAATGTGTCCTGGAACCCCACTTCTCTGGAGTCCTGCCCCACTAGGGCAAGCTAGGGACAGATTGGGACTATGGATCAACCTGTCAACGCTCATGTCCAGCTCTCAGAGGGATAAAGAATAGGAAAGCTTCCAAGGGAGGGGGTGGGATGGAGAAATCTGGTGGTGGTAATTGTGCCCCACTTGTCCTATGGTCTTGTAGATCATTATTAAATCAACAACAAGGGAGTCAGTCAGGCAGTAGCGCAGCAGGTTAAGCACACATGGCGCGAAGCACAAGGGCCCCTGTAAGGATCCGGGTTGAACTCCCAGTTCCCTACCTGCAGGGAAGTCGCTTCACAGGTGATGAAGCAGATCTGCAGGTGTCTGTCTTTCTCTCCCCCTCTCTGTCTTCCCCTCCTCTTTCCATTTCTCTCTGTCCTATCTAAAAAAAAAAAAAATCAATAATAAAAAAATAACTTGAAAAAAAAAAGTCCTAAGGCTTGAGTAACCAGGCCACAACTAGGACTTTGAGGATAGACATATCCTTGATAAGGAGGAAGATAAACGTAAAGGAACTTTCTTAGTCACTGAACATGTTCAGCTAGAGTACGTACGACACTGCTGAGTTCTTGTGCAAACATGGTCAACAAAGACCCAAATGTGCATAGGGTGAGAGAAGTGAGCAGTGGGAAGTAACACAGGGAAAATCCTTAAAATAGTCCCCTAATCTCACCCTGAAGTCTGCTTCCCATCTTGGGATAGGCCCCTCCTACCTCTTTGGAGCTTACTTTTCCCATTTTACAACCAAACCCTGTTTTCTCCATTGCAACAGCCCATCTTGAATTTCTTTGGGACATGCTCTCTGTAATTAACCTATATGTTTGCTTCAGTAAATAAATCTGTGTTGTTTACAATGTTCAATCTTTTGAAAGCTGTCTTTCTTTCAAGAAGATCTAAAAATTAAGGTGACACCATACGATTTCTCTGGTAACTAATGAAGAGTGCACATTGAAACCCTCGCTGGCATGTAATCTGCTTTTTTGTAATAACTATACTGAAAAATAGGTCCTTGTGAGGTTTTGCTGTCATTTTCTGTATGTGTACTGAGTGATCATTGACTCTTCCTCAATGGTGGAAGCACACCTTTCCCCCTCAAAAAACAGGAGTGTCCCTAGAAAACAATGAAATATATATAGGTTACTATATTATCCTTACTGTACTTGATATAAAACTTGACTCTCTTTCCCTCTTTTCTGAGATTTTCTCTACAGCCAACTCTGACCAGATATGTTTCCCAGCTTATAGGTTGCCTGGTTACCAATAGCTTCTTTCTTTTCTATCCAGTATTCTTGTGATTTTTGACATCTTCAGGGTACTTATTCTTTCAGTTCATCCTGAATTGTGAGAAGAGGCAATTCTGAGAGCTAACTGACTAGGACTCACATGTAGGAACCCCTGAGGTTGTTGTAGCTTACTGAGAAAATTCTTTTGACTCCTAGAAGAATGTAAATTAGCTTGGCTAATTTAAAAAATTTCTCTTAAACATAGTAGAAGTTCTGAGAGGCAAATTGAACATTATACAGCAAGAGCAGTGCTTACTTGCTTTTTTGCTGTAGGAGAATTTTAACCTGGATGTCTTTGACAGAATTTTAACCTTACCTTTCTAGTAAAAAGATCCATGGTTTTCAAATGGTTATTTAAATTTTTTAAAATTATCTTAATTTATTGAATAGAGATAGCCAGAGAGGGGAGGTGGGAGATAGAAAGGAAGAGAGCAAGAGAGACACCTGTAGTCCTGCTTCACCACTTGCAAAGCTTTTCCCCTGCAGGTGGGGACTAGATGCTTGAACCCAGGTCCTTGTGCATTATAACATGTATGCTCAACCATGAGCACCACCACCAGGCCCCTAATGAATATATATATTAAGTAGGATTTTAAATTTGAGTTTAGTGGGTTCAAAGTTAAAATTCGTATTAAAACAAATGCCCCCTCCCCAATCTCCCATATTTTCTTGGGTTGGATTCTTTTACCTGGTTCAATGTTGAGAGAGGTGCTGTCTATTTTCAGATCAAGTTGTTGGGCTGCAGCAGAACGAAAATCCTCCAAGACTTCCTGCACGGCCTTGGTGAGGTTATATGGTACTGTGTTCGCAAACCTCACTTTGCTATTCACGATCACACTCCCATTTGTGAAACTAAGTATTTCAAGTTGCTTAAATCCTGTAAGATTGGATTGTAGATAGGGAACCAGCTGCAAAACAAAAGACAGTTTCCTCTTAACTGTGTTCTAAGTGCTCAGCTGCTGCTAATTCCATTTATACTCACATTTCATGATCTAAGACACAAATTTCTGTTCCTTTGAAAATTATTTTTGGATTTTGTGTTTGGATTTTATGTGAAACCAAGACACCACAATTGAATGATCTATTTGCAGTGACTTTGTTCCACATTTCCACCTTTCTCTCAGTGTATTGAGATGGATGGGCAGTGATTTTTCTCCATGATGAATTGGGAGAAGAGAGAATTAAAAACACAACAATAACAACAAAAGCAACAAAAAGCAGAAACTAGGCTAAACTCTCAGCAAAGCAGCAATGTCAGATTTAGTTGTTAAGAAATCACGTCAAACAGCAACATATTTCAAGCTGAGCTCAGAGGCAGGCTAACCTACAGCCATGTAAGGGATAACCGAATGAATTTAAATGACCTATGAAAAAAATTAACAAAGTGTCTGTGTAGTCAGTATGTTTTTTTAAATGTTTTATTTATTTATTATTTTATAGAGACAGAGAGAAATTAAGAGGGAAGACAGAGAGGGAGAGAGACAAGAGAGACACCTACAGCTCTGCTTCACTACTTGCGAAGCTTTCCCCCTGCAGGTGGGGACCAGGGGCTTGAACCTGGATCCTTGCACACTGCAATGTGCACGCTTAACCAAGTACATCACCACCTGCCACCTAGTCAGGATGTTTTAAAGTCAAAACAAATGTAACAACAGGGAACTGACAATTATGACACATGCGTGTCAGTCCTGTGTCCCTGACTAGCTGTGTGATCTTCATCAAGTCACCCACTGTGTTGCATCCCATGGCCTTATCTGAATAGTGAGGGAGAAAAAACATGGCTCTTTAAGGTCATTGAATACCTCCCCACCCGCACCCCCCAAATTTGATAAAGCTGTGTACTCATGGTTCTCACACCTGTCTCTTATCCACGTCACTGTCATGCTTGAGTGCATTTTCATTTTCCAAGTCTTTACTTTCTTTTCTTATTGATTTTTATCAGAACACTGGTCCACTCTGGCTTAACCTCTGGGGTAACAGAGGTTAAAGCTGGGACCTTGGAGTCTCAGGCATGGGAAGTCTTTTTGCATTACTATTATGTTGTCTCCTCAGCCCACTTTCCCCCCTCTTTTATTTTTCCTTTCTTTTTTATTTTATCTATTTATTTATTTTTCTTTTCACTAGGGTTATTGCTGGGACTCCATGCTGGCACTATGAATCCACTGCTCCTAGTGGCCATTTTTTTCTTTCCTTTTTTTTTTTTTTCTAAATTTTTTTTTAAAGATATGACAGAGAAATTGAGAGATGAGAGGATGATACATAGGTAGACAGACAGAAAGAAAGACATTTACAGATCTGCTTCACTGCTCATGAAGTGGATCCCCTGTAGGTGGGGAGCGGGGGCTTGAACCTGGATTCTTGAGCTTGGTAATATGTGTGCTTAACCAGGTGTGCCATATCCAGTGTCTTTCTTTCTTTCTTTCTTTCTTTCTTTCTTTCTTTCTTTCTTTCTTCCTTCCTTCCTTCCTTCCTTCCTTCCTTCCTTCCTTCCTTTCTTTCTCTCTTTCTCCCTCTTTTTTTTTTCCTTTGGAGCAGAAATTTGCATGTGCACAATTATACTGCTTCAGTGTGGCTTTTGTTCTTGTTCTGGCTGGGGTTTCATGACTCTGGGTTGACTTTTCAGAGAGAAAGAGAGAGAGAGAAAGAGAGAGAGAGAGATACAGAGAGAGGGGAAGACAAAGAGCTCCAAAGCTTCCTCCAATTCAGTGGGGCCTGGCTTGAAACTGGGTTATGTGCATTTATGGCTAAACTGGTGCATTACCCAGGTGAGCTACTTTATCAGTCCCTGGGATGCTTTTTCATCCAGGTAGGCAATAATTTGGGGGAGAGGCATGACATCACTGGTGCATCCCCTTGGTACCAAGGCACCCACCCCTTTGCGCTGCCCAGGCTGTTCACCTTCCCATGAGGATAGGGAGATGGCAGAATCTAACCTTAAAGCTAAATCTTCCTTTAGAGTCTACTTAAGGACAGACTTGTATGCAATTGTAATTGGCTCTATATTTTAACTTGCAGGAAGTTTTCTGTTTCCTTAAATTCTGCAATTTCATGGTATGCATTGTGTACTTGACTTTAATCTAAAGGCATGCATTTTGGAGGTGTTTTATCATTTAAAGTATTTGTTACCGTAATCATGTTCTCATTTTCTTTCTTAGGGTTCAGGGAAGATGATCTGTTCAGTTATTTTTATTGTTGTTAAGAATTTAACAAGAGCTAAATAAGGAGTCCTTATTCCTAGACACTTGACCTCATCTATGCTGGACCTAGTTTTTAACATTTTGTCAGATGACTAGAAAACTGTGATATTAGAATTTAGAAAAAAAATCATTCTATATATTTTTAAAAATTTTTTCATTATCTTTATTTATTTATTGGATAGAGACAGCCGGAAATCTAGAGGGAAGGGGATGATAGAGAGGGAGAGAGACAGAGAGACACCTGCAACAGTGCTTCACCACTTGTGAAGCTTTCCCCCTGCAGGTGGGGACCGGGGACTTGAACCTGGGTCCTTGTGGCATTATAACATGTGCGCTCAACCAGGTGTGCCACCACCTGGTCCCTTTCTATATTGTTTTATTTATTAATTTTATTATTATTTTTTATTGCCATCAGGGTTATCACTGGGGCTCCATGCCTGCACATGAATCCACTCTTCCTGGTGGCTATTTATTTTCTCCGTTCGTTCATTTGATAGAACAGAGAAAAACTGAGAGGAGGAGGAGGGGGAGATAGAGAGGGAAAGAGAGAGACACTTGCAACACTGTTTCACTGCTCCTGAAGCTTTCCCCCTGCAGGTAGTCCTGGATTATGGTGAACTATGCACTCCACTGGATGCGGCATTGCCTACTCCCCGTCCCATATTGCTGTTAAATTCCAAGTTCAGTTCATTACCCTGACAAAAAATAGATAGGGAAAAGCTACCATGAAGATATCTGTAGAGGGGCCCAGGTGGTGGCGCACCTGGTTGAGTGCACATATTACAGTGTGTAAGGACCCGGGTTTGAGTCCCCAGTCCCCACCTACAGAGGGAAAGATTCATGAATGGTGAAGTAGGGCTGCAGGTGTTTATCTGTGAGCCTCCTTCACTATCTCCTCCCTTTCCTCTCAATTTCTGGCTGTCTCAATCCAGTAAATAAAGATAATTAAAAGAAGAGAAGACATCTTTAGAGTAAGTTAGTTCCCTGTGCAATGTGTCCACACTAGAACTCACTTGCTCATTAGAACTGAATCTCTTTCCATACAAACTGAATGCCACCAGTCACAGTTCTTTTAGAAGTTTGCCTCTTTCAGCCTGCACAGCTCAAAACACCCTGTGATTTTTATTAGAAAGTAGCAACAGCAAAAGAAGAGAGACACACAGAGAGTTGTAAGCAGTGCCCACTCACCAGCTGTGTGAATTGTAGCTCCAACAATTGGTACTCTAGTGAGCTCTTGTTGAACAAGTTGTTGGAAAAGGGCATGTTAGTGACCCTCAGACTGAAGAACACCACTAGCTCTTGGCCCTTGGCCACGGTGGTCATAGAGCTAGTAGTGATGTACTCGGGAGCTGGCATGGGAGTGGTTTTCTCTGAAGAATCTTCTGGAGTAGAAAGATCGTCACTGAGTCCTGGTACCTCCAATGTGGCAGACTTGCTCACTACATCCACTCCAAGCATATATTGACCGTCTGAACTCGAACTGCTGTCTTCTGAAGGCGAGGGCCAATGGGAAATTTCTAGAACTGGTTGACCGCTTGCAGAATAATCACCAGTTGAGGTCATTGACACTGGGATCACTACTGTCTGGTCAATGGACAAGTGGTCTGTGGCATTTTGAGGAGTCAGGGAGAAGACACTAGTTGAAGCAAAGAAAGGCAGACTTCCAGGAAGGGTAGTTGAGTCCAAAGCAGGTGATGACCAAGGACTGACTGTGGAGGAAGCTTCTGAGACCAATTCATTATGTCCAAGTATTCCCACAAAGAACAGGGAGGAACAGAAAGAAAAAAAAAGAAAATCATAGTTAGACTTTACTCAAAAATGCCTTTTGCTTTTGTTGTTGTTGTTGTTATATTCATGAAAAAGAAGAAAAGAAGAACTATAGAGAGGATAGGGAACCTTGTGTTCAGACCTAGCCGGACAGAGGGTGGGCTCTTCGCAACTTTTTTTTAATTCAGGTTCAATCATTTTGAGGTATAAGACCCTAAGAGAACACTGAGCACTGGCTACCTAGAATTTATGGAATTATTGCCCAGGCATGTACCATAACTAAGAAGCACATGGTAAAGATTGTGTCAGCCATTAGGGCTAAACACCAGGAGCAATGACATAAACTTGGGTCACACACTTCCACCTGAAAATTCCAGCAAGTTAGCCAGGCAATTTGGACCCAGAAATTTTATTTCCATCATGTAAGTCTGCCTTTTATGCAACTGGATTTTGTTTTTGGACACCAGTTAATCACATTTTGGTTGCCTTTGCATTTATAATTTGAAGTATGCTCTCCCCACGTTGGTTAATAGGACTGAACCAGACAGAGGCTGACTTGCAAAATGGCAATGAGAAAGTGAAGGGTGTTAAGTGGCACCTGTGATTTCATCTTTATATTGAGTACATCTGGCTATGTACTTGATAATATGAAAGCTTTTATTCCTTTCACAGGATTAGATCTCGATAATTTCAGTCATCGCTTTGTGTCACTGTCTGGGGTAAGTGCAGGCTGAATGACTGAAGTCCACTCCGTTTTCAGTGTAGAATCTAAATGAATAAGTATTTATGAACAAAAAAAAGTGGTTATATGAAACTTTCAGATAAAGAGATTGGTAGGTTATTAAAATATTCCAATAAACCTAAATCCAGAACCACTGACAATATTTAAGGCATTAGGTAGATCAAAACAGGGAGCTTTCTGTGATTACTTCAGTGGCATTTTGGCAAAGATGTGGAAAAGCGGTGCTGAAATCCAAATGCTAAGCATGATGAATGGACTGTCTGGAGGCAGATATAATCTCTGGACGCTCAGTGAGCTAATTTACCAGCATGCAATCACCCAGACTGAAACTCCCAGTGATAAACAGTTCTGGAAGGTGGAATCATATTAGTTTTTATTAGTTTCTTAAAATAAAACCTGGCTCTTGGTGAATTGTACCTAGACTTCAGAGAGGCATCTTCTTTGCTCTCATCTGGAGAGGATGCTCAGATGTGTCTACCCATAATTTCCTTCCTTGGTTGTTAGAAAGAAAGAACGTCTCCTAAGGTTCCAGGTCTCTCCAGAGGGACACTTGTAGCTGCATTCGAATCTGTTTTAAAAATTAATTTTGCTTCTTTTCTCTTGTTTAAAAAAATTTATTTATTTATTTATTTATTTATTTACTTGGCTAGAGACAAACAGAAATTGAGAAGGAAGGGGGACAGTGAGGAATAGAGAAAAAGAGACACCTGCAGCTTGGCTTCATTGCCTTCAAAGCTTTCCCCCCCTGTAGATGGGGTCTAGGGATTTGAACCCAAGTTCTTGTGCATTGTAACATACATGCTTTATCAAGTACACCACTGCCTGCTCCCTCAAATTTGCATTTGGATAGTCTTAATATTTGTGTCTTCTTCAGATTCCTGTAGTGGAAATTTAATCTTCAATGGGATAGTACTTGAAGGTGGACCTTTGGGAGTTAACTAATTATCTCCTGAGAGTGGAGCTTGGTGAATAGAATTAGTGCCTTTATAAGAAGAGGCATCAGAGAGATGATCTCTTTCTCTCTCTGCCATGAAAGGATATAAATATAACAACAAAGCTGTTTTGTTTTTTTTTTCTTTCTGATTGTAAACTAGAAAGAAATCCTTGCCAGGAAACAAATCAGCAGCAAAGTTATATGTGATATGTACCCGTGTGTGAAAAACAAATTTCTAGTGTTTAATTAAGTCAGTGCATCTGTGGAAGGCTCAACAATGCCTCTAAGTCACTGCACCTGTGGTATTTTGTCCTAGAAGCCTTGGTGATAAAGGCATCCATAGAAGGATCTAGGGTGGGTGAATGGCAAGGGTGAAGTACTGTCAGGGATTTGACTGGACGTCTTGGTTCCAGAGGGAAATGCAATTGGACTGATTCCTGGCATTGATTCTCTGTGCTCTTCTAGATGGTGAGGGTCTGGGAAGAAGAGCAAAGACAGATGACCTCATTCTGGCTCTGGGTCAGCAACTCATTGCTTAGGTCTTTCTCACTATGTGGATTAGGTTAAAACCGTCCTCTGCTTAAGATTATCAACCAATGAAAATGAATTTCTAACTCTTCACAGCTTTCTTTCTTTCTTTCTTTCTTTCTTTCTTTCTTTCTTTCTTTCTTTCTTTCTTCCTTCCTTCCTTCCTTCCTTTCTTTCTTTCTTTCTCTCCCTTCCTTCCTCCCTTCCTTCATTTCTCCTCCTCCATCCCTCCCCCCTCTTTCTTTCTCTCCGTCCTTCCTTCCTCCCTCTCACTCACGCTTTCTTTCTCTCCTTTCTTTCTCTCTCTTTCCTCTCTTTTTTATTCCTGTCTCCCATCTTTCTTTCTTTCTTTCTTTCTTTCTTTCTTTCTTTCTTTCTTTCCTTCCTTCTTTCTCTATTTTGATAGGAAAGAGAGAAATTGAGAGGGGAGGGGAGGATAGAGAGGGAGAGAGAAAGGTAAGACCCCTGCAAACCTGCTTTGTGGCTGGTGAAGTGTACCCCCTGCAAGTGAGGAGTGGGGGGGGCTTGAACCCAGATTCTTGTGTGGGTTCTTGTGCTTAGTACTCTGTGTGCTTAACTGGGTGCATCACTGGGGTCCCAGCATTTACTTTAATACAAACATTTGTATAAAATCACTTTTATTTCTCTAGCTACAAAGGCAGACTGACTCAGATGTTATTTTGGCATCTATTAACAGGTTACCATGCCCTAAATGAAGAGAATGTTTTTCTGAAATGGTGGCTAATACTTAATATCAAACCTAACAAGGTAGGATATCTTTTTTCCCCCACAAATAACTAGGATTTATTATTCCATGATAAGAACACACAGTCTCGCATATACTTGAAACACAAAGACAGGGAGGAATATGAATGTTTATCATGAAGTTTTCAAACTAAAATAAAGGCCGAATGTCTAAAGAACTAGGTAAACTTGCACAGCAGTGTGTTCACTAAACTAAAACATAAGCTAGTTGGGTTTTGTGTTGAGTGTCTCTGAATGAACCATGCTGCTCTTCTGGATCCTAAGCACTCACGTTATGTTAAGCACTCACATTATGTTAAGCACTCACCAATTCTTGAAGTCTTGACTGAAAGTCGCTAGTTGAGTGTCTCTTCACTTCCTCTCTTGCCTAACAAAACTTTCCCAGCCAAGATCAAAGCTCAAAGGAAAGCCCCAAATATAGCTGATAGACTGGAGAAGCAATATAAACTTTGCTCAATTCAGTTCAATTTATATCAACTTGTGATAAAACTTTGGCTTTTTTTGAAAATTCTTTAATTAGTGATTTAATATTGATTTACAAAATTAAAGAGGGGTATAATTCCATACTGTTCCCACCACCAGACTTTGAATTCCCAGTCCCACCATTGCAAGGCACCACACTTCTCCCAAGGTTGCAGACCTGGGATAACTATCATGTCTACAACTATCTGTCTACATTTGTATATAATTGCACCCTTTTCTTCCATCCTCTATTCCCCTCCAAGCCACACATAACTCTATTACTACATCCAAATGTTCCTCTCTTTTTCTTCCTCTATTTTTTAAAAATTTCTTTTTTGGGGAATTAATGTTTTACATTCGACAGTAAATACAATAGTTTGTACATACATAACATTTCCCAGTTTTCCATATAACAATACAACCCTCACTAGGTCTTCTGTCATCCTTTTTGGACCTGTATTCTCCCCCCTACCCACCCCACCCTAGAGTCTTTTACTTTGGTGCAATACACCAATTCCAGTTCAGGTTCTACTTGTGTTTTCTATTCTGATCTTGTTTTTTCAACTTCTGCCTGAGAGTGAGATCATTCCATATTCGTCTTTCTGTTTCTGACTGATTTCACTTAACATGAATTTTTCAAGGTCCATCCAAGATCAGCTGAAAGTGGTGAAGTCACCATTTTTTATAGCTGAGTAGTATTCCATTGTGTATATATACCACAATTTGCTCAGCCGCTCCTTTGTTGTTGGACACCTAGGTTGCTTCCAGGTTTTGGCTATTACAAATTGTGCTGCTAAGAACATATGTGTATACAGATCTTTTTGAATAGGTGTGTTGGGTTCCTTAGGATATATCCCCAGGAGAGGAATTGCAGGGTCATAGGGTAGGTCCATTTCTAGCCTTCTGAGAGTCCTTCAGACTGTTCTCCACAGAGGTTGGGCCAATTTACATTCCCACCATCAGTACAGGAGGTTACCTTTGGCCCTACAACCTCCTCAGCATTTGCTGCTATTACCTTTTCTGATGTATGACATTCTCACAGGAGTGAAGTGGTATCTCATTGTTGTCTTTATTTGCTTTTCTCTGACAATCAAAGATTTGGAGCATTTTTTCATGTGTTTCTTGGCCTTTTGAGTCTCTTCTGTGGTGAATATTCTTTCCAGGTCCTCTCCCCATTTTTGGATGGGGTTATTTGTTTTCTTGTTGAGTTTGTCAAGATCTTTATTTATTTTGGTTATTAGCCTCTTGTCTGATGTATGGCATGTAAAGCTCTTCTCCCATTCTGTGAGAGGTCTCTTGGTTTGGGTAGTGGTTAGTTCTCTGTCCCCTGGTGTCAGCACAGGGCCTCCATGCTGCTGTCCCAGCCTCTGAGGGCAGTAGCTATGGAGATTCACAGTTGCATTTGGTGAGTCTTAGGGGTGTCCTCTTCTCCCTTCAGCTGTCTTTTTGTTGGTGAAACAGACTGGAGATGGTGTCTCAACTGGCAGACTGTGACTAGTGCTTAATCTCTCCCTAGGGTTCTCTCTGTCCAGGAGCCACACGTATTTGCACTCACCGGTGATTTGGTGGGTTCCTGAAGTTGTTCTAGTCCTGTCTTGTTGTGGTCCCAGATGATTTCCTTTGGTATTCCTAGTTGACCCAGGAGAAGAGAGGAGAGAAACACAGCTGCTGCTGCTGCTCCATAGCCCCGCCTCCGGAAGTCCACAAGGTAGGATATCTTTTTAACTTTAATATTAGCTGCACCCTTAGAAGAAGATGGGTTAACACTTTGCAAAATACACTTTTCAAATTCTGCTTATATGAGAAAAGAATTGTCAGGAAAAACTGTGAATGACTTAGGTTTCTTATTGAGCTCACTTCTCTTCTTTGTTAACTGGTTTTTTGATGCTGGAAACTTTTATTGTCTCTGCAACCTGTTAGTTATTATATAATCATAGTAATGCAAATTATTCTCATCCACAGAAAGTTAAATGCTTGTCACCAGGTGGAATTTAATTACTTCTCCATGGATATTAATCAGATTTGCATTTATTTATTTAAAGATCTCTACATATCTAATTGTTGATTTTGTGATGCTCAACTTCTTCCATGAGCTGACCATAATATTTTCTGTGTTTCTTTATTATTTGATTTTGGAGTCTCAGGCAAGAGAGTCTTTTTGTATAACCATTATACTATCTACCCCTGCAGTATAACCATTATACTATCTACTCCTGCACCGTTATTTGATTTTGTAGGTACAGTCTTTGACACATTTACGATGTGCCATTTTATCCTAGTATGAGAGTTTCTATTTTTCTCTTAGAATGTTTGACTTTAGAAACTGATAGTTTTTTTTTCTTTCTCCACATCTTTAAGAAGATATACAAAAGTCTTGGTGGGAGCAGATGAATTCTTTGTTGTGTGGTATTGACTTGCCTGTTACAGAATTCTCTCCCCACTAAATATTGGTAGTACTCTTCTCTTATTATAATAACCAAAACAAGTGCCCCTATGAACTTTAAAATCATGTCCCACACGGACTCTATTGCCTGATTGTGCTGATGATGCTGAGCTGTCAGCTTTCCTGAACATAACTATGGCTAATGTTCCCTCCTGTCTATTCATCTTGACTCTATCGTAGCCTTTTTAGTTTTTAGCTCTGGAAAAAGGCTAATTCCAAAGAATCATCATTATCTTATCCCCTTTTACTTTTTTGGTGGGGCTAGTAGATTATCGTAAGGTTATTGACACATGGGTACAGTTTCTCATCTTCCTGTGATAGGTGTTTGGAAAACACCTGTGTAGTGTCTGACTTGGATAAGACCCAGTCCACTCTCATGATCACTTTTAAATTCATAGATCCCTGTTTCTTCAATAACCCTTCTCCACTTCTTTTCATTGAGATTCTTCACTAATTAAAAGACATTTGACTGTCAAAATCTGGATAAAATTGTTTTCCTAATTGTATGGTATGTTTATTTTTATTTTATTTTATTTTATTTATTGCCACCAGAGTTTATTTGGGGATTGCTACAGGCACTCCAAGTCCACTGGTCTGCATGGACATTTATTATTTCTATTTTATTTGACAGGACAGAGAGAAATTGAGAGGGGGAGGAAAGATATTGAGTGAGAAAGAAAGACACCTGCTTCACCACTTGTGAAGTGTCCCCCCTACAGGTGGGGAGCAGGAGACTGAACCTGGGTCCTTGAGCTTGGCTATATGTGCACTTAACCAGATGCAGCACCACCCAGTCCCCTACTTTGCTTTTCACATTGCTCTAATCTCTAGTGATATCAAATTATATAGCTTATATATGTATTCCAGAAGCCTATTTCACAGGCGTTTATTGAGTCTTTGCTCTGTGCTTGCATAAAATATCAATTTAAATATATTATTTAAAATGCAGTTATGATGATTTTGTACTGTGTGTGCTTAAGCCAGTGCGCCACCACCACTCAGCCTCAGTTATGATTATTTTAAAAGGTTTACTGGGTTGAGGTCAAGGACCTTTCAGTTAGTCCAGTAATTATTTTTATGGAGCTGAATCCAGTGATTTGCTGAATCCTATGATTTGCTGAATCTTGCTTTTTTTTTTTTTTTTTTTTTTTGCCTCTAGGGTTGTCACTTGGGCTTGGTGCCTTCACTATGAATCCACTGCTCCTGGTGGACATTTTTGTTGTTGTTGTGTTGCTGCTGTTGTTGTCAGATAGCATAGAGAGAAATTGAGTGAGGAGGGGAAGACAGCTGGGGAGAGAAAGATAGATACCTGCAGACCTGCTTCACTGCTTGCGAAGTGACCCCCTGCAGATGGGGAGCCCAGGGCTTGAACTGGGATGGCTGCACTGTGCTTAGCCTGGCCCCGCTGTTTTTTTTTAAAATGTATTTTATTTATTTATTTATTTTATTTAGGATAGAGAGAGAAAAAAACTGAAAGGAAAGGGGCATTTTAAGGAGTTATATATATTAGGCTTAAATATATGTGATTAAAACAGCAAATGCATATATTTGAGACTGGAGGAACTTTACTGAAGGTTAATCTAATGATAATTTCCTGGTCTGATTCTTGTCATCTTGGGCTGAGTGTTTCAATCATGTTCCCAGACAATAACTAGGATCCACCTGCATATCAGATTTCAGGCTCAGGGAAAAAAAAAACCAACAAAACCTAGTATAGCCACAGGCCCCTTGGAATATAACTAAAATATGCCTACTAGCTATCTATAGAATGGAGACCCCCCAACTCTTCATCTGCACTACTTCAGCCTTTAGGTTCATGATTAGTCAACTACTTGTTTGACTTTATATATTAATTATCTTTTCAGCCACCAGGTTCCAGATGCTACCATGATGCCAACCAGACTTCCCTGGACAGATGATCCCACCAATGTGTCCTGGAGCTCCAATCCCCAAAAACCCCACCCCACTAGGGAGAGAGGCAGGCTGGGAGTATGGATCAACCTGCCAACACCCATGTTCAGCAGAGAAGCAATTATAGAAGCCGGACCTTCCACTTTCTGCATCCCACAATGACACCTTGGGTCTATACTCCCAGAGGGTTAAAGAATAGGAAAGCTATCAGGGGAAGGGATGGGATACAGAGATCTGGTGGTGGGAATTATGTGGAGTTGTACCCCTCTTATCCTATGGTTTGGTTAATGTCTCCTTTTTTCAATAAATAAGTAAATAAATAAAAATAAGGCACAGAGAGTAATAACATGCTTAAGAATTCAAGGGCCCAACCATGGGGTTTGGATGCACAGAAATCAGACTCCAGAACTCAAGTCACAGAAAGCCAGAGGTGGTGAACACAACCGACACAGCTCTTGGCTTCACAGAACATTCTGTCTCCGGGCATTACCTATATAATCACAAGGATGCCATGTGCTTTGAAAGAGGCCACCTGCTTTGGGAGGCATAATAGGAAGACCAGGCTGTCACTAACAGGGTGATCTGATTTTGGGAAATGAGGCTGGTGAAATCTGCTCTGCCTGCTGCAGGGATGTGGTGAATCTAAAACCGAAAATAATCCCTGAAAGCAAAATTTATCAAGTGTTATTCTTTGAACCATCAGCTGTGGTCATTTGTAGAAACTAAAATATATTGGAAATGCCAATCTGGCTTCAGGAAAGTGTCTCTCTTTAGAGACTAACCATAAGCACTTTTGATTATATGCTGCTAAGATCAAAGCACGAGTTACTTTGCAAAATAAAGCAAATATTTTAGTGCAGATTTGGAAATTTGTTTACATTATAAGAAGTTTTTATATCTATCATAAAAACACTGAAAATATATCTGATGAAGATTCTTTTAAATATCCAACCCTTGACCAAGGAACCCTCCTGCACTGCTGGTGGGAATGTAAACTGGTCCAACCTCTGTGGAGGGCAGTCTGGAGAACTCTCAGAAGGAAGTAGACATGGACCTAACCTATGACCCTGAAATTCTTCTCCTGGGGATAAGGAACCTAAAACACCCATCCAAAAAGATTTGTGTATACCCATGTTCATAGCAGCACAATTTGTAATATCCAAAACCTGCAAGTAACCCAGGTGTCCAACAACAGATGAGTGGCTGAGCATATATGTGGTCTATATACACAATGAAATACTACTGAGATGTTAAAAATGGTGAATTCACCTTCTTCACCCCATCTTGGATGGAGCTTGAAGAAATTATATTAAGTGAGATAAGTGAAAAACAGAAAGACGAATATGGCATTATCTCACTCACAGGCAGAAGTTGAAAAACAAGATCAGAAGAGAAAGCACTAAGTAGAATTTCAACTGGAGTTGGTGTATTGCACCAAATCAAAAGACTCTGGGGTGGGTGGGGAGAATACAGGTCCAAAAAGGATGACAGAGGACCTAGTGGGGGTTGTATTCTTATATGGGAAACTGGAAAATGTTATGCATGTACAAACTATTGTATTTACTGCTGAATATAACACATTAATTCCCCAATAAAGAAATTAAAAAAAAAGGACTCAGGGATGTGTGGTGGGGGGATTTCAGGTCCTGGAACAGGATGACAGAGGATCTACTGGGGGTTGTATTATTGTATGAAAAACTGAGAAATGTTATACATGTATAAACTATTGTATTTACTGGCAACTGTAAAACACTAATCCACCAGTAAAGAAATTAAAAAGATATTCAACCCTTTACATAAAAACAAAGTGAATTTAGAAGTCTAAAAGGCATAAAAGGCTAATCAGATACTTGTTTTTCTTTTATTCAGAATTGCTTTTATATCAATAGATGTAAGAAATTCAGTGTGGGTAAGAATTTCAGAAGAGTGGGCTAGGTGGTGGCACACCTGGTTAAGCACCCATATTATAGTGCGCAAAGACACAGGTTCAAGTCCCTGGTCTCCACCTACGGGAGAAAGCTTCACAAGTGGTGAAGCTGGGCTGCAGGTGTCTCTCTCTTTTTCCCCTCTCTAGCTCCCTTTCCTCTCTCAATTTCTCTCTGTCTCTATCTAATAAATAAAATAAAATAGTATATATATTTTTTTTAAAAAAAGGAACATGCTGTTTATAAAAAAAGAGAAAAAAGAATTTCAGAGGAGTGTTGTACTTCTGTTTGGGAAGGTAGGAAGTTATGAAAGCACAAGTGAGTCAGAATTAAAACAGAGCATCTCTGTTGACTTGGATGTTTCTGTGCTAACAACATATACTCTCTGAAGAGCCTGTGCCTCCCAAGTGACTCACCTTTAGAAGCTGACAATCCAGGTCAGTTTGTGGTGGTTACTGGTGTGTGCCAAGCTTCTGGAGCAGGCAGAGAAGATGTGCTACAAAACAGTGCTCTGGGCATGTCCTAAGCAAACCTGGAATAAAATGAGCTCTGGTAGAAGTGTATCTCTAATATTTTGAAAATGTTAATGTGAATGATTTAAAAGATTACGGGGTGTCTTTGTAAGAGAAAATTTCCTGCCACCTCTAGCAGTGTCCTTATTTTTAAAAGCTTCCTTTCACTCTAACTGATTGCAATCTGGCTAACTGCTGCTGACATTAAGAGATCTGATTACACAAGGGGTGTACACCAGGCTGAGTGCACATTATATTGTGCAGAAAGCTGAGTGGAGGCTACCAGTCCCTACCTACAGGGGGAAAGCTTCATAAGCATTGCAGCTGTCTCTCTCCCTCCCTCCCTCTCTATTTCCTCCTTTCCTCTCAATTTCCTTCTGTCTCTATGCAATAAATAAATAAATAAATAAAACAAAAGTCCAATAAGCAAATAAAATGAAACTTAAAACAAAAAGAAATCCGATTATACAAGATTTCTCTTTCTTCCTTCCTCAAAATTTTCTTCCTAATTTTATGGCTCCTAAAAAATGTTGGTTTTGTTCCTCTACTCCTCACCCACTAGATTGTATTTGATGGGGGTGGGGTGTGGGGTAGCATAGTGGGTTAATCACACAAGGTGCTGAGTGCAAGGAGCAGCGTAAGGATCCCAGTTTGAGCCCCTGGCTCCCGCCTCCAGGGGTGTGGCTTCACAAGTGGTAAAGTAGGTCTGCAGGTGTCTATCTTTCTCTCCCCATCTCTGTCTTCCGTTCCTCTCTCCATTTCTCTCTGTCTTATCCAACAACAATGACATCAATAACAAGAATAATAATAACCACAATAATGATAAAACTACAAGGGCAACAAAAGGGAAAAAATAGCCTCCAGGAGTAGTGGATTTGTGGTGCAGGCATTGAGCCCCAGCAATAACCCGGGAGGCAAAAAAATGTATTTGAGAGACCTTGCTCTTCTTTTTATTATTATTAATTATTAATTATTATTATTATTGTTATTATATCAGAACTCTGCTCAGCTCTGGCTTCTGGTGGTGAGGGGGATTGAACTTGGAACTTTGGAGCCTCAGGTATGAGAGTCCCTTGGCATAACCATTGTGCTATCTCCCCTGCCTTAGAAATCTTGCTCTTCTGTTCTTGCTTTGGTCAATTCCGTCCAGCACTGCTACTATAATTTAGTCTGAGTTTGATTGAATGGCATGTGTGTCAACCTGAGCTGGGACCCCAAATAATACACCTGAAGACATTGGGAATTACCTGTTTCTAGTAGACTTTGTATTTTTCATTGCCTTCGGGCTAGTTTACAACTCCAGAAAATATAGCAAAGTGACAGTAATGCCAATTATTCTAGTGCAAAGTGGATGGAGCTGGAGGTGATTGTGCTAAGTGAAATAAGTAGAAGTGAAAAACAACTACCGGATGGTTTCACTCACATGTGAAATATAGATAAAAAGCAAATGAACTTGCAAAGTCAACTATGACCAAATATCCTCTTTAGACTTGGTGAAAATTATGGTGGTTACTAGCAGAAAAGTGGGAAGAGTATAAGAACTGTCTTCACAGGTATTACACACACACACACACACACACACACACACACACACACACACACACACACTAGTGGAACTATACCCCTAAACTCTTTTAACTTTGGGAAATCAGTATAAAATTGTTAAAAATTCTAATAAATAGAAACGCAAGTGATTTTTCTTTTGGTCTGATGGACATGCCATTGATTTCCTGCTATTGCAGAGATAATTCTAGTTATTACATTTTTAATAGCTGGGTAGATTTTGACCAGTTTTTTTTCTCTATTTGCAAGTTCTCGTCAGTGTTTTGAAAGCTTGTCTCGAAAGTTGTTACATTTTTTTAAATATATAAAAAGCATCAAGTAATAAACATTTTATGCTCTAGAGGCTATATGGTCTCCATTGCATCTGCTCAGTCATGCTGCTAGATAGCGCTACAGTAAGCACAGTAAACCAATAGGCATGACTGCATTTCAACCTAGTTTTATTTATAGTCAGTTTGAATTTCACAGGACAGAATACAGTTTTTTAGTGGACTTGGATGAGAAGCAGTGACCTAGGTACCAGACTTAAAGCATGTGGTCCAGGTTTCCGTCCTTGGTATTATATATGCCAAAGTATTTCTCTCTCTCTGAGCAATTCTTAAAAATATAGTTGTTTTGATTTCTTATTTCCTTTAGTCATTTAGGAATGTAGAATTTATGCCTAGCTTATAGTATATACAGTCCTAAATAAGTCATAGGCTGAATTTAGCTTACAGGTTTGTAATTTGCTGATTCTTGGTTTATTTATTTATCTTTGTCCACTGCAGGGCTTCTCCTTTGAACTAATTGAACTTATTATTGGTTCTTTCATTACCTAAGTGTGTTCGTTTTCTATTTGAATGAGAGAAATGATTTTATCCCTTAGCAATTATCCTTTTAACATTTTCTAAAGACTGTAAATAGTTTTCAATAGAATCCTGGAAAGTTTTCAGAACTGTTTCAGTATTTTGGTCTTTCTCAGGACATGGTTCTTGCATTGCATGTCTGAAAAGTTCTCAGGTGACTCTCACATGCAGTCAGAATTGACCAGTACATTAACGTTTTTGGTATACTTTATGCAGTTGTTAACTTTAAGCACTTTTATTTTGTTATGTAATTATGTAATTGCCCCTGGCTTATGGATACATGTATGCCTGTACCCAGTACTGCTAAATCTTTGATCCACCTTGAAGTCATTGTTGAATAAAATAAGGTTGATCATATATATATATATATATATATATATATATATATGAGAGAGAGAGAGAGAGAGAGAGAGAGACCACAGCACTGAAACTTCAGTGGATTGGAGCTGGACTGGCATATATCAGAGCAGCACGCTATCAAAGTGAGCTATTTCATGGGCCACCAGCAAGGGGAAAACTTCACTTCACAAGCAGTGAAGCAGTGCTACAGGTCTCTCTCTCTCTCTTTTTCTGTCTCCCCTCCTTCAAGTTCTCTCTGTTCTATCAAGTAAAATAAATAATGTATTAAAAAAATCTTAAAAAGACTGCTCTGGAAATGGGGTAGGTGTGACCTAGAAAGGAAGAGAAGATGGGGCCATGGGAAAAAAAATGGGCAAATATATACAAATATAGACAGAGAGTTATGGGAATAACAGTTAACCCATATCTGTGACCTTGGGAGAAGTGCTATTGCTCCCAATGGAGGGAATATGAATACAGAACTCTGATGGTGGGAACAGTGTGGAATTATATCCCTGTTATCTTGTAATTTTGTATATCAATATTAAATCATTAATAAAATTAAATTAATAAAAAAGGACT
Source organism: Erinaceus europaeus (assembly GCF_950295315.1). NCBI lineage: Eukaryota > Metazoa > Chordata > Mammalia > Eulipotyphla > Erinaceidae > Erinaceus > Erinaceus europaeus. The sequence continues at coordinate 19,575,888 of NC_080174.1, forward strand.
TAGAATTATCAGTAACAAGTTGTGAAGTGCTGTGACTTTCCGCTCTATGTCAGTATGTCCTTAGTTTCTTGGATGGGAAGACTCAGAGAGTGTTTATGAAGCAGAAACTCTTAAATTCTATAAGTTTCAAAGTTTTGGATGGCTTCATGGTGCCATAATTCACTAATTATGATGACTTAGCTGCCAAAAGCCAAGTAATTTTATTTCTATCTAATGTTTTCTACCTGGCAAAAGGAATACTTCACTTTCACATATTTTATCAAAGGGTCCCAAAAGATTTTAATAAATATTATAAAAGAGATTCCAGTGTATATGCTTTTTTTTAAAAAAAATTTATTTATTTATTCCCTTTTGTTGCCCATGTTTTTTATTGTTGTAGTTATTACTGTTGTTGTTACTGAGGTCGTTGTTGTTGGATAGGACAGAGAGAAATGGAGAGAGGAGAGGAAGACAGAGAAGGGGAGAGACAGACAGACACCTGCAGACCTGCTTCATCACTTGTGAAGCGACTCCCCTGCAGGTGGGGAGCAAAGGACTTGAACCTGGATCCTTATGCTGGTCCTTGCGCTTTGCACCACATGCACATAACCCGCTGTGCTACCGCCCAACTCCCAAGTGTATATGCTTTTTATATGAACTCGCAGTTAGTTCCCTATATTAAACTCTCTCTCCCTTACTCTCTCACACCCTCATGCAGTGTAGACCATCTGTCTCACTGCACCAGGGAATCTCCACTTCCAAAATGATAAATATTTGTGCTTTCTCTCTTCCCTCCTTTAATTTGATTTATTTAGTTTTTAGTTTTTTTTTTGGGTGCTTTCTTTGTCTTTCCTTTTAATAAATTCCAAAAATACTCTTTTATTGCTGCATGTCATATTATGCCTTCCCCTTGTTCATTATTTATTTCACTTATTTTGATTAATATTCCTATGAGAAAGACAAAGTAGTATTGCTACTCTACTTATAGATAAAATGTCTGAGGCTAGGAAAATTCAAAAGCACTACTCAGAGTTAACAGTGACAGTCTTAGTGCTAATGCTCAGTTTTCTCAATATAACCACTTTATTTTCACAAAGAATGCCAGAAACTGGTGCTTCCTTTTTGGTCAGGGCTTCATTTGTTCCCTTGTTTTCAAAGTACTACCACTTGTTAGTACCTGTAAGACACTGGTACAAGAGTAATGAACAAGATAAATAATTGTTTGCCTCAGTGCTTGTAATGACTGAAAGTGGCTCCAATGTATTGAGTATCTTTTATGCCTGTTACCACACCTAAAGGTCACATCCAAGTCTGAAGTGCTGTCATCCCTACTGCAGATAAAAAAAAACACACACACACACACACGCACACACACAAAAACCGAGACAGAAAGATTAATAGACTCTTTTTATAGTACTAGTGATGAAGCAGAAAAAGATCAATAACAGTACAGTATCAGTGATGTAGCACTTATAAGACTTGCACTGGAGGGAGTTGGGCGGTAGCGCAGCGGGTTAAGTGCCAGTGGCGCAAAGTGCAAGGACCAGCATAAGGATCCCGGTTTGAGCCCTGGACTCCCCACTTGCAGGGAAGTCACTCTACAAGCGGTGAAGCAGGTCTGCAGGGGTCTATATTTCTTTCCCCCTCTCTGTCTTCCCCTCCTCTCTCCATTCCTCTCTGTCCTATCCAACAACAACAACAATAATAACTGCAACAATAAAACAAGGGCAACAAAAGGGAATAAATAAAAAAATTTAAAAAAGTTTTGCACTGGAGAAATATGCCCCTGTTCTCAAAGAATGACTGGAAGTCTGATCTAATACATTTTGTAAGGAGCTGTACAGAAGAGGGGTGGGGGATGGGAACATTCAATGAAGTAATGTTGCTGAGCCTTAGGGAACCGCGTGCCACATCATAGCGCACAAGGTTCCTTCCAATCAAAAGCATCTGGCTTAATATATATAGCCGGATTCTTAACTTTAACAACGATCCTCTAGGGCCACAAAGATCGCATAATTGTTATGAATAAGACAATCATAGGTGAAGCTCCAAGGTCCCAGGTTCAATCCCTGGCATCACCTTAAGCCAGAGTTGAGCAGTTCTCAGGCTGAAAACAAACCCCCAACAATGCATCTCTAAACTCTGTAAATTCTATTTTCTAAATGGGTAATTGTCTCTAAGTTGGGTGAAGCAGGTCCACTGACAATATTCCTCCAGCCTGTCTACCAATTTTGGCTAGGGAGATTTCAGAAATTTAGGTATGAGGAATAGCTAAGCAAAAATGTCCAGAGGGTTTACTGTTAACAGTACTTATATATACTTTCCCCATATTTGGGAGCTACACTCTTCCATGATCCAATTTTCTAGTCCTTTTTCCAATTTTGACACCATCTTCTCAGGCAATACCTTGGGTCCACCTGCATGTTAGTTGTCAGGCTTAGGCAAAAACTGTAAAGTCATGGGCCCCTTGGAATATACCTAGAATGGACCTACTAGCTTTTTCCAAAACGGAGACCCCAAATCTTCATCTGCAATATTTTGCCTCTAGGTTCATCACTAGTCAACAATTTGTTCTGCTTTATATCTTAACTCTTTTTCAGCCACCAGGTTCCAGATGCTACCATGATGCTAACCTGACTTCCCTGGGCAGGCGTATGGAGTTCTGGTGGTATGAATTGTGTGGAAGTGTACCCCTCTTATCCTATAGTCTTGTCAATATTTCCATTTTATAAATAAAAATTAACAAAAAATGTCCAGAGAGATCTTTTTTTTAACATTAAAATACAGGTCCAAAAAGGATGACAGAGGACCTAGTGGGGGTTGTATTGTTTTGTGGAAAACTGAGAAATGTTATGCATGTACAAACTATTATATTTACTGTTGAATGTAAAACATTAATCCCCCAATAAAAAGAATGTAAGGCAGGGAGCTATTTTACGAAGCAGGGTGACTATAGAAGTGCCAAAAAAAAAAAAAAATTAAAATACAGATCATGGAAAATGCGAGTTAAAGAAAATTTACTTCAGGTAGATTTTAACAATTGTAATTCCAACAATTAAGCCAACACCTTGCTTATATTCCTTGTAAGACTTTACAATAAAAGAATATCAGATGCACTGGGGAGATAACACAATGGTTATGCAAAAAGACTTTCATGTCTGAGACAGCAAAGGTCCCGAGTTCAATCCCTAGTACTACCATAAGCCAGAGTTGAACGGTACTCTGATAAAAAAGGAAAATAAGTAGCTATATTTATTAGCAATAAACTTTTCCTCAGAAGCGCAGCGCACTCCATTGAGCCCCAGGACTCGATGTGGCTAAGTGCTAAAGTTAATGAGCCAATGGAGGAAATGAAAGACTGAAGAGTCAGAGATGAGAAAAAAGCAGATTGAATCTAACGCATAAAATGGGAATCTAATTCTCCTCTATTTTGGGGGAATCCTTTCCCTGGTTTCCACCTGGAGAGTAGGCCTTGTCAACCATGCCACAGGTGTCTCAAATAAATGAGTTTCAGATGGTCACCATTTACAAAGTGGTAACCTTAAAAGAGTGTTGAGATAGGGCTCCGCCTTGGCTCAAGGTCTGGATGTTAGCCATGGCTTGAAGCTCATGTTTTGTACCCGGCATCTTTCGCACCTGATGCCTCGTGTAAGTGCTGACTTGGCACACCTGATGTAACAATGACCACGCAGGTCTAAGCTGATTGCACCAGTGACAGTAGAAAAAGGCTTGACCAAGAGCAATAAAGTGGCCTAGTACCCTCCTGGCCTCAGTGGGTCTCTCTCTTCCTCACTGACTCACTCCCTCATTCCTTCATTCCCTCAATCTGCTTGTTTTCTTCAGAGTGCTAATGGTTTCATTTCCCTGAAACCTTCTTCAGTCCTCTCAGCACTGACACTCGGTCTGACAGAGAGACATTTGAAGCTCATACTAGGTTCATGAATACTTAAAAGAGAGTAAAATATATCAGATACCGGTAAAAGGTTCATTCACCCAAATTTAATGTATTGTTAACCACATGAAGCATTTCTCCCCCACGCCCAGAAAATTCAGCCATGAATATCAAAGTGTGTTAGGAAGACAGTAATATATGCAATGGCACAGAAATGGGAGATAGCAAGAGATCACGAAGCCAGGGACTAAACTTAGCAAAATCTGGTTGTTGGCTTGGTATGAGTTGGAGTGAGAGATGTTTGGTAACTTCTAAATCTAAAAGGTACCCAGCCCGGTTACTTTCACTGATGGCTGTGACTAGGTTCAATTAGACGGTGAATATAGTGGGGGAGAAGGGCTCAATATTTCTCTGTAAAATGGAGAGAATAGGAATCCTGTGCATTTTATAGTTTTTTAAAAAATTTTAAAAAAAATTTAAAAAAATATTTTATTTAATTTATTTATTCCCTTTTGTTGCCCTTGTTGTTTTATTGTTGTAGTTATTATTGTTGTTGTTGTCGTTGTTGGATAGGACAGAGAGAAACAGAGAGAGGAGGGGAAGACAGAGGGGGGAGAGAAAGATAGACACCTGCAGACCTGCTTCACCGCCTGTGAAGCGACTCCCCTGCAGGTGGGGAGCTGGGGTTCGAACCGGGATCCTTATGCCGGTCCTTGTGCTTTGCGCCACCTGCGCTTAACCCGCTGCGCTACAGCCCAACTCCCAGGTTTTTTTTTTTTTTTTTTTTTTTTACAAAGTAATGAAATTGTAAAGGCATGAGAGTTTGGAGAATGTGAAAACCCAAATATAAACTAGAGCTACAGCTATTATTATTGCCTAGTGGTTGTCGAAGGGTGGCATCTCTACCCCAGCATTGTGGGCCCCTGCACTGTCTTAAAAATGAAAATCTCTGGTCCAAGCATCAGCTCAGGGCTAAAGTCACAGAGCAAAGGTGGAAGCTTCTGTGGGGAGGGGGTTCGAAAGTCACTTCTTTCCTCCCCGCAGACCCAAGAGGCCAGCCCCCCGCCCAGGTCTGCTTAGAGCCATCCCGGTGTGTACCGCCTGCCTGGCTAGAGCTTTCCTTAGCTGCTTCTCTAAGCCAGCTAACACCAGTGTTGGGTGTTAGAAGCAGGAAGAAACGCCCAAGAGGGCACCCCAAGAGTGGGCCCACAGGCACTGTGTGAGGCCGCCTTCCCAGTCAGGGAGCACTCAAGACTGCAAAGCAAAGGCCAACAAGGCTGAGTCCACAGCCCCGTCCTTTGTCCAGCTCCTTCCCCTGAGATCAGGAAGGAGAAGATTCCTTCCCAAGACCTCGCTAGTGGTCTGGGCCTGAAAACCCAAATTCTATGGCCTTAGGGGCTTTCCAGGCAGGAAAAGCTCTCCACTCCCACCACCTGACTGTGGGGGCCGGGTGACTGGTGACCGCTCACTGCGCTGAGGTTGTGAGAACCTCAGGGACAGAGAGGCCCAGGTGGATCCCCTCAGTGAGATGAGCACCAGGCAAACCCCCCCCCCCCCCCCCGCCCTGCCACACACACACACACACACACACACACACACACACACACACACACACACACACACACACACACACACACACACACACACCATCAGACAGTTGAAACCACTGCTAATAGCATCGTTGAGCTTCTGGGAAGGGTCCCTTGCCTCTTTCTCTTTGTTTCTGCTTGCCAGGAGTTTCTGTCTGAGAGGCAGTGTCCTGGAACCCAGACCTGTTTCATTTCTGAGTCTGACTCCTAAGTGCAGTGTGTTGCCTTAGCATCTGTCCCTTTAGGAATTTGGAGAACCTTGGTGTCACTTTTTTTTTTTTTTAACTTTTTAAAATCCTAAATTGTGATCATTTCATTTTGCCAAATGTGTGCGTACCTACTCAAAGCAATGAAACTCTCTCTCAAGCCATACAGCCACATGGGGCGGTGCCCTTTCTCACAGGTTTTAACACGTTTGTATGTAAATAGATGTTTGTATGAAATATTTTCATGGTAGAATGACTTTATTTAAAATGAAGTTGAATTACTCCAAAAAAAAAAAAAAAGAATATCTCATGGGGCCAGGTGGTGGCACAGCTGGTTGAGTGCACATGATACTGTGTACAAGGATTCAGTAAGTTCAAGCTCCAGGTTCAAACTTGCTGGGGGAAAGTTTCATGAGCAGTGAAGCAGTGATGCAGCTGTCTCTCTATCCCTCTCCCTCTCTATCCCCCTTCCTTCTGTATCTCTATTTGTATTACTAAAATACAAAGGAATATTAAAAAAAAAAAAAGAAAATCTTCCCCACCTCAGACTAATTGGAATCAGAAACTGGGGAAGGCTCCTGCAGGGGATTATGATTCATGAAAACATATACCAGCAGAAGAAGCATAGGCAATTTGTCATGGAAAAATTGATAGTGATCAAAACACTCTAATAGAGCCCCTCTGGGGTCCAACCCTGAGAAGAATACAAAACTGTATTGTTCTTCTGCCCTTAATCCTTCTTTGTCTGCAAGTTCTTCTTTGTGATATTTTGCTGGTAATGGCAGGTCAAGAAGAACTACATGAACATTTATGTTTAATACCCAAGTCTGCAAAATCTACAAAAGGGCAACTCTTCTTTAGAATTAATTTAATTACAAAGAAATGCAACTTTCGGCAGTAGCTTTGTATTCTGAAGAACAAGAAATCTATAATTTGATCACACTGAAGTTCCTTTAGAAAACTTCTTCCATTTGACATTTAAAATGCTTTTTATATCAATGAATGTCATTTTTGGGTAAATGACATTTTCTGGTATATATCTATAGAACTTGTTAAAAAGCAAATACATGCTAAACAGCATGTTTGAGTTTTCCAGGATGTTTTCAATTTAAGCTGGTTAACATTTTTCTTTGCTTACTTCTAAATGGAATATAATTCCCCCAGAGGAAAGAAACTGGATTGATAGTTTTTAATAGTTTCAGCCAAGTTGTAGTCATGAAGATATTTGTATTTTAGTCACTTAAAACAATCACCTCCTTCATCAATAAATTCTCTAACTTTGTTTTTGTAAACACATATTTTGAAGACACTGCTAGACTACCTCATATTATATCAGCTAAAGGGAGTCATTATGTGCGGAAGACTGGTACTAAATTTCTGTTTTTAAAAGACAGCTCAGAAGCATGAACCTTTTCTGGAATACTTTAATAGTTTCAACTGGAGCTATTTCAAACTTAGGTTTCTAAGCATTACTCATCCCCAAGTGATCTACTAAAAACATTTGAACTGCCTATTTGTGACTTAGATACCTGGTTAATTTTATGCCCTTGACATTGACAACTGTGCCTAAAATATGATATTTCATCTTCTGTTATGCAGCAGATTTAGAAAAATCTAAGATTTATTCAGAGTAACAACTGGTATTTGAAGAACCCGTTATCTAATCATATATTAACAGTAAGTCATAAGAAATATTCAATTCCATAGCACAGGGTAGGTGGACGTGAGGGAGGATTTATAGCACCCTGCAAAAGTTGAATGCATGGGGAATATGCACATTCAGAAAAAAAATCTGAATAATGTAGGCATACTTTATTATTTAGTAACTGAATAAATACAATTCATTCAAATTCTCCTCAGCTGCAGTCAACAATCCCTAGATCATTACTAACTTTCTACTTTTTGATTTAACGTTCTAACCGTAGTTTAGTGATAAAAGTGTTACACTAATGACAGTCACATTTTTCACCAATGACTCTGGATCCAGCCATTCCCCTTGCTACCAAAAGGGGTTGAGAACATCTCCATTTTTAAAATTTAGGCTTATCCTTATTATCATCACTAACATCCACACATCTTCTATTACTCGTTCTTCTATTCATTTACCCATCTGTTTGTGCAGAGTGTCCCTGAATCTGAAGAAAACAATACAGTGGTGGTAGTGTAAAAAAGACAGAGTGAGATTGCTTCGTTTCAAGGGCAGCTCAAATGGGTAACTACATCAAGACGATGTCAGCACAAAATGGGAACTTTACAAGGTGATTATTATGTTTATTACTTTGTTAAAACAGATAGACCTGGTTATACTGGGAAAGTAAGCAACAGTGTAACAATGTTAAATGTGATTTACTATAATAGAGAGAACCTTCTGAATTTAATTAGGCACAAATAATAAGGGCGTAATTTTGAATTACAATGACCTGTGTGTCTGTGGCTCCCACTATACGGAAAATGAAGACATTGTTACTGTAGTTGCCTTATTCCGAGTTAGTAATCACCCCATTTGGCTTTGGCTCTGAGTTGACTGTGGGTTTGGTTTCCTTCAGTCATTTCTTGTCTTTCCCTCTGTCCTAATCCAGGGAAGCAGTGTTGTGGTACTGATTCCTATAGGCTGCTTTTCAGAAGTTTCTGTACCACTTGGTTTCTGGTTGGGCTTGACCAGCTTGGGCATTTTCAGTAGACAGGGATATAAAGATGTTGTAAGAACTCTCTCTCTCTCTCTCTTTTTTTTCCTTTTTCATTTGTCAGCTTGCTACTCTGGCAACAATCTTATCTCTGTGTCTCCAGTTGCCAGCAAAATAGGCCTATGGGCTTTCAGCTTTTCTCTGTTGAGACAGGCCCAGTGGACTCTGATAACACTGCCTCCTCTTTTTCTTTTTCTTGCCCAGTGAAAGGAGAAGCACCTGTATATCCTCATCTCCTAGTCATCTCTTCCTCCTGTTTGGCTTCCAATTCCCCTCTCCACCTGAATAACTTACTACCTGCATAAATTCTCTTTTCTGTAAAGAATAGATGAAACCCAGCATGAAGTCCTGAATTTGATTTCTGCCATCCTGTGTGCTGGGGTGGCGCTCTGGTTCTCTCTCTCCCCCTCTTTCTTTCTCATTAACAAATAATTTTTTTTTCTAAAAATAATTTGAACCATTATATGTCGCATGTGTCCAACTGTTTTGACTTACAAAATCGTCAACATAATGTCTGAAATGGTTCCCCCCCCCCCCGGGGACCTTGATTACTTCCCACCAAAAAAAGATTTAGCACTGGCAGATGACGTGCAGAGAGGGTATAGATGACAGGGACTAAGAACAAAGCATGTACCAGGCAGAGAGCAACAGGGAACGGGGAATGTACACAGGAAACCAGGAGGGACCAGATCAGATAGATAATACCTTTTAAAAAACTTTTTTTTTAAAATCAGGGGATTTATGGTTTACAGTAAACAGTAAATACAGTTGTTGGTATATGTGTAAAATTTCTCAGTTTTCTGCAAGGTATTCTAACTCCCCACCTAGATCTTCCTCCATCATCATGCACCAGGACCTAAAAGCTCCCCCCCTCATCCTCCAGAGTCCTTTACCTTGGTGCAATATACCAAACCCAGTCCAAGTTCTGCTTTGTGTTACCCCTTCTGTTCTTATTTCTCAACTTCTGTCTATGAGTGGGATCATCCTATATTCATCCTTCTTTTTCTGGCTTATCAGAGAGTAACTTTAACTACACTAATGGAGTCTCTGTGGGAATAGAAAATAATGGAAGATTTCAAACCCCACTGAAGAGTATATTTCAGGAAACTCATGGAAAATGAATACATTTCCAATCTAAAATAATGCTTTAGTGATTTATAATAAACCCTTTTGTCATCTTTATAAGTATTCCTCTCTTAACGTCTTTGTTATTTGAATTATTTCAGCATGGCTACACCATTTATTATCTGGTACCCAGGCTGCTCGATAAAACTTGAGAGAGTAATTCCACTTATAGTATTGTTTTTACCAAGACATAGTTCTGTTTGTGCAGGGCCCATTGGATCCTGAACCAAAAAGAAAAACATGTGCCCCTGGATACATTTGTGAAAATAGCCTATTCTATTCTGAACTAGATGAATAAAACTACTAGAAGCCACATGGAAATGTTGTCTAACCTTACACTGTAGGTAAGCAGAGATGGGGAGATGGTCAGACTGGAGATGAGTGTTTCTGACTTAAAAATAACAGAGTTATTAAACAAACATAGCAGCCTACTTTTGAGTGTTTTGGTATTTTGCTCTTCATGAGCTTATTTAAAAAAATATTTATTTATTTATTCCCTTTTGTTGCCCTTGTTGTTTTATTGTTGTAGTTATTATTGTTGTTGTCGTTGTTGGATAGGACAGAGAGAAATGGAGAGAGGAGGGGAAGACAGAGAGAGAAGGGAGAGAAAGATAGACACCTGCACACCTGCTTTACTGCCTGTGAAGTGACTCCCCTGCAGGTGAGGAGCCGGGGGGCTCGAACTGGGATCCTTACGCTGGTCCTTGTGCTTTGTGCCATGTGTGCTTAACCCTCTGCGCTATCGCCCAACTCCCCATGAGCTTCTTAAAAAATAATATTTACATTTATTTGATAAGAAGAGTAACTGAGCAGGAAGGGGAGCTAGAGAGGGATAAAGACAGATACCTGCAGCACTGCTTGACTACTCATACAGTTTTTCCTCAGCAGGTGGGGACTGGGTGCTTGAACCTGGGTCTTTGTACATTGTAACATGTGCGCTCAAACATGTGCACCATTGCCTGACCCAGAGTTCCTTTCTTTCTTTCTTTCTTTCTTTCTTTCTTTCTTTCTTTTTTTTTTTTTTTTTGTTATAAAGTCTCAGGGGGAAGAATCGGATCCATCAACTCCCGGTTAAATTGACTTTAAGCTGGTGGTGAGGTCACTGAAGACACAAATCTAGATTGGAATCTGCACAAGGACCCTGCATTATATATTGTGCATTTGCTGAGGAAATTCGAAATGGGGAAAATGCCCTGAAAGCAGTGCAGAATGACACGTGTAATATAACTTGCCCTTATCAAGCTAAATAGATATCAGTAATGAGGGCTGAGAGACATCATTTGAAACATATTGCTATAAACTACACAATACATCAAACTGGATCTCTTGCACAACCAGTGTTTATAAGAGCAAGCAAAAAACATTGGCAATGAATAGAGAAAATGATACTTCCCAGAGGTCGGGACAGGATAGAGAATGAATTGGGAAATTCATTAGTTGAAGGATGAAACTTGATCCCATACAAAGACACCTAATTTCATCTGCTCTATTCCTATCTTTGGGTTCCTGTTTATTTAACAATTTGTCCTGCTTTATTTCTTACCACTTTTCAGCCACCAAGTTGCAGATGCTACTATGACACTATCTTGTCTTCCCTAGGCAGATGGCCTCACCAGTGTGTTCAGAAGTTTCATCCTACCCCAGTAGGGAAGGATAGAAACAGGCTGGGGGTATGAATCTACCTGTCAATGCCCATGCCCAGTGGAGAAGCAATTACAGAAGCCAGACCTTCCACCTTCTGCACCCCGTAAGGAATTTTGAGGGACCGGGTGGTGGCATACCTGGTTGCCCAGGACCTGGATTTGAGGCCCCCAAACCTGTAGGGGGAAAGCTTCAAAGGTAGAGAAACAGTGCTACGAGTGTCTCTCTGTAGCTCTCTATCTCCCCCTTCCTCTCAATTTCTGGTTGTCTCTATCAAACAAAGATACTAAAATAAATAAATAAATAAAAAAAAAATAATAATAAAAAATAATTTTAGTCCATACACCCACTGGGCTAAAGAATAGGAAAGTTTCCAATGGAGAAGGTGGGTTGGGACACAGAACTCTGGTGGTGGAAACTGTTTGAAACTGTACCATTGTTATCTTACAATCTTGTTAATCATTATTAAATCACTAATAATAAAAAATTTTTAAAAAAGAAAACTTAAGAAGCAAAAATGCAACAACAACACCAACAAAGTCTACAAGCCAACAAAACTTATGGTGATTCTCATGAAACTGAGAGCATCTCATAGCTTTCCTATGCAATGAGACAGTGGATTCAATTGCTCCAGAGAGGGAACTTTCAGTGAAGAACTAAATCTCAGGAAGTTTCTGCCAAAATAATTTTCAGGGTACAAAATAAATGTACCCTGGGACCCCACTTCTCCAGAACCCTGCCCCACTAGGAAAAGATAGAAATAGGCTGGGAGTATGGACCGTCCTGCCAATGCACATGTCTAGCAGAGAAGCAATTACAGAAGCCAGACCTCCCATCTTCTGCATCCCATAATGATCCTGGGTCCATGCTCCCAGAAGGAGAAAGACTAGGGAAGCTTCCAGTGGAGGGGATGGATATGGAGCTCTGGTGGTGGGAACTGTGTAGAACTGTACCCTTCTTATCCTATGGTCTTGTTTAAAAAAAAAAAAAAATCATTTTCTTCTTCTCTTTCACATGTGAATTAAGGATACTCATGGATGAGTCCCACCACGCAGTAGTTTGTATTGCAACTTCTTGTTTTTCTTTGCTCATGCCTAGCTTTCTCTTTGCTTAAGAAAACAAAGTTCAGAAAGATGTATTCTTTCAACTCCCTGTAAATTCTGCCTTACTTTTTTCTGTCTCTACGAAGGAAGAGTGGCAAGTTTTATAAGTGTTGCCTTTGGATGATATTTAGTAAAGGTTTTATTAAAATTCTCTGTGCTAGCACTTACTTAATGTTCCAGATATCATAAAACTAATGTGTTTTATGAACAAGACAGAAAAATAAAGTGTTATTTTTTTTACCTCATTCATTGCCAAAGAAGAAAAGTAGAAGTAGAGGAAACCAAGTATCTTCTCACATTTTGGCTTAAGCAATGGTCAAAAGATGCTAAATTCTCACTGAGATTCATAGAAATAAATTAAGATGAAGTTTTCTATTTTTCTCATATTTATAGTTGTGGGTGAGCTACCTCCCCTATGTAAGATTCTACCCCACCTAGGGCTCATTTTTTCTATTAATTTTTTTTCTGTAATTGTCATTGAATGTTCAGACTGACAGATATAATTATCCATCTGACCTTAAAAATGTAAATAATTCAACAACAATGAGATACCATCTTTACTCCTGTGAGAATGTCATACACCAGAAAAGATAGCAGCAACAAATGCTGGAGAGTTTGTGAGGACAAAGGAACCCTTCTGAATAGCAGGTGGGAATATAAATTGGTCCTACCTCTGTGGAGAGCAGTCTGGAGAACTCTCAGAAGGCTAGAAAATGGACCTACCCTATGACCCTGCAATCCTCTCCTGGGAATATATCCTAAGGCACCCAACATACTCATCCAAAAAGATTTGTGTCTAACTATGTCCACAGCAGCATAATTTGTAATATCCAAAACCTGAAAGCAACCCAGGTGTCCAACAAAAGATGAGTATCTGAGTAAGTTGTGGTCTATATACACAATGGAATACTACTCAGGTGTTAAAAATGGTGAATTCACCTTCTTCATCCCATCTTGGATGAAGCTTGAAGAAAGCATGTGGGCTGGTCTTTTCCAATTAATTGAAGGTTTACATAGAAAAAAAGACTGACTGGGGCAGGGGGCAAGATGGTGACTTGGAAACAACAGCTGGTGTGAGCTCCAAAATGAAGCAGCTTACAACCTAGGACTCTATGGAGAAGGTAGGATACTGGGCTATCAGGAGGAGGGTGAACAAGGGGTGGTCAGGGTGACACCAAAAGAATCCTATAACCCACTCTTGGGCTGGCAAACAGAGGCCAAAAGGACAAAGAAAGGAAAATCTTTGGCTTGGTTATTTCTGAACTCCCCCTCCCCCCTCCCCCAGAACCAGCCCCTAGGGGCTGGACAGATGCTCCTAGCAGGCTTCCTGCTGAGCTATTTTCTTTACCAAGATTCTTGGCACAGCAGGGGTGTTATTCCAAACCATTTTCTTTTTGTTTTCCTTGTCTTTTTTTTAGGTGGCTGGAGCTCTCTTTGAGTGACAAAATACCTGACCAATCAGAGCCTCACCCCTGCCTGGGAAACACTACCTAGAGGATTTTGTTGTTTTTTTCTTTTTTTGGATACTTATAGTTAACTGTCTTTGCTCAGGCTGCCTACAGCCAATCTGGAGCGGTCCAGGCAGCACACTAACTGTTAGGGTTTTTTTACTCTATTTTATTTTATTATTACAATTATTATATACACGTGTCCCCTTTCCCTCCTCCTTCTTCATCTTGACCAAAATTAACTGTTGTTGTTTTTTCCATTGATAGGTGACTGGGTGTCCTACCCATTGTGAGGGGAACTTGTTTCTTTCTCCCTCTTCCCTTCACTCTCCTTTTTCTCTCTTCCTAGCTAATTAAAAAAAAAAAACAACTTTCCTTTCACTGCTGTTTTATTTATTTTTTTCTTTTTTTCCTTCTTTTGCTTTCTGAATTCACTGATATTCGTTTGTGAATATTTTGGGAAAGAACTCTGACTCGGAGTGGACTTTCTCTGTGTGTGTGTCTCTCTTTTCTATTTCCCTTTCTCTTCTTGCCTCCCCAGAATTTATAGTGGACAGTAGATTTGCATGATTGTCTATTCTTGCTTTCTCTCTTTTCCTTTATTTTTATTTGGTTTTGGTTGTTATTTTTTCTGGGACTGGAGGGGTTTGGCTAACTGGTATTGGTTGAACTGCATCAATCCTTGCTTCAGTTGCTCTTATTGTAATTTCTGAGGTTGGTGACTGCATTTGCGAAAGGTCTTTAGTATGGTGTGGCTTGTACTCAAAAAACAACAACTGAAAAATGACAGAACAGAAAAATAAAAACCACATCAAAAATAAAAAGGTTAAATCAAGAGCAAATAAAACTGCTACCACAATGAATCAAGACAGGGGCCCAGGAGAAATTCCAAACGAGTCAGAAGTAATCATAGATAAGAAAAGTATGCAAGCAATAATAAATCTAATAATCACAGAAATGAAGACAACTATAGAAGAAAGGGCTGTCAGAATTAGGAAAACAACACCCTCAAGGAAAATACTAGCTACCTCGAGGTAATTAGAGAAATGAAAGCTGAAATAGCTGAGCTAAAAGGCCAACGTGCACTTAACATGCTGCTTAAGAACCCCTGGGTAGCTGGGTCCCTAATCAGGGAATCCTGAGATTCCCAAACAGAGATGATGGGCCTAGACCTCGAATAAATCCCTCTCTCTATTGTTACTGGTCATTTCTATCAGGATAAACACAATAGACCCTTTTGTGGGTCCCCCAGAGGACCTTGCCCTCAACTTGGATAAACAATGGTAGAGAATATTCCATCCTCCGAAGAAAGGATAGACAACATACCCTATGCTACACCTGAGGAAGTTGGGTAGATATTGGGGCAGCTTGGAATGTTCCTACTCATGACCACTGAATTTGAGCGCAGATCTAGAGGGATGCAGTGTTCACCTAGACTCCTAAGTTGAATATGAGCCCCAGATTACGTCAAATCAATGGGGTTTACAGTCAACAATATTTATACCCCTTTCCCATATTAGGGAGCTACTCTTTTCCCTGATCCAGCTTACTGGTCCTTTTTCCAGCCGTGACATCATCTCCCCAGACAATAACTAGGATCCTCTGGCATGTCAGATTTCAGGCTCAGGGGAAAAAGGAAAAAGAAAAAAAAAAAACAACTAGTATAGCCACAGGCCCTTTGGAATATAACTAAAATAATCTATTATCTATCTACAAAATGAAGGACTCACCAACTCTTCATCTGTACTATTCCAGCCTAATTTAGGTCCATGATTTTTCGACATTTTGTTTGGCTTTGTATGAAAAAAAAGACTGACCATCTCAAATGTAATGAGAATTCTACCTGAAGACGTCTCCAACTTGTCAGCCTACTTTTCAAAATTTGAGTTTGTTGGCTTCCACATTTGTAAGAGTGAATTTCTCAGTCTCTATAATCCACAGACTCTCTTCTGTTTTCCTGAAAATTCTTAACTAATACACATACTGAGCATTCAATTTACTTTTATGGTCAATTCCAATCACACAAGTAGGGTCTTCCTAGTGCATATTGGAACCCCCTGTTCTCTGACATGCACTAATTTTTTTCAGAGAGAGAAAGAGAGAGGGAGATTTGTTCATGGTGTTCAATTCGATTTTACACTCCAGGATAAGGACGTTGATGTTCATGTACAATGAAGATGGCGCTGGGTTTAACATAGTGACCTAGACTCTTTCAACCATTTTTCCTCTCCACCCACCACTATTCAAAGTAGAGTATTCCTTATTTCACTTTTTAAAAAAGAAAGTATCTCTTCTTTCTCTTCCTACTCCTCTTCCTCTACTTCTGTCTTTATCCATGTCCCCATCCTCACACAAAATATGGGGCAAAAATCCCTCCCTGTTCTACTTTTCATTTACCAATCTGTGTTCAGATGAAAATTTTCAAGCCTCAGTTTATTTCTCCTCATTTGTTTTCTCAGAATAAATTAGAATACCCAGAATAAACTCTTCCCCCACCCCCTGACTTTCAAAGTCCTTATTAATATAAACTAATCCCTCAATCTCACTCCAACGTCTTTGTCTTCATTTTTGCTAATGAAACTTCTGCTGTGGGGCCATCTCCCTTCTCTTCAGCAAAGCCCTCTGTATTCTTTATGCCTCACTTGATGTTCTACCTGACTGAAAAAAATTACATAAAATTGCCTAGAGGTTTTTTTTTGTTTGTTTGTTTTTCATAGAAACAGAGAGGCAGAGAGAGAGAAAGAGTGAGAAGGAGGAGAAAAAGAAATAGGAAGACTACAACACTGATGTTTCCTTCATTGTGATGGGAGCTGGGCTAGAACCCAGGTTTCACACAAGATAAACGAGCACACTATCCTAGAATTTGTTTTTAATCTTATACATAAATTCTTAGATTATTTCTATTTCATTTGTGTAAGTCTTGAAAGAAAAGAGATGGAAAGTACACTGTGGTCCAATGTGAACTTAGTCTACTCTTTCAGAACCATTATCTGCTTGTTGAACAATCAGAATGAACTTCTGGCATTAGTATGATTAAGAATTGTCTAACATGAAATTTTAATTTACTTCTTGATCTTGGCCTTGATAACCTTATAGAAATATGTGACATCTTGTTTTATTATGGGGTTGCATTTTTTGACAGCTTTATATTTTCTCTCATATTTCCCCTCATACAATGTCATCTTAATCTCTTTCTTCCTTTTGTACTTTTTTTCTGCTCAAAACCATTTCTCTAGTATCTCCCTCTCATCACTAAGGGATGTATTTTTCAGTTTTGACTTCTGTTTAGGTTTTTAGGACGGCTTAATTTTGAAATGCATTTAATTTAGTTTAGTTGAGGTGGAGACATTCTCCTTGTTATTAGAGCTGAGTTTTGCCGAGGGGGGAGGCAAGTAAGGGCCCAACAGGTTTATCTAAGCGTTTCAGTGCCACAAAGTATGAAAAGAAACAGACCTGATTTGGCTTCTAGTGGAGGGAGGAGGGGAAGACAGAGAGGGGGAGAGAAAGACACCTGCAGACCTGCTTCACCACCTGTGAAGCGACTCCCCTGCAGGTGGGGAGCTGGGGGCTTGAACCGGGGATCCTTACGCTGGTCCTTGTGCTTCCCACCACGTGTGCTTAATCCGCTGCGCTACCACCCGACCTCCAAAACAGAACACTAAAAGCGAGTTATCTTACTGGCCTTACCAACTGAATTCTTAACTGTGTGGAACATTAGTAGCTGGGTGATGTACTAAGTTTATTCAACTTATTTCATGGGCTCCTTTCAATGAGTTCAAAGTCTGAATGAGGTTAAGAAAAGCTGGAGATCTGTGGTGACCACAGAACTTCTCAGTGCTCAGGTTTGCAGTGATACCAGGGATTGAACCTGGGACTTTAAAACTGTAGGCAACAAAGAGTTTTGCATAACAATTACACTGTCTCTGCAGGCCTATTTGTTGAATCTTAAACACTTCATTGATTATATAAGCAGAATCCAAAGGTAAGCAGATATAACTGACCCAGGAGGATAGAATAATTTTGTCAATTTGACTAGGTCATAGGGTGGCCAACTGCTTTGTGTGAAGATTTCATTCTGTGTGTGTACATGAGGGTGTCTGTAGATGAGATTAACATTTGAATCACTAGACTAAGTAGATTGTTTTCCCTGATGTTTGTAGTCTTTATCTAATCTGTTCCAGGTTGGAATAGGACAAACAAGTTTAGGGAAAATTTGTGCTTTCTGTCAGACTGTCTTTGAGTTTGCTCTGAACTTACACCAAAATGTATACCTTTGGATTTCTGGAGTCTCCAACTTGCTAATTGCAAGTGGCATTTCTTAGGCCCCATAACTGTACAATCCAACTCCTTGTAGTGAATCTTGCTCTACTGATATGCATCTAGAAAGGCGACATGTCTCTCATATATAGTATATCATGACTACACATGATGCTGATAATAACCATTAATATATTATACATAATATAGATACCCTATTCATCCTGACACTTTGGAGAACCTAGGCTAGTCCAGGAGAATGAAAGACAAAACAGTGCTCAATGGCAGAATAACTGTCTAAAGTTTGCTTCTTCACCACTTAATGCATTTTATTAAAAGACTTGGCTTACATCTTAAATACAATGTCTAGTAAGTGAAAAAAGGCTACAATTCCCAAAGGAGAGTATTAAAGAGCTTCTCTTTTCACAGTTCAGATAATCATTCTATGAGCAAAAAGAAAAAAATGTATTGCCTCCTACGCTGGCTAAAAACAAATTTAACTAAATACAAATACAAAAAAAAAAAATTCTAGCCTAACAATTTCAATACTGTTTTTGAATAGATTGGATGCATGATAGGTGTCAAACAATGTTAAATTTCACCTATATATTTAAGGCTCACACCTTTATGAAAAAGAAGTAATATTAACAGATAACTGACTTGGCAGAAAAAATTGTCCCATATCAACAGGCCTAATACATTAATAATAGAAGAATTCAGAATTCTATACAATGTAGCAATTCATGTCCCAGAGGCATATTTTGCAATTACTTTATCTTGGGGGATTAACTACTAAATTAAAGTGCAGAGGCTGAGAGTTTTCTGATTACTTTGCTAGGATTTTAATGGGCTGGTGGGTGTTTGGTGACGCCTTAAATTTTTTTCAGGCTAAAATTGTTTTAGTACCTCCATAGTGCAGAACCTGTGGAGTCTTGATAGTCATTTTATTTCAGCATAGGAGACTTTAGAACTGTTTATTGAGAGAGGTAACCTTGACCTTTATCTAGAGTGTACTCCCCAACCAAATTTCCATGTATAAATGGCATGATTTTCTTCTTCTTCTTCTCCTCCTCCTCCTCCTCCTCCTTCTTCTTTTATTTGTTGGATAGTGAAAGCCAGAAATTGAGAGGGAGGGGGAGATAGAGAGGGAGAGAGAGAGAAAGAAACTTGCAACACTGCTTCACCACTCATGAAACTTTCTCTCTGCAAGTGAAGGCTGGGGGCTTGAACCCAGGTCCTTGTGTAGGTCAACCAGGTGAGCCACCATCTGACCCTAGGCATTTTTCTTTCTTTTCTTTCTTTCTTTCTTTCTTTCTTTCTTTCTTTCTTTCTTTCTTTCTTTTTTTTTTTAATATCTGGGGCATGTCCTAGTTATGTCTTCATGTTTCATTAAGATACATCATTTCTGTATCTAGCTGGACTGATTATAAAAGCACATAGATCTTCTTTTAGTGGATAGCAGAGTATTTGTATTGTAGACCCATGTCAGCAAATATAGTGATTCATGATCAATACTAATCAACAGCTCAGCTACTAGATATAATTTTTATTTATGGAGCACTGACTGAAGATTTTGCAGCATATTCATTCATCTATTGAATAGCAACGCTAAAATCAATCCTGGAATTCAGTGAGACTGTCAAAATCTAACTCCTCAGAAAAATACTGTACAGCACTAGGTTTAGAATTTGTTATGTATGCCCAATACCAGCCTTTAAGAAAACATCTGCCACTAATTTTATAAAGTAAGGAGGTTGATGAAGACGGGGCATGTTTCCCCATAGCCCAGACTCTCTGCTTTGTGAGGACCCACAAGGCAAAAAAATTTTCTCTCCTAAGCAATTACCATTCTGTAAGCATGCAGTCTCTAAATTACATGGCTAATTGTGTTTTCCTCACTGCACGATCTGCTAAGAAGCTAAGAGCCAAATCCATCTGCCTCTTAGAGCAAACTTAAGAGAACTAGGTGATGTTTATTTATTTTATTTTATTTTATTTATTTTTTGTTTGAAATGATTAATCATGAAAGCAAATGAGAAAATAGAAATAGAAAGAGAAAGAGAGAAAGAGGAAAGGAAATAGAAAGACAGAGAAAGACCAGACCTTGCTAAGCTCTGGCTACCAGTGGTGGCAGGCAAGTCCAGTGCTCTGCCCCTGGCTGTTTCTTCATTTTACTTTATCTTTGAAAAGAAAACCCGAGTAAGTGTTACCTGACCATCAGGGAGCCTTTTAAGCTTCTGTTCCTATTCAAATACAGAAAATGGTGACCCAGGAGTTGATACAGTGACAAGAATACCAGACTTTAATGCATGGGGTCTGAAGTTGAAGGAGGTGATGTTTATTTTAGATATAGTTTTCCCCTAAAGAGTAATCTAATTTTTGACATATTAATTTAACCATTAAAAATGAATCACTCAGAGGGCTGGGCGGTAGCCCAGTGGGTTAAGTGCACATGGCTCTAAGCACAAGGACCAGCCTAAGGATCCCCATCTGAGCTCCTGGCTCCCCACCTGATGGGGGGATCGCCTCATGGATGGTGAAGTTGGTCTACAGGTGTCTATGGTCCTCTCCTCCTCTCTCAATTTCTCTCTGTCCTATCCAACAACAAAAACAGCAATGGCAACAACAACAACAACAAGGACAACAAAATGGGGAAAATGGCCACCAGGAGCAGTGGATTCATAGTGCAGGAACCGAGCCCCAGCAATAACCCTGGATGCAAAAAAAAAAAAATCACTCAATAATTTTGGTTTAGTAAACTCACAATTTTGTGAGTCACTAATTCTACCTAGTTCTCAAAAATTTTCACTACTCAAAGAGTTCATCTTTTTTTCCCTGTTTTCCTCTCAGTTCTTTAAAGTAAAATCTTATTGTGTTTCATGCATGTCTAGAAATCATCACATCTTTTTTTTTTGAATGAGGGAAGATTTTAATAATAAACAAATTAGAAGGCAATCTGATAGCAAGTCCCAGTGTAGGAGATAGAAGAGGAGTAATCAGAATAAAATGAGAAGAAACAAGGAGTCACTTTGTGGATATCAAGTGAGGAAGGAGTTTTATGTAGAAGCAAACCCCCTGCAGGTGGGATCCCCCTTGAGCTTTGCGCCACCGGCACTTACCCCGCAGCTCTACCTCCTGGCCATACAGCACATATTTTCCTTGTGTGAGGCCCTGGGCTGAGTCCCTATCACCATATATGAGCATCATGGCTGGTCCCAGGTGGAGTTCTATGGATAGTGGAACAGTGCAGGGTGTGTGTGTCTTAATTCTTCTTTTTCTTTTTATCTCCTTCATTAAGAAATAAGGAATGAAAAATTGGCCTGGGGAAGTCTTTCTCTGGTGATATTGCTCATACCTGACCCTGAGTTCATCCTCTGGTAAAGTAGGGATAAGAATACAAAACAACAGACTCTCATGCCTGATGCTCTGAGGTCCCACGTTCAGTCCCACCATAAGCCAGAGTTGAGCAGTGCTCTGGTCTCTGTCTCTATCTTTCTCTCATTAAAATAAAATAAATAAAAATATGAAAAAAGATTTATTTAAAGAAAAAAAAAAAGAAGCCCAAGTCAGAAATGTCAGTGAAAATGAAGGTGGAAACAAGGCAGCTAAGTTGGTTAATAAATAAGTTAATTGTGATGTATGTGTGCTTGTCTGTGTGATGTGTGGCCAGAGGTGAAAGTTTATATTTATTCATTTAATTTTGTCTGCCGGGTTATCACTGGGGCTAGGTGTCAGCACTACAAACCCACTGTTCCTGTGGCCATTTTTTTCAATTTTTTTGGATAGGATAGAGAGAAATTGAGAGAGGAGGGGATGATAGAGAGGGAGAGAGAAAGATAGACACCTGCAGACTGACTTCACCACTTGTGAAATGACACCTCCCTTGCAGGTGAGTAGTCTGGGGCTTGAACTGGGATTCCTGCACGGGTCCTAGCACTTCGTACTATGTGCACTTAACTGGGCCAGCCACCACCCGGCCCCCTAGAGGTGAAACTTTATAAAAATTTGTGGGCGGCTATGTTTGACACTCCTTGTTCAACTAGGAACAGCAAAGAGGATCACCTGAGAACACAACAAGACAGACAGGAATTACTTTGGGAACCCACCAAGTCACGGAATCAGCATGACCTGCATCACATCACCAGTCTGTGAGAGATGGCCCCAGCCTGCATCTCTGCATCAAATCTGCCCTGTGTAAGATCCCTGGCCTTTTAGCCACCAAGCTGCAGACAGTACCATGATGCTCCCGGGGGGGAGATGATCTCACCAATGTGTCCTGGAACCTTACCTCTCAAGCAAAAGACAAAAGCATGCCGGGGGCATGAATTAACCTGTCAATACCTATATCCAGAGGAGAAGCAATTATAGAAACCAGACCTCCAAACTTTTGCACCCCACGAGGAGGAATTTTGGTCCATCCTCCCAGAGGGATAAAGAATAGGAAAGCTTCCAATGGAGGGGATGGGACACAGAACTCTGATGGTGGGAACTGTATGGAATTGTACCCCTGTTATCTTACAATCTTGTTAATCATTATTAAATCACTATAGTCTGAAAAAAATTGTGACTAGAAGGTGAAACAGTAAAAACCCAGGTGGTTAAACTATATATATATTTTATTAAAAATATATTTTATTAAAAAATTATATAAAATTAACAGAGTAGTGAAATGGAGACAAGACTGGTATGAGGGAGAAGAAAGTTTTAGAGAATATATATATGTATGTCAGAACATACACATATATAAACATATATGTAATATATGTTTGAGAGAGTATATATGCATATATTTTAGGGAATGTATATTAGTGTATGTGTATGAGTGCGCATGTGTACAAAATTATAGGGTTACTGACGTCAGTGCACTAAGAGGAAGAAGCAAATAATGGTCCTAGCCCTGTCACCAGCTATAATATGACCTTGAGGATGACACTTTGCTTCCCTTGTGGGTTTTTGTATATGTGAAATACACTAGCTTAACTGAATTATGCCCAAGATACCTGCTTTAGTGTTCTATAGTACTGTCACAAATGGGAAATGTAAAGATAGTAAGAACAATAACACAGTAGTATTTGAATCATAGATATATTCTATGTTTTTTTTTGAGACTATATATATTTTTATTTAGTAGCCTGAAATAAGGTTCTTTCTATTTTTAAATACTCATTACTTTGAAATAGGTTGCTTCACAAGAAGTTGTACGAATAGTACAGACAATTCCTGTGTATGATTCTTCCACACTTTCCCAGTGGTAATAATAGATACCGTCTTGTTTTTATTTTCTTTTTGTTACCCAAGTACTGCTTAGTTTAGGCTTTTAGTGGTGCCGGGGGTTAAACCTGGAAGCCTTGGTGCTTCAGTTATAAACATCTTTTTGTATAACCAATATGCTTTCTCCCTAGTCCACTACTCTTAATTTTTTTTTTTGACAGAGAGGAGGAAAGAAAGACAGACACCTGCTGACCTGCTTCACTGCTTGTGAAATGATCCCCCTGCAGGTGGGGAGCTGGGGGCTCGAACTGGGATCCTTATGCTGGTCCGTGCACTTTGCGCCATGTGCGCTTAACCCGCTGCACTACCGCCTGGCTTCTTACTCTTAATTTTTTAAAACTGTTTTGGTGCCCTACACAATTAATTTTTTCCTTTATTTGATAGGACTGAGAGAATTTGAAAGGCTGGAGAGAGAGAGAAAGAGAGAGAGAGAGAAAGAAAGAGAGAGGGGGGAAGGAGGGGGAGAGGGAGAGGAAGAGAAAGACAGACACCTGCAGTACTTGCTTTGCCGCTTGTGAAGCTTCCCCCCTCCTGCAGGTGGGGAGTGGGGACTTGAACCAGGGTCCCTGCTTATAGTAACTTGTATGCTTAACCAGGTGTGCCACCACCTGGCCTCACTACTCTAATTTTTTTTAATCTATCTGAAATGGTAGTTTTATAATGTTTTATGATACAGTGAAAGAAAAGAACCCAGTGAGCATTTAAGTATTTATTTGATGAAGTCAATTATTCAATGAAAAACTTTGTATTATTGTATCCAACTAAGTCTGAAATGATTTAAAAAATAAAGATAGTGGCTGTTGTAAATATGATTGACTATAAGTGGCATAAATTACCTGATACTTCTTTCATTAAAAGAAAAGGCCTATATTTTCTCCCCTTGAATAGAAATGGGTGTTATGATTAACTATCTAATCATCTGAATGTGAGGAAGTGGCATTATTTCTGGGACCTTAGAAGGAGACTGACAACATCTGTTTTCTCCTCTTCCTGACTCTTGCAATATTGACTCTTTGAACTTGGCTGTCATGCTGTGAAGAAGCACAAGTAACCCTATGGAGAGGCCCACAGAGAGATAATGAGGCTCCCTGACACCAAATCTGGTTGAGTTCTGATTTGCCAATTCTGTGAATGTAACATCTTGGAATTAGCTCTTCAATACCAGTCAACATGCTCTGGCTGAGGGGATAAGGAAGAGAAACTCTTCTTTGTCCATTGATTTCCTCTCTGCACATTTCAAGTATGTGGGCAAAATAAACAGTCATCCTATTATGCTACTAACTTCATGGGGGTGATTTGCAATGTAGAGAAAGGTAATTGTATCATGCGGTTAACATTTATTCATAGTAATGGAAACCAAATGCACTTTACATAGATGATTCTGTACTATTTGTATTTATGGATAACTATGCATTCTGAAATATTACACATTAGTTGAAAAAAGGGCTTATGAAGAAAACAGCATTGAGATGGACCACTTGAAGTCTGCTGTATTTTGTAAAGTGAATCCTATTAAAAAATACCAGCCAAAAATACCTCCACTGGCATTTGCTCTTAGGATCACAGAATGTCCTTATTAGCTTTATATTCTGGGGTTCAAGCTATGTTAATGGTATTTTTTTCCCTTATAATTTCACCAGAGAGCTATATAAAGTGGAAAACATAGGGACTTCCTAAAGTCACTAAATTTTTTTTCTTCTTGCATTAAAGACAGTTTTGCAAATTTTCATTTTTTCCCCCTTAATGTTTTCATATAGTGCTTAAGATTTATTTTAACTGCGAGGAAGTCTGAACTTGCTGTCTCAAAAATAATCATTCTTGGAAATTTTAAAGCCAACCAAAACAATTTTAATATTCACTGAAATTCATAATTATCAGTTATATATGAGCTAATTAGTAGTAAAAAACACACACACATAGCCAGAACAGATAGAATCAATGTTCAGCCTGTCTGTGGTGTATATGAGTACACATACTGATCATACGGGCTGAATCTCTGGTTGACTTGAACTTTGAATTTCAGTCCTACCTTGTTCTGAAGAACTCTTAGCTTCAACGCCTAGAAGAGATGGCTGTTTTATGGGGGCATAGCTGGTGTTGCTTTGGTTATACCTACTTGTACTGGGTCCGTTGGGAAAGATTTATCAGTGCTCACTGTGGGACTGGGAACTAGAGTTGAGAAGAAGATGCTATGTATGTTCTTTTCAGAGGAGGGTGGTTCAGTGGACTGTTGTATTGGAAATGGAAATATTACCAGACCTTCTCCTAGGTCAAAGATGACTCTGTCACTTGTTTTTGAGTTAGGGTCATGTATGAACTCGTCAAAGAGGACATCACTATCTAACAAAGATTCTGTGAGGAGAAACTCACCAGGTAGACTGTGTCCTGCTCTGTCCACTGTGTCAAGCCTGGGATGACCAAGGGAAAGTTCTGAACTCAAAGTTGCATCCTGGAAAACGAATTTAGAAAAACAGATGTTGAAAACATACAGAAGATGCTCTCATATGCTTTCCCATTTCTGTAGGCAAGAAGAATTATACTTTGTGTTGTTGATTTTTAAAATTAGGCAAATAATTTTGTAGTGCTCACAAACTGACTGTGTATTCTGATTTAGATTCTTCTTCTTCTAGCGTTTGCCCTTCTTCCGTAGCCAGTCAACAGCGTCAGGTTGAGCCTGATGTAAAGTTACGAGACCTCCTTTGAATCTGGAGAGGTGGCAGTCATTGACTATGTGGGTCATAGTCTGTCTGTAGCCGCAGGGGCAGTTCGGGTCGTCTCTGGCTCCCCAGCGATGGAACATAGCGGCGCACCGGCCATGGCCTGTTTGATAGCGATTGAGGAGGGCCCAATCATAACGTGCTAGGTCAAAGCCGGGTTGACGCTTGCAGGGGTCTGTGATGAGGTGTTTGTTCTTTACCTCAGCTGACTGCCAACTCTGTTTCCAAGAGTCTGGAACAGAGAAGTTCAGTGTAGGCGTAGGGGACCAGATTGGGTGACGAGACGTCAAGCGTTGGACAGGGTGGGTGAAGATTTAGATTATAATATAAAAGTATACTCTGGAAGGAAAACATGAACTGATGCAACTGTAAAAGATGATCTGTTGGTTTCTTGGTTAGCTGAGAATGCCTAAGTAGGATTAAGTGAAAAGCAAAGTACTTTGAGTTGTTTTAATCATGTCTGAATATATGAATTCTTTCATTTAAAGAAGGAGTACAGCCTAGTCAGCATTATCAAAAATGAGAACCTAATGGCATATTCTGGCATTAGTTAAATAAGTATGGATTTAAATCTAAAAATTATTAGCAAATTTATTTTTTATTTCTGAGATATTAAGTTGTACTTATGAAACCCCATACACACACAAACACACACACACATATATATGGATTGTATTTTAAGGTTTATATGAACAACTATAAAATATATTTAGGGGTAACCTGCGGTAGCCCAGTGGGCTAAGCACACATGACTCAAAGCGCAAGGACTGGCCTAAGGATCCCAGTTTAATACCTGGCTTCCCATCTGCAGGGAGGGGTCACTTCACAAGCGGTGAAGCAGGTTTCCAAGTGTCTGTCTTTCTCTCCCCCTCTCTGTCTTCCTCTCCTCTATCCATTTCTCTCTTTCCTACTCAATAACAACAATAATAATAACCACAGCAATGATAAAACAACAAGGGCAACAACAACAACAACAACAACAACAAAGGGGGGGTGGGTGGGAAAAATAGTCTCCAGGAGCAGTGGATTTGCAATAACCCTGGAGGCAAAAAACATATATATATATATGTTTAGTTTAGAAAGTCAAAACTGAGAAATACATTCTGCTCTCCCATTACGTTCAATTCATAGACATGTTTGTTGTATCAAAAATGAAGTAAATGCTAACTTGATTGAAATGAAGATCGAAATAAACTGAAGAGATCTTCTGAATTTAAGAAACTGAATTGTGGGTTTGTTATATTTTACTAATACAGAGTCTGGAACTTTGTAACAAGTAACTGTAAGAAATATAAGAGAAATATAATTTCATTACAAAGTCATTTTGCTCTGTTCAACCCTTAAGCAGATTTTCTTCTTCTTTCTTCTTCTTCTTCTTCTTCTTCTTCTTCTTCTTCTTCTTCTTCTTCTTCTTCTTCTTCTTCTTCTTCTCCTTCTCCTTCTCCTTCTTCTCCTTCTTCTCCTTCTTCTCCTTCTTCTCCTTCTTCTCCTTCTTCTCCTTCTTCTCCTTCTTCTCCTTCTTCTCCTTCTTCTCCTTCTTCTCCTTCTTCTCCTTCTTCTCCTTCTTCTCCTTCTTCTCCTTCTTCTTCTTCTTCTTCTTCTTCTTCTTCTTCTTCTTCTTCTCCTTCTTCTCCTTCTCCTCCTTCTCCTTCTTCTTTTTTTTTTTTTGATAAAAGGTTTCTGAGCTTTTGTTACTGTTTTAAGGATAAAAGTACAAAAGGACAATATATCCACTTACCTCCATGATGTCAACAAGAAGTGTAGGTAGTGCTAATTGTTTGTCAGGTTCTGAGTCTGGCAATAACCCAACAATATCTGTAGGTGAACAAAATCACAAGGTTTGAATATTTCTGTATAAGTACCGCACGCTAACCGATTGCGCCACTGGAACTCCAAGGTTTGAGTATTTCTTTGTTTTACAACTGAACTAGTGAAGCCAGATTGCAAACTGTGGTAATAATTAATTTTCTCAATAATCCATTCTTGAGGAATGCTATGATAAATCATTAAGAAATCAGTGTCCCAAATGGATGGAATAGAGATAATGATGCTACGTGAAATAAGATGTGAAAGACAACTACTAATGATTTCACTTATATGTGGATTATAAATGACTAAAGGAACCACACTGTCAAAAATGTAAGCAAACTGACTCTAAGACTGTGTGAAAACTGTAGTGAATTTCAAAGGGGATGTGGGCGGAGTAGATAAAGGGTCTTTGAGGTGGGTGTGATAAGTACACATACAGACACACACATAAAATCTTATAATATTAAAAACCAATATTAAGTTAAAAAAATTCAGTATTCCATAAGTTCATGGTCATTGATCTGAGTAGCAAACTGAAGGACAATTGCAAGGATGAATCTTGTTTAGTTCTGTACTAAAAAAAGTTACTAAAGAGGAGTTTTAGGTTGTTTAAAATTTCATTGTACAGATTTACATCAAACAGGCACACAGGTTAGTAAAACCAGTGTGGTGAAAATATAACTAAACCAGAAACACTGGAACCAAAGGCCATTTTTGGGTTCCTGTTCACACTCAGAATATGCCTGATACATCAACAGAGAGATATACTTAAAAAAACAGATGGTCTCTGAGATGAGATGAGTCTGAAGTTTATCTTTTTTTTTTTTTTTTTCTTTCTTTCTTTCTGAGGAAGTTCTCCTACCCAGCATCTTGCCTCAGGAGATCTTTGTGAAGTTTTCCAGTGCTGAATTTGACTATTTAAACCAAAGGAAAAGAACTGGCAAAGAATGTCTGTACTATGCCACTTCATATCATATATATATGGCATTTTCAGGGTTCATCTATTATGCCAGGGGCATAGGGCCTACAGAGAAGTTCCAGGCTCCTTCAAGCATGCTCTGTTGTCTTGATTATATTTTATTACCTTGTTGACTTCTTTACATCTACTGTCCTCTTCTCTTCCGATTACTCTCTGTGTCTCAAATAGTGACTTATCTGAATCATATCAATGGCCCCTAGCCTTCTGTCTTTGGGATGTCTTAGGTCATTAGGCAATCCTTCATGCTTAGAGGTAGTAATGAAGTCTTACTGCTTCTGGCCCCAGGGAACTGTATTATTCCTTTGGGCATTAAGAAAATTTTTATAGTCGATCAAACTCTCTTCAAATTATCCTGATTGAATGTGCCATCTGTTTCCCTCTGGGATCTGACCAATTTACAAGATGAGGGACACTGTCTGAGTCAGAACAGGGAAAAAGAATTGTGCAGGGCTCTGCTGGAGAAATGTAGCTGAGCTGGCCTCAACCAAATATTTAGACTTCTCCGAGAGCCATTGTTGGCATGAAGTGGTCATTAAAGACCCACTGCATGAAATGCAGGAGGAAGGAAACACACAGAGAAATAAGCCTGTATATGATATCTTCTGGACACAGTAATATTTTATTCTATATTACTTTTCTTAAAATTTTAGTAAGCATGAGGCATTAATATCACATAACCTTTTTGCTAGAATGAGGACAAAACTAGAAATATGAAACAGCCAACTGACCATCAGTGAACTGAACTCTCCCCGTGTTCAAGGACTGATCTTCCTCCAATGCCTTGCTGATCAGCTTTTTGAGGTCCAGTGCTGTGAGAAAGATTTCTGGCTGTTTGTCCTCCTCCATCATCTCATCAGGGAGTTCTTCACTTTCAATTTGGTTGGAATCAAAAGGCAAGAGGTCACTTGCAGGGTATTTTTTGTTTGCAGTCTCTCTAGTAAAGATGACCATCAGTCGCATCTCTATGGAATTTGAACTGTAGAGTGCAGGAGACATAAGTTATCCTAAGTCACCATCACATGCCATGTTAGAAAAGAGTCATTGTGGGAGTCAGGCGGTAACACAGCGGGTTAAGCGCAGGTGGCGCAAAGCACAAGGACCTGCATAAGGATCCTGGTTCAAGCCCCTGGCTCCCCACCTGCAGGGGAGTCACTTCACAGGTGGCGCAAAGCACAAGGACCTGCATAAGGATCCTGGTTCAAGCCCCTGGCTCCCCACCTGCAGGGGAGTCACTTCACAGGTGGTGAAGCAGGTCTGCAGGTGTCTGTCTTTCTCTCCACCTCTCTGTCTTCCCCATCTCTCTCAGTTTCTCTCTGTCCTATCCAACAACGACGACATCAGTAACAACCACAATAGTAACTACAACAGCAATAAAAACAAGGACAACAAAAGGGAAAATAAATAAAATTTTTAAAAAAAGAAAAGAAAAGAGTCATTGCACTTCTATAAAACTTCAGGACAGGTTCAGCTTCTGTGCTAACAGACTCCTAAAAACTATCTCACTTCAACATAATTTCAGTTTTGAAAATTGACACCAATACAAATCGACTTGTTTTAGTTCTGAAGTAAAATGTAAGGATGGGGTAAGCCCAGTACTAACGGAATCAAGAAACTATAGATTTTTTTTCTTTTTAACTTTAGGCCTTTATGTAAAAGTGTTATTAGTCAAGAGCTGTGTTATTCACAAGTGCCTTTGGTGGTCTTATGAGAAAAAACATGCAGTGTCAAATCAGCAAGAAAGTTGAATTGCCCTTTCTTCTACAAATGGCCTTTTCTAACAGGGTCTTCTAAATAACAGTGTGGAACATAGCAACGGAAAACAGTATGAATATCCTGTAGCCAGCCAAGTCAAAGCTTTAGTTCTCAAGGTTGGATCTCTTGCACTTTTTTAAGTGTTTTTTTTTTAATTAAAAGTAAAAGTTGAAATTGGATATAATGTATTTTCCTTCAAGTTGTTTTTAAAAATAACATCTCCAGAGAGTTGGGCAATAGCACAGCGGGTTAAGCACATGTGGTGCAAAGCACAGGGACCGGTTAGGATCCCGGTTCAAGCCCCCAGCTCCCCTCCTGCAGAGGAATCACTTCACAGGTGGTGAAGCAAGTCTGCAGGTGTCTCTCTGTCTTTTTTCCTCTCTATCTCCCCATCTCTCTCAATTTCTCTCTGTCTCTATCCAATAACAAATAAATAAACAATAAAAAATAACATCTCTGTGATGTGAGAACACAGAAATAGAAGTAGTATGTGATTAACTGTATTTATTATCATATTTATTGATTCAATACCTTTTTGCATATAAAATGAAATAAATTTCTCTGCAGAGCATCTCTACCATGAATTTATATGGAACAAATGTGTGAGCATTCGCAAACAGAAAATAACCTCCCAGATCATATGCATTCTAACCTCTAAAGGATCAGGTTATTTTCTTTTTCATGCCATAAATCTACACAAAGGGATGCAAAGGTATTTTAAAGTCCAAAGGAACTGATAATGTGTATTCTTGGCAGTTCTTTGGGCCATGCAATCAGTTAGAGTCTACATTTCATTATTTCACTAGTCAATTATAGGAGCTCAAACTGGATTCTTATTACTGAGCTCTCCAAGCTATGGTGGTTCTTTCCTCAATTCCAACTAACCTTGAAAGCATGGAATGAATTAGTTCCTCTACCGTATTTCAAACTCAGGGTGGTTGCATATATACCTGTGCATTCAGAGAGACAACTTCTTTTTTTTTTTTTTTTTATTTAAGAAAGGATTAATTAACAAAACCATAGGGTAGGAGGGGTACAACTCCACACAATTCCCACCGCCCAATCTCCATATCCCACCCCCTCCCCCAATAGCTTTCCCATTCTCTATCCCTCTGGGAGCATGGACCCCCAGGGTCATTGAGGGTTGCAGAAGGTAGAAGGTCTGGCTTCTGTAATTGCTTCCTCGCTGAACATGGGCGTTGACTGGTCGGTCCATACTCCCAGTCTGCCTGAGAGAGACAACTTCTTATGTCAAATGGCATCTAAGAAATTGTTCAAATGCTTATATCAGGGATATACATTTTTATGTTTTTCTAATTACATCTTGAGTTTATAGAATATGCTTCTGCATACCAAATCATTATTTACTTGCTGGTCACAGTATGTTTGACTCATTTTTTGCACTATTCACTGATCAAGTAAATCCACTAGAAGAAGACACCATTAAAAAGTCATTGGCTTATCCTAGCCTTGATACGTAAAACTTATTTAAGAGATCAGCATAGAAATCTGAGGAGGAATATGTACTATATTATAAAAACAAAAGGAAGGTTATTTACCCATCTCTTTCTTTCTTTGGTCTTCATTTCACCATACACAATGGGAACATGCAAAGGAGAAAAATTTTTATGAAATTCATTGAGATACTAAATGTATCATTTCATATACAAAAAATTAGAAAGATTTCCTTTCATTGTCCCCCATATTTGGCTAGAACATGAAAGAAATACAAAAACTGTAGAGTTGGCGGTAGTGCAGTGGGTTAAGCGCACGTGGCGCGAAGCACAAGGACTGGCATAAGGATCCCCACCTGCAGGGGAGTTGCTTCACAGGTGGTGAAGCAGGTCTGCAGGTGTCTGTCTTTCTCTTTCCCTCTCTGTCTTCCTGTCCTATCTAAAAAAAAAAAAAAAGAAAAGAAAAAAATGAAAGAAAAGGAATACAAAAACTGCCATCAGATTTTTGAATGGAAATTCTGAGGACATATGATTCCCAGAAAGTAATTATCATTGTATGATGTTGGTAATTAGGATTTAAGGTCCATAGGTACTTCTGATCTTTTCTGAATGCCTTGAAGTTCTCATAGTCCTTGTAAAGAGGCAGCAAATACATGCTGCAGATTTTACACTTTGGATGGTGCCAAGAGGTTTCTATTTTATTTTTTTTTATTTAATTATTTTATAAATGGATTTTTAAAAATATGCTGACTAGCATTAAATGATTAGTTTATCCCTGGAGGTAATTCATCTGACACTGGGCCTCTGGAACTGGGGTTTTATAGACTGATTGGTTTTTGAATTACTTTAATCAGTAAGCTTTAAGGGAATAGTGCAATTCACATGAAACAGGCTGCAAGAAAAACATACACCTGTTTACTGACTGGGTGGTCCACGCCAGGCAGTTTCCATGCAATCTCTTTTAATCTTTTTGTCCACACAATCCCTACTTACAGATAAGAGAACACATGGACAAAAGTAGAATTGTCAGTTGAATTGTGACGGTGACAGGGTTCAAAACATGACTGCCTTGACCTTACTCCTGGGTTTACTTTATCATACCAGCAACTTCTGGTGACTGATAGAAAGTCATTTAGTATCCATACTGGCAAGGGGGGGAAGACAGAAAAGGAATAAGAAAACATTTGTGGAAAAAATTGACAGACATTTCTTTGAACATATAGTATGTGAATTTTATTTAGAAGTTATATTGTTTTCTTTTTTTTATATTTATTTATTCCCTTTTGTTGTCCTTGTTTTATTGTTGTAGTTATTACTGTTGTTATTGGCTATGACAGAGAGAAATCGAGAGAGGAGGGGAAGACAGAGAGGGAGAAAGATAGACACCAGCCGTCCTACTTCACCACTTGTGAAGCAACTCCCCTGCAGGTGGGGAGCCAGGGGGTCCAATGGGATCCTTATGCCAGTCCTTGCACTTTGTGCCAAATGCACTTAACCCGCTGCGCTACAGCCCGACTCCCAGAAGTTATATTGTTTCTCTCCTTACAGTATACATGATAGTTGCTGATAGTGAAGTTCTATGTCATTGCTGATCTGACTGCCTGGACGCTGATTATTTGACTTTCTTTTATACCTTGCGCTTCTTCTTCTAGCGTTTGCCATTCCTTGCGCTAAGATGACTGAAATAGACTTTTCTATACCTTTCTTTCTCTGGAGACAAGGGAGAATCTAGACTACCTAACTGGGGCTGCTCTGTAGGGGAGGTTCTGGTCTGCCTTTTGTACCAAGCTAGGCATTCATCTGATCTTTGTCTTTCCTGCTTCCAGCTATAATTTGTAATCCATGATTTTCTTAAATAAGCACTTTATTGAAATACAATTGTTATGAAACAAAAGACACATGTGAAAGGTTTACAAACTGATGTGTTTGACACCAGAGACCAGTGAAACCTTTACCTTGTCAAGATAGTGAGCTTTATCTTAATTATCACTCCCAAAGATTTACTCATGCCCCTTGGTAATCTTTTCTTCCCATTTCTCTCTGTCTTGCCTTCCCAAGCACATACAGAATTCCTGTGATATGAAAGCAGACTGGTTCTATGAACACATTTTTAAGTGAAAAACAAACAAGTAAACAAAAACCAATTACTATTAATGTAGATGGAAAAAATTTTAAGCATTCTTAGGCTCACAGGATAACCTACCCAATCAAGCTTAATAACAAACAGAATTCACTAACATATAGTAAAAGCAAAAATGATTAAAAAAAAGAATGCATATCCCATATGAAGTAATTCCTAGGTGAAGGAGCTGGATGGTTCTACTCAAGACCAGCTCCTATAAAACAAATGCTCTTTTTGCTTTTCACCTTTTGTTGCAAAATTGAAAATCTTTGTTAGGTTTCTTTCAGTTAGTGAAAGCAACTACCTGTACTGATTTATTATTTTTAATATTTATTTTTATTTATTTATTCCCTTTTGTTGCCCTTGTTTTATTGTTGTAGTTATTGTTGTTGTTGTTGGATAGGACAGAGAGAAATGGAGAGAGGAGGGGAAGACAGAGAGGAGGAGAGAAAGATAGACACCTGCAGACCTGCTTCACTGCCTGTGAAGCGACTCCCCTGCAGGTGGGGAGCCGGGGTTCGAACCGGGATCCTTATGCAGGTCCTTGTGCTTTGCGCCACCTGCGCTTAACCCGCTGCGCTACAGCCCGACTCCCTATTATTATTTTTTTATCACCATAGTTAGCTTGCATTTTCTAGAGGCAAATAGAAATGGAATAATGAAACACTCTGTTCTATTTTCACTAGATGTATTTACTTTGAGATGGATCAGTGTTTTATGTCTTCCAGTCATTCATTCTGTTGCTCTACTGATACACATTGGGTAGCTCCCAATTCTTGGCCATTAAAATTAATGCCACTATGGACACTTGTGTACAAGTCTTAGATGTAGGGTATTCACTGTCTAGAGTGAATGATTGTTAGTAGTTCCCTGTATGTGGCTTAAAGAGTAGGGGATATTTATAATGGGTCTTTTGCTATTCATGTTTAGAGTTGTCTTGATAATAGACATTCTAACTGTTCCAAGATATGTTGGAAGAATTGAATGAGTCAGTGCTATAACAGTGCTTATTAAATTATAGACCAGGATTTACACAGATAAGCTGACAGTACTGGAGAGCCATTTGATTTTGGGTCTTCTGTGAGGATCTGACCCCATGAGAAAGCAATTTCCTTTGCAATAAATTTACAATATTATGAGCATTATTATTATTGATTAACCCCCCCATACTCATAAGCATACCATTTATTATGTTCAGGGATCAAAATGTTTTCTGGGTGAATAATCTTCATTAAACATTGGAATGATGGGGGCTCGGTAATCAAATTTACTTTATAAACATTTTCAACAGAAATAAGAATAACTTCTTAAAGAGATAAAGAATGGAAAGGATGCAGTTTCAGGGGTATATCTCTAATGTTTTTTTTTTACGTTGCAACATTTCATCACCTAATATTTGGTTTTCTTCTAGAATTGATCTTTAAAAAATTTAATATTTCATTTATTTGAAGAGAGAGGGTAACGAGTATTAGAAAATTCATCAAGGGAACTGCTCTATCATTTGTTTCAGTTTTAAATGTTAACTTTGTTCCTTAGATCCCGTGGTTTACTTAGAAGATCTTGACATCTGTGCAGAATATTCATTTCTCTCTAATCCATGTGATTTCACATCAAGTCCTGTAGAGTAGCATCTTGAAATTAAGAAAAACAAGTCTGCTTTGGTGTGTATTGAGTGCTCTATCTTTATAGCTGTGGCTTTTCAATGTTCCCTTCCTCTGGAGTTATACAAATCAGAAGGGTCTGACAACTTTGAAGTAAGCTTGGTGAACTCTGTGTACCTTTTGCTTGGGAAGAGTATATTGAAGGGTCTAGGAAGGACCCTGGATGATAACTCCTTGATCACTTTGCAAATCCTCCAGAGGGTGGGGTGAGGCTGGCAAATATTTACCTATGGCACATTACAAAATATATCATACTATTGGGAGGGTTCAGGTCCTGGAATGTGATGGCAGACAAGGGCCTAGTGGGGGTTGAATTTTTATATGGAAAACTGAGAAATGTTACACATGTACAGACTATTGTATTTTACTATTGACTGTAAACCATTAATCCCCCAATAGAGAAATTAGAAAAATATATATCATATTATGACCCAAACCATAGGTATTCTGAGTCATGAGAACAAAGGGAAAGTTGCAAACATTCTTGTCCCAAATCACAGACCTACACTAAAGAGAACTTAATTAGACCTGATGTTAGTGACACTATTTTTATTATTTTATTTCCCTACTTCAAATACTTTTTTGTTGGTGATATATCACTGTGGTTGAGATATGAACATGATACAAAAGTTGGATTTTGGTGAAATGTTGCTTTTGCTTTTGCCACTGTCTACCTTACTCCTTCAACTCACTCACCTCTGTCCCAGGCATGACTTTTTCATTTGCTTTTGTCTTCCTAGAGCCAACTTGATTTGTTTAAATGATGAATATATTTAACATTTGATAAGAAACTAGGCAATCAGAAGCCAGAAACCAAGGTAACTAATTGCAACTTTTTCTGGATCTGTCTCTACTGAAGTATTTTCCTAAGAGTTTTGCTATTAACACTGCCAAGGACAAGCAGGTGAGTTCTCTTTAGAGAACAGTGTTTCTGATTCCAGAGGGAGAAAGAGATACAGCTCCTTTGTACCTGAAGTCATGTTCTAATTAGACAGTTCCTTTATCTGAAATAGATTCAGTTTTCAGGATTTGGCAGAGCTAAACAATTGGGGGGGAGGGAATTTATAATCCTCAGAACATCACTTTTAAAAAGAGGATAGGGAGAAAGTAATTTAAAAATTGAGAAGAGTCTGGCTCTTACCTAAATCCTAACACTTGGGTTTCTTTGAATCCAGGAAGTTTCTTAAATACCTTTTGCATCTGCAGAGAGAAAGAATTTTATGAAATATACATCTTATACTGAGTCAGATCTTATCTAACTGGAATAGCCTTAATATTTTTTATGAATTAGGGGGAAAATTGAAATAAAAAAATAGAAACAGTCACCAAGGCCAAGTATTTTGTTCTCAGTAGTGTCTGAAACTCAGAAGACTGTAATTTATTTTTTATTTAAAGATTATAATTAGGTGACTGTGACCTAATTACACGACAAATAAAATAATTTAAAGGAAGAAGCGTGTTTTGGCTACAATATTTGCATTTGTATGCACAGAGCATAAGGTTTTCTGAATTGGTTTATATTTGAAAACTGTCTGTACTATTGAAGATATTATTAAAGTTGAACAGGCTGCTCAAAT
Organism: Erinaceus europaeus; assembly: GCF_950295315.1. NCBI lineage: Eukaryota > Metazoa > Chordata > Mammalia > Eulipotyphla > Erinaceidae > Erinaceus > Erinaceus europaeus. The sequence goes on from NC_080174.1 coordinate 19,613,154, forward strand.
GGAATAAAATGGTTGAGGTAGGTACAAAAAATTAGACTAGCTCTTAGATTTATAAGAAGTACACAGTAAAGTTTTTGATTAATTTGACTTAACTAATGAAGAATATTATCAAGATAGACTTAATTGCTATACTTAATTAGTTCTCAAAGTACTACAGTCTGGCTTCTGCCATTTCCCCTCCCAGTTTTCTCCAAAAGGCAGGGTTTTCTCCAGGTCAATGTCTTTTGTCAACCTTCAGATCCAGTGGCATTTTCCATTACTTCTTCATGAAGTTCCTCCTTGTCCCTGGTTCTTTTTTTTCCATCTCTCTGACCACCTTCTCTGTATTCCTTACCTTCTCCTTGTGTTCTCTATTTTAAAGATAAGATTCTGTACATTTTTCTTTCTCATCTTTTGACCTCACTCACCAGCCCATTTATTTGTTCACTAAGCTCAACTGGAGACACAGTGGTAGGTTTTAGGAACTCGATGTCACAAAGTAAAAAAAAAAAAAAAAGTCCTGCTCCTTCCAACTTAGTTCTATAAAGGCCAGGAGGCCAGAAAGACCAAGGAGTAATGGCAGGTTATCAGTGAAGCTGAGGAAAGAGAGAGCATGATGGAAATGAAGAGAGAGGCTTGGTTTTGTTCTCTATCCTCTGTGTCCAATCTCCTCTGCCTCTTACTACGGTATCCTTTTTGCTTCTATGGTTTCAGTGACTACTTGAGACATAGCTCAGAGTCCTCCACATGACTATCCCAACATCTGCCATTTGTTAAATATGCCCAAATCAGAGTCTTTCCATGTCCCAAATCTGCCTTTTTTCTTTCTTGATTGTGTACCACCATTGAGGTCATGACAGAAAGTACAGCCACAATAGCTACCATCTCTCTGTACTTCTTCAGACCCAGTCACTAGTTCCTGTTTGTTTGACTTCCATTTGCCCATTTGTTCCTTCTCTGTTCTTATTTCCACATCTGACACATCCTCCAACTCTTCTTCCTATGTTGTTAACATGGTTTTCTGAGTTTGTCTGGTGGAATGGAGGAGAAAATAATTTTATAAGGTGTGGTAGGGCAGCTCTCACATTGACTACAATTGTTTTTCACTTTAGTCATGTTATTGCTGTTGATTGTCACTAAAATTCCTTGATGGACTGCACGGCTTATTGAGTAAGATACAGATCTTTAAAGTGAAATTAAAGACCCTCCACACAGTCTGTCCTCTCTATACAGGTATCTTAGCATTGTCTTCTTTTTAAAAGTCTTTACTTATTTACATATGAGAGATGAAGAGAAATTGAGAGGCAAGGAGGAGATAGATAGAGATAGATAGGGAGAGACATCTTCAGCACTGCTCACAGTTCATGAAGCTTCATCCTGTGCAGGTGAGGATAGAAGCTTTGAATGTAGGCCCTTGCACATTGTATAACATGTGCATTCCACTGGATATACCACTCCCCAGCCCCACTCTTTTCATCTTCTGTTGTCATTGTCAACCTGGCTAATACTGTGTTCCTTAGCCACACTAAGCTAATCTCTGCTCCTCTCTAAATTCATGTACCACTTCCAGACTTCCATGATATTTTTTGCATTACTCCAAGATACAACGTTTCCTACCTTCTGCTCACTGACTACCCCCTCTCATCTTCAAAGCCGGCTCAAATATTTCTACTAAAGAACAACCCAAATGCCCCAACTCAAAGTGCAGTGCTGTATGAGCTCATATTACAACGTACCCATAAATCAACTATAAAGCACAAAGTTTCTCTCTCTTTCTCTCTCTGACTATGTCCTTTGAACTCAGAGACCATGTCTTCAGTCTCTTCATCTCCCTCCCTCCAGGTATCTTGCAGATCGCCTTCACATAGTAGGGGCTTATGCAATAGTGTGTGAATGCACTGAACGTTATCTGGGAAGGTGGTTGAGAAGCAGAGTACATGACTTACATATGTGAGATTCTGAGATTGAGCACTACTGCCACATATCCTATAGTGATACTCTAGTTCTTTCTCTCTCTAATTTAAATCAATAAAAAGTTAAATGAGGGGGGGGGTCAGGCGGTAGCGCATAGTATGAAGCACAAGGACTGGTGTCAAGATTCTGGTTCAAACCCTCAGCTTCCCACCTGCAGGGGATCGCGTCACAGGTGGTGAAGCAGGTCTACAGGTGTCTGTCTTTCTCTCCCCCTCTCTGTCTTCCCCTCCTCTCTCCATTTCTGTCTTATCCAACAACAATGATAGCAATGACAACAACAACCACAATAACCGCAACAAGAATAACCACAACAATGATAAAACAACAAGGGCAACAACAACTACAACAACAAAAATAGCCTCCAAGAGCAGTGGATTTGCAGTGCAGACACCAAGCCCCAGAAATAACCCTGGAGGCAAAAAAATTAAATGAGTTGATTGTACCCCTTTATTTTATTTATTTACATTTTCTGGGGAGTAGTTAATGGTTTCAGTTTGCTGGTGTCTGTGATTTAAATGTTGCCTAGCTGTGGAAAATTTTATACTATGATTTGAATATATTATTTGCTCCTCTCCCTATGTCTTTGTCCTCAGATTTATTTATTTATTCTTATAAATCTCACTTTTTTTTCTGATTGAGTCTGGTATTTTACAGGGAATCACTTCATTTTTATGAACCTTACCTCTCTAATAGTTTTGCCTCTGAAAATGTGGTAATTCTACCATCTAGTCCTGATATTCTCTCATAAAGATGATCTATTCTATTTGCTAGCCCACTCATGTAAACTCTAACTCTATCCAAAGTGTTCTCATCATGTAGCTCTAGTCAGTTTTCTTTGTGTGTTGGTAGCTCTTTGGAGAAATTATCTCTGAGGTCCTGAATTTGTGTTTGAAGGTTATAGTTGGCATCTTGAATTGCCTTCACAATAAGCTTTCTGGGTTCAAACTTAGATATTATTTCCAAATCTTTATAAGTTTGAAAAAAAATTGGGGGGGGGGACATATTTTTGTTAAGTGTGGTTTCTGCTTTGAAGCCAGCAGGTGGTGCGGTGGCCATGTTGTTTATATTTTGGTGGGATGGAGGGAAGAGCCTTCTGTATTCCTTTGTATAGACAGAATATGTTCTTGTTGCCTTGTTTCAGACTTTACTGTGATCTTTAGCAGCCCACTGCTGCAGTCTGAGAAGTCTACATAGTTTCAGTTTTTGCTCATGTTTTCCCCCTCTTTTTGGGAGTTGAGTCTGTGTGTTCTGCTTTGGACTGTGAAAATAGTGCTTTCTACCCACTGGTGGCTGTGGGCTCCCAATTTAAGACATTTTTGTTTTGAAACTTTCTCCCATTCCATGTGCACCTCTACCCATCTGTGACTCAGTGAATTTATTTAAATATTGCAGATGAAATGTGAGATTTTGGGTGCTTTTCTCATTGCTTTATCTGGTTGTTTCTGAGTGTCATCTTTCAGTCTCTTGCTACTCCATGTCCATGCTCCCTTTAATATTTAAATACATCAACATAACATGCCGCTGAACTAAAATTACTGTATCTAAAATTACTGCTGTCTTCACTTATCTATGCAGAGGATGAGAACAGTAATGATTAGAAATTCCTCTGCTTTACTCACAGTAGGCTTTGGAATACATCATCCCCCCCCCCCCCCACGCCCTGGAGACTGACCTACCTAATAAGTTCTAATTTCTTGTTTGTGAAAATATTAAAAATAGTTTTTATTCCCCGAATGTATATTGATACATTTGATTGATAGAGTTGTGTTGATAGACTTAAAATTACATATTAGTTCTGCTACTTTCTAGTGGCATAAATTTAAGTTTATTGCCTGGTCTTTCAGAATTTCTATCTTCTTACCAAAAATGGGATCATAAATAGTTATATCATAAGGATACAATCAATGTCTGGCACATAGTGGACAGAGTCAGTGACATTGCATTAATTAATATGTGTGTGTGTGTGTGTGTGTGTGTGTGTGTGTGTGTGTATGTGTATGTGTAGCTAGAGCCTTACATAGACATTATTATTCCACCAAACCTAGGCTGTTTTTCCACTGAGGTAGAAACATATATCTGTATCTATCTATATCTATCTATCTATCTATCTATCTATCTATCTATCTATCTATCTATATGTAGAATGATAGGGAGAGACACCACAGCACTGGATCTCCTTTCAGTGCCATAGCACTCCCATGTCTTACCTAGGCTGTGTTCATGTCAAGGCACCCAACTTACCCAGAACTACCTTCCCAGATCTTTATTTATTTGCCCATTCTCTCTCTCCCTCTGCCTGTCTTTCTCTTTTTCTGGATTGCCCTGCAGGTTGACTGACTGACTATTTTTTTGGTTTTTTTGTTTTTTTTTGTTTGTTCCTTCAATAGCCACACAAGAAGAAGATATCCAAGGGTAAAGCAAACCTTGGGTCAGTTGGTTTTTGTAGACTCAAATGGCAGAAGGAAAGACAGGATTCATATCCCATTAGGGACAGAGGTAGGGTAGGGGCAGGAGTCCAGATATTAAGTCCCTTCCTCTACTCCTAAATAGCCATGTAACAGAGGAGAGTTAGTAGGTCACCTTCTGCAGAGCTGTTTTTTTTTTTTTGGGGGGGTGGAGAGTTGAGGGGCAGGGAAGTGCTCTATACATGCTTAACCTCTGTGACATAAACAGTTTTGGGTTACAGTGCATTTGTCGTGCTTTACCAGTGACAGCACCTGGGACTCAATATTTGGGGAGTAGAGGATTAAGACCCCAACTTTTCCCTCTTTCATGCAGAGGACTGGAACAATCAGAACTGCAGTTATATATATATATATGAAAACAATCCGTTAAGCACAGAAGCCTACAGCTGCAGCCTGGGCAGCAGTGAGCTTGCTGGGGGAGCCATTCCCCCTGCAGTGGTGCTCCACTATACTGGCTCCAGTACAGGGAATTTATTGCTTATGTCCATGGCCTCTTTGTGAACCCAGCTTTGATTGATTAAGAATCAGCTCTGCTTAGGAGGGTGCAGAAGGCATCCAGGGAGGAGATGACAAAGGCCTTCAGTTACTGTTGCTAAATAATCTTCTGGAGACTTTCCAATCATGAAGCACTAACCACTAAATTGCTAATTAAGTACCCAGTTAACCTTATTAATAATACGAAATGCACAGGGGCCTCCAAGCTTCTGCCGGGGATATATGTTAACGGGCTATAAAAAGGCAGCTGTGTTGAGCTCTCAGGAATGTTTGCAAAGGAGCAAGCATTCAGACAACAACTAAGCATTCCTTCTGACATTTGTATTAAATTGTTCGTTAGGCTTATAGTGGAAATTAAATTACTGCAAAGCACTGTCCATTAATTCCTGATTAGACCCAAATGGCTGTGCTAATACCAGGGCTGGGCTATGGTGGGGCTGGCTGGTTATCTGCTGGCAGCCTGTGAGGAAGTAGTGGAGATTGCTCAGGAACTGGGAAGTGGAACAGATAGTGAAATTCAGGGGGCTCCATCCTTGAGAAGCCAGTGATTCTCCAAATGGAATGAGGAGGACTGGTGTGATGGTCTATGGACCAAGACTGGGTAAGATTCACTCTTCACTGCCATATATATATATATATATATATATATATATATATATATATATATATATATGTATGTATATATGTATATGTATATGTATATGTATATATACACACACACATATATATATATGTATATATATTCCTATAAGTTAAATGATATTTCCTTTTTCATATGTGAGGATATTAGTCATATAGAGAGTAATTAGTAAGCTATATATATATTATATACATACATATATATATATTCCTATAAGTTAAATGTTATTATTTCCTTTTTCATATGTGAGGATATTAAGTCATTAGAGTAAGTAGTATGTCCAATAAAATCACACCTATTAACTAGTAAATGCAAACCAAATCAACCTCATTCCAGAATCTCTGACTTTTTTTTAGAATTCACATTGAATATTTTTAAAAATACATATATTTGAATATATATATATTCAAACCATTTTTTAAAAAATTTGTGATTAATAGTGGTTCACAAGATTGTAGGATTACAAAGTCTGCTTCTACATTGTACCTGCCACCAAAGTTCTGTGCCTTTACCCTCTCAAAGATAAGCATGATAGTTTTCACAGATTCTTAGAGACTGTTTACTGTTTTTCTTTTTTTGAAAGCTTATGTATTTCAGTTCTTTAGATTCCACATATGAGTGATATCATCTGGTAGTTGTTTTCTATCTCTTTCCTTCTCTCACCAATATCCAGTTCCATCCATTTTGTTGCAAAGGATTCAATATCATTTTTTTTTTAATTACAGAGTAGTGCTCCATGAAATATATATCTTTACTCAGTCATCTGTTGATGGACACTTGGGCTGCTTCCACTCCTTAGCTATTGTGAACAATGTAGCTATAAACATAGGAACGCATAGATCCCTTTGAATTAGTGTTTTCATATCCATTGTGCCTAAGGGTACTATTGCAGGATCATAAGGCAATTCCACATTAGTGTGTTCAAGGACTCTCTATAGAGCTTTCCAAAGGGGCTGCACCAGTCAGTCTGCATTCCCACCAATAGTGTAACAGAGTCCCTTTTTCTCCACAAATTCATAGTAGCCAAGATCTTTTTAAGTAGCACCAGGGAATGAAATAAGGACCTTGTACATATGCCACACTACTGAGTGACCCCCTCAGCCTAATGTTTATTTCAATATATTTAGAGTGAAAGAGACAACAGGAAAGACAGAGAGAGAGAGAGAGAGAGAGGAGAGGGGGCGAGACATTGAAGTACTGCTATCTCGTCCATGGAGTACACTTACTACTGTCTGTGGTGCTTCCCTATTGTGCTGACCATCAAATCCAGACTTTCACACACAGTGAGGTGTGTAGTCTACTTGTTAGCTATCTCCCTTCCCTAATAAACACTTTAAGGGTTAGGAGGAGCACATTCACTTAATAATGACAGAATAATATGTATTCTTCATAAATATCTCTTTGGGGAAAGTAGAAATCAGAGCATAGGAGTTACAAGCAGGGACCTGGGGGCAAAAGTAAAGTCAAATAATCTTATTCCTCAGTTTGTCTTGTGTCATTTATACATGTTAGCAAATCACCTACATTTTTCTTAAAGACAACTACAGGGTGATTTCCTCATATGTGCGATATAAAGAACTGAAGCACATTATAAAAAATATAAGGGTTGGGGCCGGGTGGTGGTGTACCTGGCTGAGTGCACCTATTACAATGCACAGGGTCCCGGGTTCAAGCCCCCGCTCCCCACCTGTAGGGGGAAAGCTTTGTGAGTGGTGAAGCAGTGCTGCAAGTGTCTCTCTGTCTCTCTCCCTTTCTATCACCCCATGCCCTATCAATTTCTGGCTGTCTCTATTCAATAAATAAAGATAATAAAAATTAAAAAAAAATATATAAGGGTAACCAAACTGTCCCAAAGTCTGTGAGAACTATGGTCGGTATTCTTCGGGTTGGAGGCAGCACTGTGGTGGTGAGTGTGGTATGCAACTATAATCCTGTAATATTATGATCATGTAAAGTATTGTTTAGTTACTAATGAAAAATCTTCAATGTGAATTCTAAAAAAAAAAGCAGGGGTTCTGACACTAGGTTGATTTGGTTTGAATTTACCAGTTAATAGGTCTGATTTTATTAGACCTAATACTAATTAGCATACGAATCAGTCTCTATACAACTCAACATCTTCACAAGGAAAAAAGAAAATAATATCAATTACCTTAGAGGACTGTGTCAAATTTAAGTTACTAATATAATGCATTAAGGACATCTAGAGCTAGCTGTACCTTCTCGACATAGTGTTTGAGACTTGAAAAGGCACTTTGAGGCCATCTGCTTTAATTCCTAGGCAATGAATTGAAAGTTAGGGAGGTGTCCTCCAAATTTTCATGGCCAGGGGCTGGGTGGTTCATCCTGTAAAGTGAATATGTTATTATGTACAAGGACCTGGATTCAAATCCCCTCTCTCCACTAGTGGGAGAGAGGAGCTTCATAAATGGTGAAGCAGTGCTACAGGTTCTCTCTCTCCCTCTCTCTCTCTCTCTCTCTCTCTCTCTCTCTCTCTCTCTCACACACACACACACACACACACACACACACACACACACACACACACACACTCTTTCTTCAGTCAGTTTCTTTATCTCTCCAGAAAAAAAATGGGGAAAGAAAAAAAAAGGACTATTGGGGAGAGTGAATTTGTAGTGCAGGCATCAACCTCTAATGATGACTCTAGTGACAATAAAAAAAATTCTTATAGAAAAGGCAGGACCATAAAATGGGAAAATATATAAATATAAACTTAGAAAAATAATAGTTAACGCATGTCTTTGGAGAACTACTGCAGTTCCAGTGGAGGGGATAAGGACACAGAACTCTGATGATGGGCAGGGTATAGAATTATATCCTGTGATCTGCTAATTTTGTAACTCAATATTAAATCACTAAAAGAAAATGGGTTTTTTTAAAATTTTTTAATTTATTTTTTACTTACTGCATAGAGACAGCCAGAAATCAAGAGGGAAGGGGGTGACAGAGAAGGAAAGACAGAGAGACAGAGAGGCACCTGCAACACTGCTTCACCTCTTGCTAAGAAATCTCTCTGCAGGTGGGGGTTGGGGGCTTGAACCTGGGTCCTTGTGCACTGTAACATGTGTGCTCAACCAGGTGTGCCCTGGCCCTAAAAGATAATTCTTATGGGAATTTATTGACAGATATAAGAATAGAAATAGGATTTAAAACTACGATTTATTCCAGGCAATTAGAAAATTTCTATCAGGTCAATGAAGACAGTGTATGGCTGATTATTTAATTTTGAAAATACTGACTATACCACAGGGTTGCTAAAAAATTTTTTTTTCAAAGAATAAGTAGCAACATTAACTCACTATTAAAAAATTCATTCTATCTAATAAGCCATGTCTAAGTACTTCTCTGGTTCATAAACATCCCATGCTGATGCTTATTCTTTGAAGTCTGTGGAAATGATTCTTTACATTTTATTGACTGGCTGCTGATGCAGGAAGAGAATGCAGTTTAGGGAAACATTGAATCCTGCAGATCTGGTCCGCAGGGTGTGTTGGTCCCTTAACTTTGCTGACGAGGATGTCTGGACACCAGGGCTGCTCATAAATGAAGTTTATGGTTATGTAATCTAGGGAGCCTTGATATCCAGTTGCATTTATACAAACACTTACTGAGTAGTCAGCTGCATTCAAAGCTCTGCATTAGCAGGTAAGTTTGCAGAGTCAAAATAAATAGTGTCAGCATTCAAGGGGAATTTCACAGCCTGATGTCAGTGAGTGTGACAGTGAGGTGGGAGAAGTGGAGACTATAAAGGATACATACAGTGAAATAAGGAACTTCATATGGGGTGAAAGTCTGTAAGAGGCAAGTCAGAAACAGAAGGAAGAATATAGGATGATCTCACTCATAGAAGTTGAGAAACAAGATAAGAAGGGAAAACACTAAGCAGAACTCGGACTGGAGTTGGTGTATTGCACCAAAGTAAAAGACTCTGGGGTGGTGTGGGGTGGGGTTTGGGTTCTGGAACATGATGGCAGAGGGGGACCGAGTATGGGTTTTACTGTTATGTGGAAATGTTATGCATGTACAAACTATTGTATTTTACTGTTGACTGTAAAGCATTATTCCTCCAATAAAGAAATTAAAAAAAAAAAAAGAAAAAAATAGTCTGTAAGAGGAGGCAGGGAAAACAAATGGAACTTTCAAATCAGGTAGTATGTGCAAAGGGTTAAAGGTAAGACGAGATTTGTAAGCAGTTAGTATTTCTGGAAATCAGGGTGTAAAGGAGGATGTTGGGTAAGGATTGATGTGAAGATGAGGTTGGAAACAAAAGCAGGGATTCTTGCTATGTTATACAGAAGCCACACCCAGCACAGTAGTTTCCTAAAGGGGACAACAAACCTTTTAGTTTAACTAGAGTTGGGTAATGAGTTGGTCAGAGATGAGAGGGGCTTTATTGGATAGCTCCTTTGCTTAGTGATGGATGCCAAACCACACAGCTGCCTTCCACTTATCACCCATGAAAAGTGGCATGTCTTTAAGTTGCATCAGAATGAAGTAAAAATGGAAATAGAATGTAAGAGAAAGTACTATGGGGTTAAAATTTACACTTTAACGCGAGTGCCACCCCAGCATGCTTCACTTCAGACTGTGTCCAGAGACTTCAGGTATGGAATGACAACCCTTCAGCTTCATCACTCGGGTGAAACCTTACATAGTATTCTCTAATTCCATTCCAGGTGTTCCACTCCCCAATTAAGTCCCCAAACCTAGATATAGACCAGATCCCCTGATATAGAGCATATGTTCACATGTGTCCATAAACCAGGGAAAAATATATACCTGAAAGCAGAAGTACACAAAAGTCTGCAGAGAATACCCCCCAACACTTCATCTGCACTATTCCAGCCTTTAGGTCCATGATTGTTCAACAATTTGTTTGGCTTTGTATGTTAACTCTCTTTTCAGCCACCAGGTTCCAGATGCCATCAGGATGCCGGCCAGGCTTCCCTGGACAGATGACCCCACCAATGTGTCCTGGAGCTCCGCTTCCCCCAGAGACCCACCCTTCTAGGGAAAGAGAGAGGCAGGCTGGGACTATGGGTCGACCAGTCAACATCCATGTTCAGTGGGGAAGCAATTACAGAAGCCAGACCTTCCACCTTCTGCAACCCACAACGACCCTGGGTCCATACTTCCAGAGGGATAGAAAATGGGAAAACTATCGGGGATGGGGGTGGGATATGAAAACTGGGTGGTGGAAATTGTGTGGAGTTGTACCCCTCCTATCCTATGGTTTTGTTAATGTCTCCTTTCTTAAATAAAAAAAAAAAGAAAAGAAACTTAAAACCACTAAAAAGAAAATTTACACTTTAACTGAACACGCTGGCTAGATGGTGCCTAACTTTAAGTGCTTACCTGCTGAACTATCTCCCTGGTCCTTTGTTGTCTTTTTAATCATGACAAGTGAACATCTGGCCCTAAGAAGTCAGAACCATTAAGTCCTGTTGGTTCTGAGATTTTGGGGATCATGACTTGGCCTCTGGTTGTGTTGGTTGAGTTTACTCACCTGCAGTTGAGACTTCGCTGCCAGCTCCTGGTAATACAAGGAATGGGGGTCAGTGAGCTCAGCCTCGAACTTCTGGTTTGTGAGAGAGATGCTTAGTTCTACCTTCTGCTCTGTCGGGTCTTCAGACACAGCAGTGAATTCTGCTTCTGCTTCCTGAATAAGAAGGACTGCTGTTAACATAAGCTACAGGCTGTCTTATGTGATACACATTAATATTGTCTCAAGAAATGGACTATTTCCCCACCTGCAGGGGGAAAGCTTCACCAGTGGTGAAGCATGGATGAAGGTGCCTCTCATTTCTCTCCTCTCAATTTCTCTGTGTCTCTACCCAGTTATAAATAAATATATATATGAAAAAAGAAATGGACTATGAAATCTAATATGCTTTTGTCTTATTTTACTTTTTGACCAGAACATTGTTCAGCTCAGGTTACTGGTGGTGTGAGAGTTCCAGCCTGGGACATCTTGCATGCAAGTCTGAGAATTACTACTGACACTATTCCACTAGCCCTTATTTTTGCCATTTTAGTTTTGTGATGCAATGCCAGAGACAGAACTCAGGGTCTCAGGCATATGCTCAGCCCCCAAGATACTCCCCTGACCCGATTTTTATTTTATTTATTTTTTGTTAGAGAGACAGAGATAAGTAGGTAGAGACCTAGAGAAAGCATGTAAAACCACTACCCCATCTTTGTTGTTCTTTGCTATTTGGATGGAACTTAAGGCCTTGTGCATACAAAGCAGGTGTTCTCCCACTGAACCATCATCCTGCACACGCAAATGCTTTTAGAATAAAAGTTGTATTAACTAGATGTAGCCTCAGAATTTCACTGAGAGGCAAATTACCATGTATTTAGATTGCTTGAGAACACTCATTTTATGACTACATTTTCTTTATTAAAACATTTACTCTCTCTCTCTCTCTCTCTCTCTATATATATATATATATATACATATATATGTGTGTGTATATATATATTTGCTAGGGTGTCATTAAGATTGTGCCAAAGGAGTGTTATTTATTTATTTTTTAAATCTCAATTTTTTATAATCTTGATTTATTTATTGGATAGAGAAGGCCAGAAAATGAGAGGAAGGGAGAAGCAGAGAGGGAGAGAAACAGAGAGACACCAACAGCACTCCTTCACCACTTGTGAAACTTTCCCCCTGTAAGTGGGGACTGGAGATTGAACTGGGGTCCTTGCTCATTGTAACATGTACACTCAACCAGGTGTGCCACCCCCTGGCCCCCACTTCAGTAGTTCTAAAAATAATCTTTGAGGAAAACTGAACTACAGAAATAACCTGTGGGTGCCAGGCTATTATTTAACTTTATCCTTTTTAGATAAGAGTTAAACTAATTTAATGAGACTATTTGGGCTTCGGTTAAACACTGAATCCAGTCAGAAAGCATTGTTACATGAAGAGACGGTTTGAAATTTTTCTTGAGAAGAATGACACTTGGGGCCACCTTTGAAAGTGACTAAGAACAGATGCACCATTCTGAGGATCTAGATGTGGCCTCTGATCACAAAGAGGCAAGGGTTACCCCTCCTGTCCTTTGGTGTGGAAACAAACCAGAGTCACCTGTCTGAATCCACATAGGCTCCCAGGGTATAGATGCAGACTGGAACTGAGCTCCAGATTTAGGGGTTGATGGATATTCAGTCTCGGACACTGGAATTGAATTATCTGATTTCTGCAGAGCTTTCTCAAAGAGGCAAATAAGGACATTTATGAAAAAAATGTATGTCAGTGACAATGTACATGCTTTCATGTAGTGAACTTAGAGTTGTAGGAGCTGAAAGCAGAGAATGCCTTGTGGGAAATGCCAAGATGGGCAGAACTCATTTGCACAGTAGTTGCTGTAGCTTTTCCTCTTGTCTTACTACAAACCCTTCTCTGTCTTGATCGGTGGACAACAGCAGAGTCTCTAACACCAACAGGCCTCAAGTGGGATTTGGATACACACAAACCTGATTACTAGTGTTTTTCCTTTTTTTTTTTTTTAAATTTCTTTATTGGGGGATTAATGGTTTACAATCAACAGTAAAATACAATAGTTTGTGATTCATAGTATTGCCCAGTTTTCCACATAACAATTAAACTCCCACTCGGTCCTCCTTTGCCATCATGTTCCAGGAGCTGAAACCCACCCCCTACCCCAACCCTGACACCCCATAGTCTTTTACTTTGGTGCAGTACACCAACTCCAGTTCAAGTTCTGCTTGGTGTTTTCCCTTCTAATCTTGTTTTTCAACTTCTGTCTATGAGTGAGATCATCCCATATTCATCCTTTTGTTTCTGACTTATCTCACTTAACATGATATCTGACTCCTAGTATTTTTAACTAAGATTCATTCATTCGTTCATTCATTCATTCATTCACTCAGTAATGACATAGATATTGAGTATCTATATGGGTTCACAATGCTAGGGCCGATATAAATTGAAAAGTGGGCTGTACAATGCTTAGTAAAATAAATAGAGATAAAAGGCAACTGCTAGATGGTTTCATTCAATTGTGGAATCTAAAGAATTGATACACATGAACTTGCAAAGAAATAAAACAGAAGCAAATAGGCTATAAGCTTTTGTGAGAACTATGGTAGTTATCTTTGGGAGATGGGAGAATGGGGGCACAGATCTTTGTTGGTGCGTATAGTGTGGAGCTACACAATGCAATCTTTTTTTTTCCTTTTTTCAGAATTCTTCCCACATCTTTATTTATTTATTTTTAATTTTCCCTTTTATTGCCCTTGTTTTTCATTGTTGTTGTAGTTATTATTGTTGTTGTTATTGATGTTGTCTTTGTTGGATAGGACAGAGAGAAATGGAGAGAGGAGGGGAAGACAGAGAGGGGGGAGAGAAAGATAGACACCTGCAGACCTACTTCACCACCTGTGAAGTGACTCTCCTGCAGGTGGGAGCCGGGGGCTTGAACTGGGTTCTTTATGCTGGTCCTTGCACTTCGCGCCATGTGCACTCAACCCGCTGTGCTACTGCCCGACTCTCTACACAATGCAATCTTAAAGTTTTGTAACACACTAATAGTAAAAAAATAAAAATGAATAAATATATATACAAGTGGGATGGTAAAATAACTCAACTAGATAGTACACCTACTTTATCATGAACTTAACCCAGGTTTGAGTATTGGCCTCATTATATTGGATGAAGCTTCAAAGCTGTGTCCTTTCTCTCTCTCTCTCTCTCTCTCCCTCTTTGCACTCTCTCCTCTCTTTATTTGAAAAAGTTAACGTAGAGTGTTGAAGCTCCAACAATGACAATAAAACAAAACAAAACAAAACAGAACAAAACTCAATGGGAGTATGGACTGTGATATTATCCTCTGGAAGTCTACCATTTCATTTGGTAGATTTGAAGTTCATACTAGACATTTGAATAAGTTCTTTAGGTGTACTGATGAGAAGTTTCCTAGTTTTCTCCTAGCCACTAGACTAGTATTTTATGGCTCTCCTCCACTGCTTTTAGTGACTTATTTCCTATTGGATAAAACCTAAACTCTTTTCTGATATTCAATGCTCTCCACAGACTGATATAAATTTGAATTAGTTAATTAATTAATTTTTGATAGAGACAGACATAGCAAAGAGATAGATAGATAGATAGATAGATAGAGAAAGAGATCACAACATCAAAGCTCCCTTCAGTGCTGTGGGGGCTGGGATTGAACTTGGGTTATATACGTGGCAAAGCAACACATTGTCTAGTTGAACTATTTCAGCAGTTTCTGAACAATTTTAGACTGTCTCACTTCTCTGATTACTCGACTGCTCTACTCACTGTTACACACACACACACACACACACACACACACACACACCCCCCCCACACACACACACACACCCCTTAGGGAAGAAATCTTTGCTTTCTCTAAATTCTTGTAGCATTGAGAAACATGCAAATTGCTCTGTTGGTACTTATGATAAGCTCACCTGGAGACTTTTCATATGCTAATCTTGCCCCCACCCACAGATGAGTTTCTTAAAATCCTGCATGCTTCAGATACTTCACAGCCAGAGTGGAATGCATGAGGCCTTTTTATGCACAAAACTGTGTGAATATACATGACCAGGGGTTCCATTCCCTGCAACTTGTTCTAACCTATCATCTTCTGCCAGTCTATCCACCTGACATATCTAACAGCACTTAGGCTATTCTGCAGTACTATCTGCATTATAAATTTCTTGATGGAAGAGAGTGTCTTGTTTTTCTAAGGATCTTTGGTGCATAGCCCAATGTTTAGCATGTCCACTGATTGTAAAGAATTCTTGCCAGATGCAGGTGGTAACAAGCAGTTAAGATGAATGAGGAGATATCCAACAGAGACTTATATTTTGAAAGACATAGGATATAGGGAATGTGGGAAGAGAGAGAGGAGGGAGAGAGAGAGAGAGAGAGAAAAGGCTAGCTGGAGTTGTATTAGAAATTTTATAATGAACATTTTTCAACCCAATACATTTTTTCCCCAGCAGCCCATTTCATTGTTGAAAGAAGAACATTTTTGAGCAAAATTTGTTCATAGCAACAGTTCCTTAGATTCTGCAGCCCTTTGATCTAAAGATTGGATAGCATGGCCAGTAGAATTTTCTCATCCCTGAATCTGCATGGCAAACTGATGAGGTGACTCTCTAGTCATACTCAAGCAACTGTGACCTGTGCTTTTGAAGGAGACTCACAGGAAGAGGAGAGGGGTAGAGAAGTCACTCTTATCACATGGGTCCATTGCCACCTGCTGGTTCTATGGTCAAAGGGTAAGGTGACCCAGGTTCTCATTTGTTCTCTTCTGAGTCCGCTCCCTGTCCTGTCCTGCATTTCCCGCTCTTCACATACACTTGGTCTCTTGAGTAAGGAGGATGGTAGTTACTTTGATACTGAGTGTCTGGGTTCAGAGCTCCTTGAAAAATATTAAAACCATCCTGCTTTTTTGAAATTTCATAAGAAATTCTGTTAGCAGTCCTTGTATCCTGCTTGCCTTTCAAGTCAAACAGATTGGGGACCAGTGCACTGGCTCATCTTAAAACTGGCTCATCCTACTTTCCCCCAATTTGAGACACACTATTTCCATCATTTTGATATTTATCTGATCTTGTCCTGGTGGACATGACTGAAGACAATAGTTTTAACCTGTTAGCAGGCAGACATTTGCTTCAATACAAAAAAAATGTTACTGATCATTTAGCAGATTCATTCATTCATTCTAATTCTTAATGAGCATCTATTCTGTATAAAGATCTGTTAGATACAGTGAGGAAAAAAGCTTTGTCCTCTTGGAGTTTATAATTCAGTTGCATCTTGCAATTATTCTCATGTTATTCTAGCTAATTATGTTTTTTTTTTTTCCTCTGAGTCCCTAAGGAGAAGTGATAATACTGAAAATAGCACACACTAACTGACCCTTAATCAGAGTTAATAAAAATACAACACAGAAGCATGGAATGGCTAGTCTATGCAATCTCTTTTCTTGCTTCACTAATTAAAAAAAAATCCAGGCAGGCATAAGAAAAGCTGCAGTGACTTTCAGAACTTACTATGATAGGTGTCTTCGTGTTATTGAAGAGAGTGTCATCAGGATGGAGAGGGATGGGCTGGAGTGAGACATTGGCAACATCTGTGGAAATTAAAATAAATGCAATCACAAACATGTGACTGGAGGAGTCTATATTAAAGCAAGGTTAAAGTCTCACATTTTTTTTGTCATTATAGAATTTATAGGCATTAAGTACATGCTGAACTTATTTTTTTTTTTTCAGAGATCATATAAATATGTTCTTGAGCAAAAGAAAGCTATTACTCATGGTCCTAGTTATGTTCTTTTTGGATCTTTTTGTAGGACTCATATTTGGTGCTCTCCTAGATGTCACAGTTAAATAATTTTACCTATGGGAATTTGGTTAGTGTGTGTGTGTGTGTGTGTGTGTGTGTGTGACTTAGACGAGTAAATCTTGGATTTGCTATTTGAAAATATCTTTTAAAATTGTTTTCTTATATTTATTTATTTTTTGGATTGAGACAGAGAAAAATTGAGAGGGGTGGGGGAGATAGAGAGGGGAAGAGATAAGAGACACTGCAGCTCTGTTTCACTACTTGTGTAGCTTTTCTTCTGTAGGTAGGGACCGGGGTCTCAAACCCAGGTCCTTGTTCATTGTAACGAGGTGCGCCACCATCTGGCCCCTACTATTTGAAAATACTGGTAATAATTATTATTGTAGTTTTTAAAAATTTTATTTGTTACTGGATAGAGACAGGGAGAAATTGAGGGGGTGTGGATAGAGATGGAGAGAAACAGAGAGAAACCTGCAGCTCTACTTCACCACTCATGAAGCTTTCCCCCTGCAAGTGGGATTCAGGGGCTTGAACTTGGGTTCTTGAGCACTGTAGTGAGTGCGCTTATCCAGGTACACCACAACCTGGCCGCATAATGATTGTCTTCAAGTCATAGGATGATGGGGGATTTTGTTTTACATTTATTCTACTCTATATTTTCCTAACTTTTGCACTAAGTAAGAATTATTTTAGAAAGTTAGAATCAAGTGATTTTTTTTTTTTTTTTTGCCTCCAGGGTTATCGGTGGGACTCATTCATTGCCTGCACTATGAATCCACTGCTTCTGCAGGCCATTTTTTTCCATTTCATTGCCCTTGTTGTTATTGGATAGGGCAGAGAGAAATTGAGAGAGGAGGGGAAGACAGAGAGGGGAGAGAATGAGAAGCTTGCAGAGTTGTGTAACTGCTTGTGAGGCAACTCCCTATGTAGATGGGGAGCTGGGAGCTGGAGGCTTGAATCGGGATCCTTACGCCAGTCCTTGAGCTTCACGTGCCCTGTGCACTAGGCTATCACTTGGCACCGCCCCTACCCTGTTGGTATGTTCCCTTCCCCCCGACCTCTGAGAAGAATTGGTTTGCCCCTTGCTACTTTTGCTCCCCTCTTTCTCCCCGCCCCCTATACTAAGGACGAGAAGAGTCCCAGCAGCAGCGGAGAGGGGATGATGGAGAAAAGCACATGGTGTGGTGATTTGCCCCTTGTGAATAAAGATATACAGCTTCTTAGCCTAGCCATGTGTCCTCGAGTCTCTGTTACCCGCCCATGAAGCCAGCCTAGATAAAACAACACTACCCGCCAAGGGATGCTTTCTGAAATTACAGGGCACACCTATCCAAAGGGCTTTTTGTGTGCATATGTTTATAGCAATACAATACTATATTTTTAAAATTTCTTTATTGGGGAATTAATGTTTGACATTCGACAGTAAATACAAATTTGTATATGCATAGCACTTTCCAGTTTTCTGTATAACAATACAATTCCCACTAGGTCCTCTGTCATCATTTTTGGACCTGTATTCTCCCTTCTGCCCACCCCACATAGCAGTACTATTTGTAATAGTTCAAACACAGAGTCAACCCAGATGCCCAACTACAGCTGAATGGTTAGGATATGTACATAATAGAGTATTACTCAGTTATTAAAAATGATAAATTTATCTCCTTTGTCTCATCTTGGATGGAACTTGAAGGAATTGTGTTTAGTGAGATCAGCCAGCAGACGAATACATGTCAGATGACCTCACTTATAGGTGAAAGTTAAGAAACAAGGAAAGAAAGGCCAAACACAGGAAGAATCCTGGACTAGGCATAGTCTGTTGCAGCAAGGCCAAGAACTGGAGAAGTGGGGTGGCATAAGCGTGGTTGGGGAAGGGTTAGGGAAAATGGCAGGCCAAGTGCATTACAACAGAGGAGGCTGTAGGTTGAATGTGGTAATAATGGTGTGCAGACACCTATAATGGAAAGATAAGAAATTGTACCCATGTGACAACTATCCTGCAAATCATTCTCTCCCAGACAAAACAAAAACAAACAAACAAAAAAACAAAACAAAACAAAACAAAACAAAACAAAAATCAACAATTTGTTCTGCTTTATATCTTAACTTTTTTTCAGCCACCAGGTTCCAGATGCTACCATGATGCCAACCGGACTTCCCATGGGCAGATGACCCCACCAGTGTGCCCTGGAGCCCCGCTTCCCCAGAGCTCCTCTGCCCCACTAGGGAAAGAGAGAGAGAGTCTGGGAGTATGGATCAACTTGTCAGTGCCCATGTTCAGTGAGGAAGCAATTACAGAAGCCAGACCTTCCACCTTTTGTACCCCATAATGATCCTGGGTCCATACTCCCAGAAGATTAAAGAATAGGAAAGCTGTCAGAGGAGGGGATGGGTTATGGAGTTTGGTGGTGGAAATTGTGTGGAATTGAACCCCTCTTATCCTATGGACGTGTTAGTGTTTCCATTTTATAAATAAAAAAATTCACAGACTTTTCTGATGATTTGAACAGAATTTCAGACACATGAAATAAATTCTGAGCTCACCTGTAGAAGACATGGGAGTTTCACCTGGCTTCCCTTGAGGGTCTTGTGCAGACACTTCATCTTTTCTAGTAGCACCAGAGAAAGGAAGAGACAGTGACTAGGAGTTTAATGGTAACAGGGGAAATGTGTTTAAAATTTCCCATACAATATAGATTGACCTAGAAATTAAAGAAAAAAATACACTACAAAACTCAGGTTACCTATTTTTTCATTACAGGAGTAGCCCAACAGAACATCACTGAAGGAAAATATCAGTCATTTCCTCCCCCACCCCAGATGGTTATTTGAGTTAAAGTTTTCCACAGCCATTTTGGCTATGTAGTTATGCAGTCTGGGGAGCATTTTTGTAGTAGTTAGGGTGAGCCTTTGGGATCTGATGTTTCCTACGCATATTGCATTTACACTCTGCTCTTGACATCATGGGTGTATAACTGATGGCAATGAGTTATCACTGAAACATTAATGTTATTATTTTTAATTTATATAGGGACCAAAAGGCAAAGAGAGGGAGAGAGAGAGGGAGAGAGAAAGAGAGAGAGAGAGAGAGAGAGAGAGAGAGGTAGAGAGAGGATAATATAGTAACAACGCTTTCTTGGAGTTCTTTTTTAAATATTTATTTATTTTCCCTTTTGTTGCCCTTGTTGTTTATCGTTACTGTTGTTATTGCTGTCATTGTTGTTGGATAGGACAGAGAGAAATGGAGAGAGGAGGGGAAGACAGAGAGGGGGAGAGAAAGAGAGACACCTGCAGACCTGCTTCACTGCCTGTGAAGCGACTTCCCCGCAGGTGGGGAGCCGGGGGGTTGGGGGCTCAAACTAGGATCCTTATACCGGTCCTTGCGCTTTGTGCCACGTGCTCTTAACCCACTGCTCTACGTCCAGCTCCCAATACCAACACTTTCTTTGATCACTGCGAGACAGCCTAAAGCCTGGATCATGCACATGGTAGGGCAGCACACTAGTCAAGGGAGTTATTTTTCTGGTCCAGTTGAAATCTTTTTCTTTTCTTTTTGTCTCCAGGGTTATTGCTGAGGATGCTTTCACAATGGACCATTGCTTCCAGTGGCCATCTCTTCTCCCCCTTAACCTTAATTTTATTTGATAGGACAAAGAAAAATTAAGTACAATTACACTGCTTGACAGCTTGTAAAGCTTTCTGCCTGCAAGTATGGACCTGGGAATTGAACCCTGGTCCTTGCCTATGGTGATGTACGCACTCAACCAGATATGCCACCACCGGGCCTATAGCCGTTGTAACTCAGACATTTTTTTTTCTTCTTAGTCTATAGGTCTTTGTTTATGATATTTCTTTCTCTTATTATAACTTTCAGACCCTTGTTTCATTTTGCTGTAAGAAAAGAAAACAATAACCAAAAAGAATAGTTTTAAATGCTGGCTATTGAAATATTTGTAAGTTAATTGCCTCTTTTGTAGAGGATCCTAATTTGAATCCTTTATTTCTTAATCCTGAGCCAGTAGGCTAGACTCTGTCACTAACCTGACAATCTACACCATCAAAGAAGAATTATCATTTGGGTAGTGGGGCCACTGATTTCTATTTCTAAGCGTGGCAGACTTATGGGCTAGTCAGGTAAGAAGATTTTCTGTTGTGTCTATCTGGAAGTGTCTGAAATAAAAATAAGAAACTTTTTTTTCTTTCTAAGTTTCATTTCTTTTTAACAACTTGGTAACTATAGCAGATGTAACACGTTTGTCTTTTATTTTCTCTCTAGCAATGCTGGCCCACACAGGAGTGGAAGGAATGATTCTATTTCATTTTCATTTTGATGTCAGTAATTGGTTCTTATAATACTAAATGGGATGCATTGGATCGACCTTCTCGTGGTGCATCCTGTGAGTACACATTCATTGGGGAAACTGAGGATCCTTCCTAGCCGACTGAATCCACATGGATCCCAGTCACTTTCAAAGCCAGCAACAAGCAGCTCCTGACAGCTTTCAACCTGACGCTGTTGACTGGCTATGGAAGAAGGGCAAACGCTAGAAGAAGAATAATACTACATGTCTCTCTGTCAAACCTTAGAGCAGACTGCTAAAGGTTTTCTTATGGATTGCCCTAGCCCTTCTTCTTTTTGGAAAATGGAGACATAAGGATCATCCTATATTTAAATCAGAGAAATTTATATCTATTTTCCTTATGTGAAAGATAATAGTAAGGTTTGGAGATTTTCTCAAGTCACATTTTTTTTTCTAGTCATATCTTTTTTTTTTTTTAACTTCTAAATATCTGGCCAGACATAGTAAGTACTACTATTTTTACAAATATAGGAAAACTTTACTCTTTTTTTTTTTTTTTGGCATTGGATGGAAAATTTTATAATACTTTCTGTCCTGGAGAAGTTAGCAGGGACACATGGTAAACTGAAAGAGTGATAAACAGAAGTGTAAGTGAGGTGTAGAATACAAAGTTCAAAGCAGAGACTTGAACAGGCAGTCAAGATATTTACAAGGCATGACTCTACTTGGAGCTTGAAAAGGGAGATTTGGTTAGTATAAGGTGAATGGTTTTTTTGTTTGTTTGTTTGTTTTCACGCAAGAGAATGGGCTGGGATCAGCTCTCAGGATGAGCAGAGTGATGGTCTATGGGAAGTAATAAAGTGTCATGGAGGCAGCATTGGGGTCAGGGGTTAAAGGGATCAAAAGTTAAAAGGTAAGTGGGTGAAGGAATTTTATTAGTTTGACCTCTACCTCAGTGGAGATTCTGAACACAGATAGTTCATTCTCTCTCTCTCTCTCTCTCTCTCTCTCTCTCTCTCTCTTTTTACCAGAGCACTGATCAGCTCTGGCTTATAGGTGTGCAGGGGATTGAACCTGGGATTTAGGAGCCTCTGGTATGAGTCTCTTTGCATAACCACTATGCTATCAATCCCTGCCCCAGATGATTCTTTCTCAGTGGGGTAATTTGGGTAATGTTTAATAAAGACCTAACTTATTACATTGTGGGAAAGATATTAAGAGTAATGAGGGTACTCTAAAGACTTGATGGTGGAATGTTAAAACCTTTCCTAAATTAGGAAGGGAGAGAAAAATGGGGTAGTTACAGGAACTAGAGACAAAGAAGGCTCTGTGAAAAGGACTTTGTAATAGGAATGCAATATTTCCCAAAGACTATGCTACTTACTGATGTGTGTGCGCTTGTGTGTGCAGGAGAGACAATATGTTAGCTGACATCCTTCTACTTCCTCTCTCTGATTTCCTACTCCTTATTGGATGGGCCTAACTAGAAGCCAGAAAGCGAAGGATACCAGTAATTCATTTCCTGTGACTCAGCAATCTGAACAAGGAATATGTAGGGAACAGATATTCTAAAGGGCCAGAGGAAGATGTGGGGCTCTCTGAAAGTACTGAACAGGGCTCAGTGCAAGAAAAAACATAGTTCAGATGTACTGATTGAACAACAGCTATGCAAGTTAGGGAAAGGAAGTGGTAAAAGGCAAGAAAATAAGAAGATCAGATTGAACTTTTTTCCCACAGTGTAAATTAATAAGTTTATAAACCAGATTGTTTGTGACAGCAATGAAAAGTATTATAAAGAATGTCAGATGTGAAAAGTATTATAAGGAAATGTCAGTGATGCATGCATTTCAATTAGTGTCTCTTTGCATTATTATCTTTAGATTTCTAAATGTTATAAAATGCAGATAAATTGTGAACTTAGAATTTGTAACATTGCTTTTAAATTATTTATGCCTAACATACTGTCTCTTATTTTTGCATTTCAAAAACATTTTGATATTCTGCGTTAGTTGAGGATATAGCTCAGTGACCTGTAATCCAGCTTGAGAAGCACAAACACTTTATGGAATACCAAATTGGAGTTCAAAAATCATGATATTCTCTGTATTAAAATTTTCCTCATGTAACTAATAATTTATCGCAAATGTAAAAAACAGACTCTTCTAATTGCTTTATAGCTTATAAGTGAAAATATACATTAGGTGCTTGTCAGATAATTGCAAATTCATTTTATCTGCCAACATAGAGCTGGTAATCAAATCCATAAGATCTAATCACTTCTCTTTTATATATTCATTTACCTTCAGCAAAAATATGCATAAATTGTCAGAATAACCTACACAGATCTCAGGGGCTGACATAATATCATAAAGGTACAATAGCTCAGTCTCATTCCATTATATTATCTTTCAAAAGTCAAGAGCACGCAACACTCTATTTTGGGTACTTACCTCTCTGGGAAGTTTCTCTGCTTTATTCTCTGTAGAAAGATAAAAAAGTAATTTTACCAGGAGATAATGCCAAGTGAAGAGGTAAAGTCTATTTTCATTCCTTTTCCCCTTTAACTTCACTTCACTTGTCAGTAGAATGTTCTTTCATAAGAATAAAGTTCCAAAAAAAAAAAAGAAAGAAAGAAAGAATAAAGTTCCTATTGGCCTTAGCAGATATTTCTAGTCATTTTTTTGACTAACCCTTATGCTGTGGAAAGCAATTCAAAAGGGGTCGAGGCAGGCCACCTGGGAACTCTTAGGATAATGTTCCAAACATGTTCAGGCTCACCTGCTGAAGAAGATCCAAATGCTCCTGGGAGTTGCTGAAATTTTTCCCTATGTCAAAGAGGCAGAAGGTCTCTTTTTGGCAGATGCTGACCCAGTCTTGGTATTCCCTTGTTTCAGGGATACGATCCAGAAAGATACGAAATGCTTCCCACACTACTTCCTGACACACTGCAATGTAGATTGATTAGAGATAGAAAATGGTCACATCCTAAGAATATTCCCTTCTTCCAACTCAAACACAATCTTATATGTTGGGAAGCTCTTTTTAAAATTTTTATTTATTTTTAATTTTTTAAATTAATTTTTGTTTTTTGCCTCCAGGATTATCGCTGGGGTTGGGTGCCAATACTAGGAATCCACTGCTCCTGGCGTTTCCCCCATTTTTGTTGCCCTTGTTATAGTTGTTGTTGTTGTTGGATAGGACAGGGAGACCGAGAGAGGAGAGGAAGACAGGGGGAGAGAAGGACACCTGCCGACATGCTTCACTGCCGTGAAGTGACCCCCCCTGCAGGTGGGGAGCCGGGACTCAAACGGGATTCTTACACCAGCCCTTGATCTTTGCGCCACCTGTGCTTAAGCCACTGTGCTACGGCTCACCCCACCAACTCGCCCAAAGGTCTTTAGCGGTTTATGTTGACACAAGTAGATTTTCTTTAGAGTCTTCTTGAGGGACAAGGTGTATGTGCGTGCGTGCGTGCGTGTGTGTGTGTGTGCGTGCGTGCGTTTGTGTCTGTGTGTTCTCTAATGTCAATTTTAGCTTCTCTTAGAAGCTTCCCCCAAAGTAGTAGGCCTAGAATCTTTCTATGACAGGAGCACAGGTATACTAGTTCATGTTTCTGCTGGGACAGATTCCCCCACAAAAAAATTATTTATTACACATGAGAGAGAAAGTTTCCGTGAATGAAAGAGAAGCCAGAGCACCACTCTGGTACACATGACACTGGGGTCAAACTGGAAACCCTCAGGCATGCAAGGCTGGCCCTCTACCAGTTGAACCATTTCTTCAGTCTCATCCTTGAAGGGTGAAACATCAGAGGAATCTCAGCGATAGGAGGTGTCTGACAACCTCTGAATGTTGGATCTTGTTTTCCCTGTTCTGCACCATACTTTTCTAAACTATCTTGGAAGGAGTGGCACAGGAATTCTATAGAAATCCAGAGTTTTGACTTTCTATCCTCCCCATAATTGCTGGTCTATGCCTGATATTTTTATCACAGAGCCCAAAACTTTCTACTGATTGCCATATCCCGGACTGTTATACATTATAGATTTGAAACCACAGAGCACATGCCCTTGAAGCCAGATTTAACCTCAGGATAATTGTTCAGATTTGGAAGGATTTAGTTAGACCCATGGTATGTGAAATGCTCATTTCATACTTGGCACACACATTAGAAAAAGAGATTTGCTGCTATGGAAGTCAGGAAACTGGGTCCTAACTATGCTTGGTTATCAATAGAGTCTGGACAGATACTTTCCTCATCTTTACAAAGGGGTTGCTGGCTACATGTTCTCAAGGCCAGTGCTTCTACTGGCCTTTAAAGTGGACTTTAAAGTGCAGATTCTAAAAGTAGGACTAGTGTGGTATGTGAGTATCTGCACTGATAACAAGTCCTTTGAAGATGATGGTGCTGTTGGTATGTAGACAGCACTTGGATTTTCAGGAACTAAGAATCCAACTTTAATCTTTTCTAAGTCATATATCACTGTGAAAAATAATATAACTTTATTTTGGGATTTGGAGAGCAAGGGAAGAAGATACAGAAAGGAAGGAAGGAGAGTATGGGGGCAGGGTAAGGGAATATCATATTGTATCTCACTAGGTTTTTCAAAGGATAGGAAAAAAATCAGACAAGCGTGAGACAAACTGATAAGAGAAAAAGTGAAGGAAAATTTACAAATAACATGTATACCTCCTGTATATATGGGAGAGACCAGAAATTCTGAGTAACTCACCATATGGCCCTAGATACGATCTTAAAATTGTTTGGCCAATACAAAGAACATTGGGGAAGAATAATTAGGAAGGTGACAAAAAAGGTGGAGCATAGTAAGATAAATACATGCAGACTCAAATTCAACCCTCTCTACAAACTCACTAGGGGAACACTTTACAGTGAAGTTAATCAAAATTGCCGAGGGCCATTCTTAGGGAGATTCTTCTTCTAGCGTTTGCCCTTCTTCCGTAGCCAGTCAACAACGTCAGGTTGAGCCTGATGTAAAGTTTCGAGACCTCCTTTGAATCTGGAGAGGTGGCAGTCATTGACTATGTGGGTCATAGTCTGTCTGGAACCACAGGGGCAGTTCAGGTAGTCTCTGGCTCCCCAGCGATGGAACGTAGCGGCGCACCGGCCATGGCCTGTTCGATAGCGATTGAGGAGGGCCCAATCATAACGTGCTAGGTCAAAGCTGGGTTGACGTTCGCAGGGGTCTGTGATGAGGTGTTTGTTCTTTACCTCAGCTGACTGCCAACTCTGTTTCCAAGAGACTGGAACAGAGAAGTTCAGTGTAGGCGTAGGGGACCAGATTGGGTGACGAGACGTCAAGCGTTGAACAGGGTGGGCGAAGATATCTGCGTATATTGGCAGGTCCGGTGGAGTGTAGACGCGGGAAATGAACTTAGGTGATGCCGCATCCCGACGAATATCTGGCGGGGCGATGTTGCTAAGAACTGGCAGCCATGGTACCGGGGTGGAACGGATGGTTCCAGAAATTATCCTCATGGAGGAATATAATTTGGAATCGACCAAGTGGACATGGGGGCTACGGAACCATACTGGGGCACAGTATTCTGCAGTGGAATAGCATAATGCCAGAGATGATGATCGTAGTGTGGAAGCGCTCGCGCCCCATGAGGAGCTGGCCAGTCTTGCAATGATGTTATTCCTCGCGCCCACCTTTGCTGCAGTTTTTATGAGATGTTCGTGAAATGACAGAGTGCGATCGAGAGTAACGCCAAGATAGACTGGCTGGGCTTCCTGCCGTATTATCGTATCGCCAAGCTGCACATTAAGCTCACGCGAGGCCGAGGCATGGTGTAGATGGAAAACAGATGATACCGTTTTTGCAGTGCTAGGGATTAGTTGCCATTTTTTACAGTAATCAGATATCAGGAGATAAATTTTTGCCAAAGAGAGCTGTTGAATTGGTAAATATCTACTTCCCTACAAGAGAGATGAGGGACTCTTCCTGGGTCACCAGCTTGGGAGATGATGAGAAGTAAACCTGCCTCTGAGTTTTGGGGTCAGCATATTTATGATTCCACCACAAGGCTCAGAAGCTTTTCTCTTGTATTGTTTCAAGCATTGGGAAAAGAAGTAGATCAATATTCCACTTGATTTGAAGGCATGTCAGAAAGTAAACGTCCTTGTACTTCCAAATAAAAGGAGACCTCAATATTTTTGAGGTTTAATTATGCCTTCTAAACCCAGAAAGACTCCCCAGATTACTTTAACCCTTGCAAACTTTACAGATGTAAACACCCACAAACTCTGTAGGACCTGCCTCCCCCCCAAGTTTGAATGATGTCTATGTATAATTTCATAGAGGAAGCTATGAAAACAGCAAGTGGGTTACTCTGTTAAAGAGTACTGCTTTGTAGCTGGGTCTTATTTCTTGTTTCTTTGTGAACTAATTTATTAGACTTAAGAAATCTATGCTGATAAATAGGAAAATTTCATAGCACCTAGGGGGCAGCCATAAAGAGAATGGACTGTCACTGCCATGGGGAGAAAAACAATGCTTTGTTTCATCCAGGGATGCAAGAATGAACGGGGGCAGGCCTAATCAAGAATAAATAGCTAAGAGCAAAATTCTGGGCTGGAAATTTGCTTGTAACAGAAAACAGTCTATTCTGCAAATACCTGCCATGAATCCTTACATACATGTGTAGCAAAGAGTTAGAAGTAGTAGCATATTCAATCTGATGCATATACTATATGCTTATTCTTCCATTTGTGAAAAAATAGTATGAAATTGATCAGTGCCACTAACTGATTAATGCATAGGCACATTTAAAATGGATAGTTTACATATGTCACCGTCTTTGCATTTCTAGGGGACTCTTTGCCTTCCATAGCCATTAACAAGCATTTACTGAGAACCAGCTATGCCGAGGTGCTGTGTTAATAACTCAGCATAGTAATAAAGTGCACACAACTTTCTATAATTAGAACCTACCTTTTGACTCTGAGCCAGCATTTGCCATTTCTCTGGGAGCATGTCAGAAAGTAAACGTCCTTTTACTTCCAAATAAAAGGAGACCTGGATATTTTTGAGGTTTAGCTAATTATGCCTTCCAAGCCCAGCAAGACTCCCCAGATTAATTCAACCCTTGCATACTTTGTGGAGGTAAACACCCACAAACTCTGTAGGACCTTAGTGTCAGGAAATGGATTTTCAGTTGTCAGAGTGGGCAGCCCCGTCACAGATTAGCTTGGAGTTAGTTTTCTCTAGTTAATGAGTTTATAATCCAGCAGGGTGATTGTGCTTTTCTGAAATGGAAACAAACATCTAATTTGATCAAAATAATAATTTGTAAACCTCTCCAGTTTCCAAATGTGGGATGGATGGAGTCTAGGTTTCAGACAGACAAGATAATTCACATTTTTTTGAAGATCTCTAGGGGAGATCTGTAGGGGATATAGTACCAGCCCCTAAAGATTTGAATGTTTGTTTTTGTTTGTTTGTTTGTTTAGAGAAAATCAAGCAAACAAAATACCATGGAGAATTTTTCTTTTCCAATGCATGGCAAGTGAATAGCAAGGACATCCACTGATGGCTGTGGAGTGAGTGGCTGAACACCAGAATTATCTCCAGAAATTCTGAGAGTCCTGTGATTCTATCTTGGGGTAACAACTACTCTGTAACTCTGCTAGGAACCACAGTAATTAGGTTGTAAATTCTATGCACTGCCTTGTAGTATATCTTGGTAACAACTGTTAACTGGTGACTCCTCTGCAGTTGGCTATCCTTGTAGGTTTTTAGTGTCAGAAATGTTTGCTGAATCTGCAATAAACAACTTAAACTTATCAAGGAAGGAGATAGGATCTGATGGTGATGGTGCTTTTTTAAAATGAACTCTCAAGTCATAAATCAACTAGCTTAGTTTCCTGACACGGCAGTCATTTTTTGCATCTAACTTCATAAGAGTAACATTAAAATTCAATATTGAACTTCAGCAAAAATAAAACAGAGGTGAAACTCAGATGCCAAGGTCTTCTGGTGTCTTGTCAAATGCCTGACTGACTCCACGTTGAACAGGGTATTATTTTAAAGTCTAATAGCTGATATCTCTTGGTCATAGTTGACTTGACTATGACTGCAGTTTTGAATATTTATTATTTATTACTCTCAGATTTTTAAACTTGTTTGACTAAATGAGAGGTTCTAGATGTTTTAAATTGAAGAAAATCTAGGGATGAAGGAAAAAGAAGGGATGAAAAAGACAAAAGGCTAAACAGGTTTTAACATTTTCCTTACCTCTTAATCTATAATAAGCTTGAAGACTGGCTAGAATCTGTTTCATGGATTCCTGAGGGCAGATTTTAACCCCAGTTGTGAAAAATGCTGATCTTTTGGCTCGAAGCTTTGTCAGATCAAATATTCGTCTCATGGTTGATACTTTGTACATTTTTGTGATACTTTCAGTTGTTTTGATTCTTGGAGCATTGTCTACATCGTCAGTTTCAGAATGGTATGGCTTAATGGAGAGATCTGTAAAAGGAAGATTGATTTTTTCTGGTGAATACATATTATTATTATTATTACTTATGTAATACATATGACACATGATTGATAGAATAAACTCAAAGTTAGAATCCTCTGGTTTATGAACATTTTCCAGTGGTGCAACTGCTAAATATAATCTTGCCTCCAGGAACTGCCAAATATTGAAACTACTCCCTAACATCTCTCTACAAATCGCTCTCTGCTTAGCACTCAAACCTCTCAAGAGATGCCTCTGTTGCTAGATACTGTACCATAAGTGGGAAGTGATGCAGCATTATGGTACCCAGAGGCGTACTCTTGATGAGAGAGTGCAGTGTTTCAACAAACCTAGTGGGAAATATGCAACAAAATTTACTGGCTCTTAATGGCACGTTGAGGACTTCTATACAGGTGGGGCTCTGAGAGTGGCAATTTCATTGGGAATAATTCAGGCTAGGACTTGGGTTAGAATTGTTTTCACACAGCTAGCTTGATATTTTATGGTTGTTGTTGGTGGTAAGTGGGAGAATGCAGGGGAGGTCCAAGAATTTAACTTCCAAAGTCATCCCATCCTGTTGACATTGTGATATCTGTTATAATTAGGTCTAGACTTCCTTTTAAAAATTTGTCTTATTAGGGATAAAATGATTAACAAGACAGTTATTTTCACATGTAGGGCAATTGCCCTATCTCCCCATGACTAGTGTCTGCACACTAGAATTCGTTTTTAAGTCTCTAGATCTCTTATAATAAAAAAGTACATTGATAAATCTTTATTTATTTATTTATTTTACTACATTGACCACTCAGCTTCTGTTTTGCTCAGTCTACCACATGGTGTCAGAGTGTGCTAGCAATGTGATCAGACTTCAGTTCCTTTATCTCCCCCCTCCCCCTTTAGGTTTATCACTGGGGCTCAGTGCTGGCACTATGAGTCCACTGCTCCCAGAGGCCTTCCCCCACCCTACTTTTTTTTTTTTTAATTCAATAGGATAGAGAGAAATTAAGAAGGCAGCAGAGGGGAAATAAGAAGGATAGACACTTGCTGACCTGCTTCACTGCTTGAGCTTGCAGATGGGGATTGGGGGCTTGAACTCACCCCTTGCTCCGATCATTGTGTGGATTGTTGCTCATAGTACTATGTGTGCTTAATCGGGTGCACCACTGTCCGGCGCCCCCTTTCCATTTATCTGTTCTGTCACTTAAGAAAGGAATTCTTGATCATTAGTTGGGGGCCGCTTACTATAACCCTTTGCGATCCTAAGCATGCATTTGTAGTGATTTATTTTCCATGTTCACTAAAGGTGTCCAACTTGTATCTTCTGAAAACTGATAAGGGAATCAGGCAAAAATTCAATCAGGGTGGCTTCTTAGCAGCTTCACCTTTAATGAAAAGCATGAAAGTTCCTATTTCATTAGTGGCAGAGAGGCTGCTGGGTTGGGAGTGGGGGTTGGAGGGAATTGGAAAGAGGCTCAGTGGGAACAAAGTTCTCTATCACTCTGAGATATCTCAGAAAACTCCTTTGGTCTGGTCTCCGGCAATGATTAATTCTTAGGAGTCTCCAGAAGGCAAGAGAGCTAAGAGATTAATTTGCTCACCAGTTACACACCAGGTCAATAAATCAAGATCTCTGTGTGGAACACAGGCATCAGCAACTTTTGAAGGTGCCCAGGTAATTCCACTATGCAGATTTGGGAACTACTGTGAATTTATAAGGATACTTTCCATTGAAGAGTCAGGATAACCCATATCCACCTGGATTAAGCAACCTTGGTTATTATCATGTACAAAGGATAAGTAGTGTCTGGTGGAAATGACACTCTGGTTATGCTATTGTCATTCTTTTTGTTTCCTTTGCTTATGCCCCATGTATGTATGTAGTAACTTGATCGGACCTGAAGTGAACATTCTTATTAATATTGAAAGGCCCTAAAACCAAGCTGATTTATACTCTATGTGTGAGTCAGTCCCAGTTGACAATGCTGAGTAATAACAGGGGACTGAGATTGCTCTGGGGAGTTCCATTTAACTCTGGAGCTGGAGTTCATTTCCTCTGTATTATTTTGGTTCGATGCATGGCAAAGTGAAGCGTGCCCCTTTAACATTGGGGCAAAGTACCAGAGGGAGGCAGGAAGCTGAGTAGACAGTCACCACTACCCTCTACAATTAAGAAAGTGGTAATTTTTATTTTAAAATGTTAATTATGGAACTGGTGAGATATCTCAGTGTGAGAACACAGAATTTTCATGCTGAGGCTCCAGAGGCTCCAGATTCAGTCTTGGCACTACTGCATGCCAGAGATGAACAGTGTATTGGTATCAATCTTTCTTGTTCTTGGTCTAGCACAAACGAGAAAAAAAAAAAAAAGAGGAGACCACCTGGGACTTCAGCAAGACAGGACTAGAACAACTTTAGGAACCCACCAAATCACCAGTGAGTGCAAACACATGTGGCTCATGAACAGAGAGGAGCCTAGGGAGAGATTAAGTGGCTGGTAACAGTCTGGCAGTTTACCAGTTGAGACACTACCTCCAGTCTGTTTCACCAACAAAAAGGTGGCTGAAGGGAGGAGAGGACTCCTCTAAGTCTCACCAAATGTAACTATGAATCTCCATTGCTACTGCTCTCAGAAGCTGGGACAGCAGCATGGAGGCCCTGTGCTGACACCAGGGGACAGAGAACTAACCAGGAAGCTCACGAGAAGATCTATACCTCAGTGGCCTAGCAGTGGGGCTGTGAGAGACTCTTTGCATAACCACTGGATTATCTCTGCCCCACACTGCTTTATCTCTTGGTCAGAAATCAGTGATTAAGCTAAGAAGCCTACTTATAGTTTAAAAGCCCTCAGGCTCCCATAGCCTACAGGGAAGGAAAAGAACAAAAGAGGCTTTTAAGCCACTGTTCTCTGAACTCAGGGATTAAAATAATATTGAAACAAATGTCAATTTCCACAACAGTGAGCCCATTAATTAATTACCTTACTTAGACACAAGTCAATGCAGGCAAGAATGATCAGTAATTTGAGAAGTACTGAGACAGGGACCTCATAACATACTATATAAAATGGTTAAACCAACAAGAAGAAATATTGGAGAAATGAACCAGGACAAGAATTCAGCTAGGTTCCCTCCCCCCAAAGGTTGAAGCACAAAATAATGAAGTCAACATCCAAACACTAGTTAAGGAAATAATCATAGGAGTGAGTAAAGAGTTTGAAAGAATTGTAATCAGAAATGCAGAAACAATCAACGAGACTCTGGAAGAAAACACTATCTTAAGGTTATTAGAGAGCTGAAAGCTGAAATAGCTGAGCTAAGAACACAACTAGTTGGACAAGCTAAAACAGTATCAGAATAGGGTATCAAAATAGATGAACTCCAGAAAACAGTAGAGGGGAGAGAGAATAGAATCAATGAGGCTGAAGACAGAACTATCAAGATTGAGGACAAATTAGAGACAACTAAAAAAGAAGTAAGAGATCTCCAAAAAAGATTAAGAGATACTGAAAACAACAACAGAAACCTACAGGATTATTTCAAAACAAAAGATATATGCATTATTGGCTTACCAGAGGAAGAAAGAGAGGGATGGGAAGAAAGCATTCTTCAGCACATAATAGCTGAGAACTTCTCTAGTCTAGACAGCATAAAAGACATAAAGGTTCACGAAGCCCAGAGGGTCCCAAACAGAATTAACTCAGACTTAAAAACACCAAGAAACATCATATTTAGAATTGAAAGGAATAAGGATAAAGAAAGGATCCTGAAGGCTGCAAGAGAAAAACAAAGAGTCACCTACAGAGGAAAACCCTTAAGATTAGCAGCAGACTTCTCCACACAAACACTACAAGCCAGAAGAGAATGGCAAGATATCTACTGAGGGCTCAATGAGAAAGGCTTTCAACCAAGACTACTGTATCCTGGTAGATTATTATTCAGACTAGATGGAGGCATAAAAGCTTTCTCAGACAAGCAACACTTGAAAGAATCAACTATCACCAAGCTTGCCATGAAAGAAGTTCTGAAAGGTTAACTATGAACAGTCAGACCACTGTAAATATGCCAACTATCAGAACACTATAAAAATCTACAAGAATGGCATTAAAATATCTTTAATCATTGATATATCAATAAATGCCAATGGCCTGAATTCACTTATTAAAAGGCACAGAGTAGGAAGATGGATCAGAAAACACAACCCAACAATATGCTGTCTACAGGAAACCCACCTAACTCAACAAGATAAACACAGACTCAAAGTGAAAGGATGGAAAATTATCATACAAGCCAATGGTCCACAAAAAAGGGCAGGAACAGCTATTCTCATATCTAACATGACAGACTTTAAAAATCAATAAAATTAAAAAAGATCAGGATGGACACTACTTAATGCTCAGAGGATCAGTCAATCAAGAGGACTTAACAATTATGAACATCTATGCACCCAGTGAGAAGCCAATTAAATACATCAAACATCTACTGCAAGAGCTACAGCAATATATTAACAGCAACACACTAATTGTAGGGAACTTTAACACCCTACTCTCTCAACTTGACAGATCATCCACGAAGAACATCAATAAAGACATGAGGGAGGTAGACGAGGAGATAGATAAACTGGAATTATTGGACATTTACAGAGTCATTCATCCCAAGAAACTGGAATACACAGTTTACTCAAGTCCACATGGGTCATTCTCAAGGATAGACCATATGTTAGGCCACAAAGACAGCATCAGCAAATTCAAAAGTATTGAAATCACCCCAAGCATTTTCTCAGACCACAGTGGAATTAAACTAACACTTAACAATCAACATAAGATTAGTAATAGTACCAAAATGTGAAAGCTCAACAGTATATTACTTAAAAACTACTGGGTCAAAGAGGAAATAAAGGAAGAACTCAAAATATTTGAGAGTTCAATGAAAATGAAGACACAAGCTATCAAATTATATGAGACACAGCTAAGGCAGTACTGAGAGGGAAGTTCATAGCCATACAAGCACACAGTAGGAAACAAGAAAAAGCACAAATAAACAGCCTGATTGCACATCTTAAAGACCTAGAAGAAGAAGAACAAAGGAACCCTAAAGCAACCAGAAGGACAAAAATAACTAAAGTGAGAGCATAAATAAATAACATTGAAGATAAGGAAACCATACAAAAGATCAACGAAAGTAAATGTTGGTTTTTCGAAAGAGTGAACAAAAGCGACAAAACTTTAGCCAGTCTCACAAAATAGAAAAAGGAGAAGACTCAAATAAATTGGATTATAAATGAAAGAGGAAATATCACAACAGACACAGCAGAAATTCAGTGTATCATTCAAGACTTCTATGAACAACTATATGCCACCAAGCTAGAGAACCTCGAAGAAATGGACAATTTCCTAGATAATTAAGAACTTCCAAAATTAAGTAAAGAGAAACTAGATAACATGAACAGGTCCATCACAGCTAATGAAATTGAAACAGTTATCAAAAAACTTCCCAAAACTAAAAGTCCTGGACCAGATGATTTTACAATTGAATTCTACAAAACCTTCAAAGAAGAACTAATACCTCTACTTCTAAGCGTCTTCCAGAAGACTGAAGACACTAGAATACTCCCTTCCAGCTTCTATGAAGCCAACATCACTCTGATACCAAAAGTAGACAGGGACACAACCAAAAAAGAAAACTACAGACCAATATCTCTGATGAACATAGATGTTAAAATATTGAACAAAATTCTAGTCAGCCAGAAACAGCAGTCTATTAAAAAGATTGTTCATCATGACCAAGTGGGGTTTATCCCAGGGATGCAAGGTTGGTTTAATATATGTAAATCAATCAACCATATCAATAAAAGCAAGACCAAAAACCACATGGTCATATCAATAGATGCAGAGAAAGCCTTTGACATAATACTACATCCATTTATGATCAAAACACTACAGAAAATGGGTATAGATGGAAAATTCTTGAAGATAGTGGAGCAAACCTACAGCCAACATTACACTCAATGGTGAAAAACTGGAAGCATTTTCCTTCAGATCAGGTATTAAGACAGGGCTGCCCACTATCACCATTATTATTCAACATAGTGTTGGAAGTTCTTGCCATAGCAATCAGGCAGGAGCAGTGAATTAAAGGAATACAGATTAGAACAAAAGAAGTCAAAGTCTCCCTATTTGCAGATGACATGATAGTATACATAGAAAAACCTAAAGAATCCAGCAAGAAGCTTTTGGAAATCATCAGGCAATACAGTAAGGTGTCAGGCTACAAAATTAACATTCAAAGTCAGTGGCA
Organism: Erinaceus europaeus; assembly: GCF_950295315.1. Taxonomy (NCBI): domain Eukaryota; kingdom Metazoa; phylum Chordata; class Mammalia; order Eulipotyphla; family Erinaceidae; genus Erinaceus; species Erinaceus europaeus. The sequence goes on from NC_080174.1 coordinate 19,649,162, forward strand.
TTCCTCTATGCAAACACTAAGTTAGAAGAAGTTGACATCCAGAAATCAACTCCTTTTACTATGGCAATAAAAACAATAAAATATCTAGGAATAAACCTAACCAAAGAAGTGAAAGACTTGTATACTGAAAATTAGGAGTCACTACTCAAGGATATTAAAAAAGACACAAAGAAGTGGAAAGATATTCCATGTTCATGGGTTGGAAGAATTAACATCATCAAAAATGAATATACTACCCAGAGCCATCTACAAATTTAATGCTATCCCCATCAAGATCCCAACCACATTTTTTTGGAGAATAGAACAAATACTACAAGTGATTATCTGAAACCAGAAAAGACCTAGAATTGCCAAAACAATCTTGAGAAGAAAGAACAGAACTGGAGGAATCACACTTCCAGATCTCAAATTGTATTATAGGACCATTGTCATTAAAACTGCTTGCTTGGTACTGGAACATGAATAGACACACTGACCAGTGGAATAGAATTGAGAGCCTAGAAGTAAGCCCTCATACCTATGGGCATCTATCTTTCTCTCCCCCTCTTTGTCTTCCCCTCCTCTCTCTATTTCTCTATATCCTATCTAACAATGATGACATCGATAACAACAACAATAATAGCTACAACAACAATAAAAAGACAGGGGGAACAAAAGGGAAAGTAAATAAATAAAATTAAAAAAAAGAATTCATTAATTTTTTTATTTATAAAATGGAAATATTGACAAGACCATAGCATAAGAGGCATACAATTCCACACAGTTCCTACCACCAAAACTCCATATCCAATCCCCTTAAACTAAAAAAATTCTTTTCTTTGTATTTATTTATTTTCCCTTTTGTTGTCCTTGTTTAACATTGTTGTGGTTATTGATGTCGTTATTGATGGATAGGACAGAGAGGACTGGAGAGAGGAGGGGAAGACAGAGAGGGGGAGAGAAAGACAGACACCTGCAGACCTGCTTCACCACCTGTGAAGCGACTCCCCTGCAGGTGGGGAGCTGGGGGCTGGAACCAGGATCCTTATGCCGGTCCTCGCGCTTTGTGCCATGTGTGCTTAACCCGCTGTGCTACCGCTCGACTCCCTAGAAGAATTCTTTTAAAGAGTATAAACATATTTCAGAGTTTAGTTAAACTTGTTATGAATTTGGATACAAATAAATGTAGACTTAACATCAAAGAAACAACTGGCATGCCAATAACTTTGGAAAAGTGTCATAATTGAATAAAATAAAAAGGGGGTGTAATTAATATATTCAGACCTTCTTAGTACAGGTGAGACATACCTAATATGCATACTGTTTACTTTCTAAATCTAACTTACATTTGTTCATCATTTTAGAAAAGAAAAATATTGTAGCTATGTAAATCAGATGTTTAGCTATTCAAAAAATTTTACTGGCATCACTGTTACCCAAGACCTTGACTCTGACTTAGTAGTCATTTAACTTTGTTGTATTTAACCTTTCTGTGCCTGACTTTCCTTCATTTGTGAATGGGGAAAAATAGTACCTCCCTTAGAGGGTTTCTGTAATAATGAGTTACTGCAGGAGAAACACTTAAAATGGTATCAAACACAGGGTAATTGTAAGAAAAAAAATGTTTTGATAATCTGTGATAGGGGGTCAGGCAGTAGTGCACCTGGTTAAATGCTCACATTACAGGTCCCTGGTCCTCACCTGCAGGGGGAAAGTGATGAAACAGGGCTGCAGGTATCACGGTCTCTCTTCCTATCTCAATTTCTCTATCCAATAATAAATAGATAAAAATATTAAAAACTAATCTGTGACACATATTCTGATATGACTTCTACTTTTTAAAAACTTTTTAATATTTATTTATTTGTTTTGACTTTTCCTTTCTAATGTGACTATTAATGATACTGGTCTCTAGTTACCAGAAAAAACTTTTTACATGCTTCAGTGACTTCCTGTGCACCTGCTGCAGTGCTCTCCTCATGCTTGTCTGTTGATTTGTTCCACTATACTGAAGGGATCTCCTTTGTCTTTCTTTGTTGAGCTCCTCTTTTCCTGTAAGAGCTAGCTTCTAAGCCTTCTCCCATTAGCTTTCTCAGATTCCATATTCAGAATGTCTTTGTTGTTCTTACCTGCTTCTCTTGCACTGCCACCAAACTTACTGATTTGTCAGGATTCAGGGGCATCTATCATGCTTCAGAGCCAGTACGGTGTAGAAAGTTGTTGGAGAACCTCTGATTTCTTGATAGATCCCCTGAATTATAACATCTGTCATTTCTCTGCTGAACTATTTTTTTGTTCTTTTTTTTTTTTATTTAAGAAAGGATTAATTAACAAAACCATAGGGTAGAAGGGGTACAATTCCACACAGGTCCCACCACCCAATCTCCATATCCCACCCCCTCCCCTGATAGCTTTCCCATTCTCTATCCCTCTGGGAGCATGGGTCATTGTGGGTTGCAGAAGGTAGAAGGTCTGGCTTCTGTAATTGCTTCCCCGCTGAACATGGGTGTTGACTGGTCGGTCCATACTCCCAGTCTGCCTCTCTTTTTCCCTAGTAGGGTGGGTCTCTGGGGAAGCTGAACTCCAGGACACATTGGTGGGGTCTTCAGTCTAGGGAAGCCTGGCCGGCGTCCTGAATGACAATTGGAACCTGGTGACTGAAAAGAGAGTTAACATAGGAAGCCAAACAAATTGTTGAGCAATCATGGACCCAAAGCTTGGAATAGTGGAGAGGAAGTGTTAGGGGGGTAGACATCACTAGTTAATTAATACGAGAGGGGGAAATTTAATTGTATGTCTCGAAGTTTTTCAAAATACAAACTGAATCTTTTCAATATATAGGCTGTGTAATTGATATGCAGACTCTCAAAAGCCTAGACCAAGTAGATCAGAAGCAACCAATAGCACAGCTATATACAAGATACTGGGTACTGTACAGCAAACCCTAACAAAAGGACTTTTCAAAGTTAACCCAATTACCAAATAATGTGATGAACTATTTTCTTAATTACTATAGCTATGTATTAGAACCAGATATGTCAGAAGTTCTCTGCTATCTCTGTTTCCTGTGTCCTCCCTAAGCCTCTAGGCTATATCAGGGTAAATACAGACAAAAGGGTCATAGACCTTCAACCTTCTGCATCCCACCATGTCCTTGGGTCCATACTCCCAGACAGTTAAAGAATAGGAAAGCTATCAGGGGAAGGGATGGGATACAGAGTTCTGGTGGTGGGAATTGTGTGAAGTTGTACCCCTCCTATTCTATGGTTTAGTCAATGTTTCCTTTTTATAAATTAAAAAAAAATTTTTAAAGCCCTTCAGGTTAATAGAGTCTTTATCTGATACCCCTAAGCTATGACTCCACCCTTGGGGTAAGGTCAGGAGTTACAGATTAAACATATAATCTGATATAATCACTAGAATTAGAGATAACATGTCTGATATAGAGTGGTCCACCTACTAGGAGAGAGATCATTCAATAACACATTTCCTTAGAAGTTTTTACTTGACATAGCTGTATGCACAAATACCCAACAGAAGAAGGGGGTGGCCTCTGGGGGATAATTGGCAGAATCTCATTGTAAGATGTATTCTCTGTGCCTGTTACTTCATATCCCCCTTTTACTTTCAGTACGACTGGTGTAATGAAGTTTATTTCCGAGCTTTATGACACAAACAAAACTCTGCTCCCCAGCATTCAGAGAGCCCCTGAGAAGTTTTGCTATAGAAAGTTATACACTTTAGCAAATATCATGGATCTTATATTGAATTGCTTACTTAGTCCTACTTTGTAAAATACTTTGCCAGTAACACGCAGTTCTCTTCTCTAGACTACAAACACCGAATTTGCTAATGCTTAGACTTTAGTCTGCATATAACTCAGAACTGTAAGTCTATTCTTTTCCCGAGTCACCTTGATACTTGCACAGTGCAATTTTTTTTGTTTGTGACACTTATGTAATACATATTCATTAAGTGAAATAATGAAAAATTCTTGTGAACATAGTAATGGGTCTTTTATAATATATCAATATATATATGAATTAAATTTGCATTAAGACTAGCAGACCATGAAAAATTATTTTATATGTCTTGTCCACCTACATTATTGCAACCTCCCTTATAAATGTCTTTTTCTTTTTTACAATGTCTAATGTCAGAGGCTTTGGACACAGTCACCTTGTTAAATATACTGGGTGAAAAGACAAAAAAAAAAAAAAAGAATTTTTTGGATCACAATCAAAAGAAAAGAAAGGAGATGGTTCATACTTAAAGATGTTTTAGTAAAGTTGACATTCCTAGAAACTTTCAATTTATCCAAGAGTAAGTAAACGAACAAATAATAAATGACATCAATTAATACCATGGAATTGACACCCACTGGGCTGGGATGTTCTTCTGAAAGGCCTGGCAGATGGTATCTGTGGAAAGGAATATTAATATTGACTGGATGCTAAAGAAATTTTCAGTTTCCTTCTTCCTCAAATATTGTACTCAGTAAGCAAAACCAGAATCTCTGTTAAGTCTAGTTCTTTTCTTACTTCTCATATGCATCCAGCTGAACATGGCTGAAAATAAACAGCCATTAAGACCCATCTTAAATCTTAATTTTTCCTTTTCTTTCTTCATTTCTTCCTTCCTTCCTTCCTTTCATTTTTTTCTTTCTTTCTCTCTTTCTCTCTCTCTTTCTTTCTTTTTTTGTTTTGTTTGAGGGATAGTAATTGTCCTCTAGTTGATATATATATATATATATATATATATATATATATATATATATATATTATTTTGCCAATTGTATACAGTATATCTCTTGGCCAATTGTATACAATGTTTCTTCTAAAGTTTATCAAGAGGTGACAATAATGTTGATGTTATCAGAAGAGATTAGGAGACAAACCTTACTATCTTTTGTGCAGTTAATTGAGTAGATAGACTGAGGGAGGTGAAGTAGAGGTTATGAGAGGAGGGTGTCTAGGCCTAATCTAAGTGACTAGTCAATTTATGTTGCCTTATTTAGACTTTTCTACTTGATTGCTGAGCTTATTAGGTCTAAACCTAGTCACAGTAGACTATTAATCATTTTTACTTTTGAGGTATATAGTTGTCCCTAACTTATGGATATGTGTATACATGTACCCAATCTTCTCGGCTCCTAGCTTATATCTAGGTGTTGTAACTAAAAATTAAAAGGGGCTTTAGCTACAGAGTGTAATGGATGCAGCTGAAGGACAGTTGGGAGTGGGTTTAAAGAAATCAAGATTTTATTAGGGCAGTACAGAGGTATAAGACATTATTTTAGGGACTGAAAAATAAGCAGCTATCATCAGGGGTTAAGAATACGTTAGGTCCACCCACAATGCTTTGTGCATTTTCACAGACCGGATCTACACATAGTCTACTGTGCATTTGCACAGATCTCTGTATGCTCTGTCGCCAAGGCTGACGTCAGTGCTATGGTCGGCCTGTATACTGCATTACAGCATCTAGGGTCTGCAACTTTGTTGGAGAGTGCTTCATTTGAAATGGAACTAGGTAGTCCCATGTGTTAGGAAAGGTCTCAGCAGATTATTGGAGTTGGAAGGCTGATGACTCAGGTTTGGCATCTCTGGATACAATCCAAAGAGAAAAGGCAGTGAGTGGCAGCATAACGTGGCATGGTGGCACTAGTTGCATTGATTTAGTTGAGGTCTGTAGAGGCAGTGTAACAGGATAAGGTATTGAGAGGTATTCCTAGTCTAAGCACTCTCCACACAGTATTCCAAAGGGGCTACACCAGTTTGCATTCCCACCAGCAATGCAGCATTTCTTTTTTCCTCCAACACCTGTCTCTTTCTGTTTTGTTGATGTTGACAATTCTCACAGGTGTGAACTGGAATCTCATACAGTATAGTTTTAATTTGCATTTCTCTAATGATGAGTGAAGTGGAACATTTCTTCATGTGTCTGTGGGACATGTATCTCTTCTTGAGAAAACTGTCATTGGCCCAGTTTTTTACTGAGCTATTTTTTTTCTTTTGTTGAGCTATACCAGATATTTATACTTGTTGATATGTCAGTTGTTGGATGTGTGATATGCAAATATTATCTCCCATTTACTGGGTTGTCTGATTATCCTTGTGTAGTTTGCTTTTGATATGTAGAGGTTTCTAATTTTACGTAGTCCCAAGTATTTACTCTTGTTTACATTTTCCATGTCCATGGAGTTCAATCTCCAAATACATCTTGGATGTGAAAATGTATTTTTTTTTTCTATAAACTTTAGGGTTTGTAGCCTAATTTTGAGTTGATTTTGGTGCATGGTATTAAGTGGTGGTCTAGTTTCACTTTTTTCCATGTGGTTGTTCATTTTCTCAGCACCATTTGTTGATGAGACCTTCTTTACCCCACTGAAACTTTTTCCTTTGTCATATTTTAGGTGGCTGTATATATATATGTGGACTCACTTCTAAGTTCTTCATTCTGTTCCATTGATTGAAGTGTTTATTTTTTATTCCAGTACTATGAAATTTTAATTATATTGCCTTTTAGTATAAACTGAAGGGAGAGCAAGCTGCATCCATTTTTTAATTTTTCCTCACATTTTTTGGGCTATTTATGGATTTTTATATTTATATACACATTTTTGGAAAAGTTGTTCAACTTTCTTAAAACATGTCATTGGGATCTTGATAGGGATTGCATTGAAACGGTAGACTGCTTTTGGTAGAATGGCTAATTTAATAATGCTTATTCTTCGTGGTTATGCAAGAAGACTCTCAAATCTGAAGTACCAAAAGGCCCAGGTTCAATTTATCATACTGAGCAGTGCTCTGGAAAAAAAAAATATTATTCCAGTTCAGGAAGAAGGAATGTTCTTTCATTTCTGTGTGTTTCTCTCTATTTCTTTTAACTATGTCCTATAGTTCTCCCAGTATAGGTTCTTCACCTCCTTCGTGAGATTCACCTCAAAGTATTTTATCTTTTTGAGTATGAATGTAAATAGGTTTTGTCTATTATTACTTTTCCCCTGACTTCATTTGTATACAGAGATCACACAGCAGTATGTGTAATGATTTTGTATGCTGTTACATCACTGAATTCATTGATGATTTCTACAAGTTTTTTTTTTTTTGGTGCAATCTTTGGGGTTCTCTATATTATCATGTAAGCATATAGTGATAGCTTTATTTTTTCCTTTCCAATATGTTTATTTTTGATATCTCTTTCTTTTCTGGTTGCAGTGGCAAGCTCCTTGAGAATTATGTTGAATGTTGGTGGGAATAGTGGCACCCTTCTCTGGTTCCTGATTTTAGTGAGAAAGCTTTCAGCTTTTTCCTATTGAGAATGATGCTATCTGTGGGTCTGTCTTACACAGCCATAAATATGCTGAGAAATTGTTCTTCTATCTCCAATTTCTGGGGTGTCTTTATCATAAATGGATATTCAATCTTGTCTAATGCCTTTTCAGTATCAATTCATGTGACCGTGTGATTTTTATCTTTCTTCTTGTTGATATGGTGGATTATATTGAGTGACTTGCAGACACTGAAACATCTCAGTTTCCTGGGGATGAATTCCATTTGGCATTGGCAAAATATTCTTTTGATATGTTGATGGGTCTAATTTGCCAAGATTTTGTTCAAGATCCTCTCATTTATGCTCATCAGGGATATAGTTCTATAGTTTTATTTTTTGATAGAATTCTTTACTTTTTTTGAGGATCAGAGTGATGTTAGTCTCATAGAACATGTTTGGGAGTGATTCCCCTTTTTGATTTTCTGGAAGAGTTTGAGGACAATATTTAATTTTTTAAAATTTCTTTATTTACTCAATAGAGACAGCCAGAAATCGAGGGGGGAAATCGAGGGGGGAAGTGGGCGATAGAGAGTGAGAGGGGCAGAGAAACACCCGCAACATTGTTTCACCACTAGCAAAGCTTTTTTGCCTGCTGGTGGAAACTGAGGACTCGAATCTGGGTCCGTGAGCATTTTAATACGTGTGCTCAACGGGATGTGCCACGACCTGGCCCCTGCAAGTTTTTCTTTTAAACACTGGTGAATCCTTGTGGGCAGTTTAATATCCTCTTGCCCCTGAGTTCATCACTTAAGTACCAGACCCACCTTATCACTGACCATGTGCTTTGCTTCTTAACTCCTAAAAGGGAGCCAGCCAGCTGCCACTAAGCATGTCTTTCTAAGCCCTGACAATCTCTCCCCCACTCCTTTTATATCCACTGACCATGCGCAACTGCACCCACCTGTGGCTAAGTGATTTTCTGAAGAAATCCTAGTTTCAATTTGATGAGTTTTGAGGTGATTTTTTCATTGCTTTAGTTAGCTAATCAGGGGATTGATGTGAGTCCACTGCTACTCCATGGCCACGTCTCTGGAAGTTCTCCCTAATTTGTTTTAGAAAGGGAAAACAGTGTCCATGGCCATACCACCCCGAACATGCCTGATCTCATCTGATCTCGAAAGCTAAGCAGGGTCGGGCCTTGTTAGTACTTGGATGGGATAAAGGGAAAACAAAGTGAAATTCTGACAGGGTGTAGGGTATTTCACCAAAACAAAGGACTCTGGGGATAGAGACAGTGTTGGGTCCTGGTGTATGATAGTGGAAAAGGACCCAAGTTGAGGGTAAGAATGTTTTGCAGACATTTATCATGGGGATATGAAAATTTATATTTATGTGTCAAGAACTGTAGTGCAGACTATTAATCCCTGAATAAAATTATTAAAAAAATATTGTTTTAAAATCACGCTTGAAAAAAAAAATCACGCTTGGACCTTACTCTAAACAAATGAGGATCTGTGGTTTTTATGCACGTACTCAGCTTGTTTGTGATCTAATACATGCTGGTTTATTATTTACAATAGTAACAGTTCTATATTACACTCCTGGAAAATTTTACCCAAAGAGCCAATTAGCCTATTTACTAACTAATGTGAAAACACACCATTTTTAGTTATAAACATCTTTTTTCATTTTAGATTCTTGTTGGTGGCCATGCGACTTTGATGTTGACTGATGCCCTGAAAGTTATTAGAGCCACATAACATTCCTCTCATATCTCTGAAGAATTCATTTTTCTCTCTCCTGTAACAAAGTTTGTATCTAATCAAAGGATGCTTACCGAGTCTCCATCTCAGGGCCCAGCTTTGATCATGAATTAGTCCCTTTCTTGACTATGTTTTCAAGTGGATATTTATCAGTCTGCTTAGGCTACTTCTCACCAGACCCTGTTCTTCAGAGGAATATTTTTTAGTCATATATCCCTCTAGGCTTACTGTACACATACAATGACAATAATAGCCAGTAGGTAAAGGAGACTGGGGATTTCATAGTAGCGTTGTTATGAATGCAGCTGCCAATGACATAAGCACTTATCAAACCCATTATGTTTTCCTAAGGGAAAGAACCTCCACATCTCAATGAGTGAATCATCAGGAGCTGAAACAAACCTTACTGGGATTCCTACAGAATAAAAATGTCTTTGTGAAGAGTGGAACTCCATGGAGAGAAAGTGGGTAACATTTCAGAACCAAAACAATGATGAGAAGTTTGTGAAAACTGGTAGTCTAATTTTGCATACACTTTCTCAACCTTACCCTACAAAACTGAGGAGGTGGGCTCTTTTTAAAATATTATTTATTTATTTATTATCCAATAGAGACAAAGAGAAATTGAGAGGGAAGGAGTACATAGAGAGGTAGAGAGACAGAGAGAAAACAGCAACTCTGCTTCACCACTTGTGAAGCTTTTCCCCTATAGGTAGGGACCAGGGGCTTGAACCTAGGTCCTTGTGCACTTTAGCACTTAACCAGGTGAGCCACTGCCTTGACCCTCGGAGATGGGGTCTTTATGCAAGCACTCAGCTTGTTTGTAATCCAGTATATCCTGGTTCAACCTTTCCATTAAAAATTCTCAATTACATACCTGAAGAGTTTTCTCCAGAGAGAGAGAGAAAACAAACAAACAAAAAATCTGCCTTGTTTAACATAACTGAATGAATCTCAACAAATTAGGCAGATATCCAGACTACCTTATATAATATTGCTTCTGAAAGTTACATAGATTCTCCTGCATACTGTTCCACACATGATCAAGTAGAGAACATAGCAACACCCATTCACTGTGTTGCCATCTCTCTTTCCACATAAGCATTGACAGTGTCAACCCAAGTCTGTGACCTGAGAGTCAATGCATATTCAAATAAAAATACAAAAAGGATAAAAGAAATTAAGAAAACCTTTAGAAATTTAATGTAATAAAATATAAATATATTCACTACAGAAGAGATCTGAAAGCTCGAGATATGAAAAAGTGTTCCAAGTCATTGATTGTCAGAGAAATGCAGATAAAGACAACAATGAGATACCACTTCACTCCTGTGAGAATGTCATACACCAGAAAAGATAGCAGCAACAAAAGCTGGAGAGGTTGTGGGTGGTCAAAGGAACCCTCCGGCACTACTGGTGGGAATGCATATTGGTCCAATCCCTGTGGAGAGCAGTCTGGAGAACTCTCAGAAAGCTGGAAGTGGACCTACCCTATGACCCTGCGATTCCTCTCCTGGAGATATCTCCTAAGGAGCCCCACACACCCATCCAAAAAGATTTGTGTATACCCATGTTCATGGCAGCACAATTTAAAACCTGGAAGCAACCCAGGTGCCTAACAACAGATGAGTGACTGAGCAAACTGTGGTCTATATACACAATGGAATACTACTCAGCTATTAAAAATGGTGATTTCACCATTTTTAGCCCATCTGTATGGAGATTGAGGAAATCATGTTAAGTGAAATAAGTCAGAAACAGAAGGATGAATATGGGGTGATCTCACTCATGGATAGAAACTGAAAAACAAGATCATAAGGGAAAACACTAAGCAGAACTTGGACTGTAGTTGGTGTATTGCACCAAAGTAAAGGACTAGGATGGGTTGGGGCAGGGTTCTGGACATGATGACAGAGGACCCAGTGGGGTTTGAATTGTTATGTGGAAAACTGGGAAATGTTATGCATGTACACACTGTTGTATTTACTGTCAGGTGTAAATCATTAACCTCCCCAATAGAAAAAAATTAAATAAAAAATAAATAAATTTGATAAATTCTCACATGGGGCTAAAACAAAATCATTCCATTTCCCTCTCAAACTCTTTTGAAACTTAATTGTTATTTCAGTCTTCCTTACTGAAATACCAATTCCTATAGAGGATGAAAATTAGTGCTGCCTTCTCCCTAAGACCCAGAATAGTTGTAATGTCTTCTTTTTCTCAGTGTAAAAACCAGCAATGGCCATTCCACTTGATATGTGAGAAGGAAAAGGGCTAAGACCTTGGAAAACCATTATGAGAAATAAAGGTCATTAACTTCTATTTTCTGATCTATAGACAGATATATTACAGCTCCCTTTCACCTCCCTGCTTTTAAAACAGAAGCACAAAGTGAAAAAGCTGAGTTTTGCTGACATACAGGCTATACTTTTTTCTTTTACTGCATCATTCCCCATTTTTTTCCCTCCCAGTTTTCTGATAATGCACTCCTGAGAGAACATTTACAGTTAAGCTTTTGCTTCAGTTCAGTTATATGCAACAGTATAGATGATATTAACAATTTCAGTTGAGCCAAAGAACTAAGTCGTAGGAGACTACATACAGCATGATACTACTCAATAAACACCACAAATAAAGCTCGGAAGTATATTATTTAGAGAAGACATGTATAGGTGTAAACGCTAAGAGTAATCAACTATGTGATTAACACGAACCGATAGAGGACTTCTAAAGTAGTAGAAGTGTTTTGTTATTAACTGTGGGAAGTGAGCATATTGCTACTACTCTAAATATGACATATATGTTTTGTCCACAAACAAGGTGTGTTTCCTAATAAAGTATCTTCAGACAGCAGTGAGTTTCACCATGGCAGAAACTCAAGCAGTCTTTACAAGCCTGGAAGGGGAAGTGGAGCCCAGATTATAAGGACTCTCAACTGAAGTGGTTGAGCTTTATTCTGAAGGCACTAGGAAAGCTTTAGAAACTCTTCTTTTTATTTCCTTGTCTTTTCCTTTTTACTTTCCATTCCCTCCCTTCCCTTCCCCTCCCCTCTCCTCCCTTCTCCTCTCCTCTCCTCTCCTCTCCTCTCCTCTCCTTTCCTTTTCTCCCCTCCCCTCCCCTCCCCTCCTCTCCCCTCCCCTCCTCTCCCCTCCTCCCCTCCCCTCCCCTCCTCCCCTCCCCTCCTCTCCCATCCCCTCCCCTCCCCTCCTCTCCCCTCCTCTCCCCTCCCCTCCTCTCCCCTCCCCTCCCCTCCTCTCCCCTCTCCTCCTCTCCCCTCCTCTCCCCTCCCCTCCCCTCCCCTCCTCTCCCCTCCCCTCCTCTCCCCTCCTCCCCTCTCCTCCCCTCCTCTCCCCTCCCCTCCCCTCCCCTCCTCTCCCCTCCTCTCCCCTCCCCTCCCCTCCTCTCCCCTCCCCTCCCCTCCCCTCCTCTCCTCTACTCTCTTCTCCTCTCCTCTCCTCTCCTTTCCTTTCTTTTCCTTTCCTTTTCTCTCCTCCCCTCCCCTCCTCTCCTCTCCCCTCCCCTCTCCCCTCCCCTCCCCTCCTCTCCTCTCCTCTCCTCTCCTCTCCTCTTCTCTTTCTTTCTCTCTTCAGGAAGGATGATCTGATGTAACAAAGCTACATCAAGCTAGAGAAGTAAAAAGATATTTCTGAGATAGGATTAACAGAATTTACCAATGAATTTTAGTTAGGAAAGAGAGAAATCAAAGCCAGAACCCAGCAGAAGATTGTTGAACACAGTATCATAGCAGAGGGAGTGAAATGGTGAGGCTGAGTTAGAGGAGTATTTATGTGCACAGTGATGAATTGTGGTGCCCTGAAGCAGACTCACATCTGGTTCAAGTTCCTGACACTTTACATTAGATGATGCTATGTTGTTAGTTCAAAATAGGCCATTCTAAGAAAATTCCATGAAAGATGTCAGTAAACATTGCAAATAAGGATAGTTATTGGACATTATATCAGTATATCACTTGATAGGTTGGTAACAAATTAGATATGAAAAAATGTATGGTAACTTAGATGATCTAAAAATTCTTTACTGCAGATGAGAAGATGACAACATGAAATGAGACCTAGAATGTAGGAAGCATAGTGGTTTGTATCAAAAAAGTGGTGTGGGGAGTTGGGTGGTAGTGTAGCAGGTTAAGCGCAGGTGGTGCAAGGACCTGCGTAAGGATCCCAGTTTGAGCTCCCAGTTCCCCACCTGCAGGGGAGTCGCTTCACAGGCGGTGAAGCAGGTCTGCAGGTGTCTTATCTTTCTCTCCCCCTCTCTGTCTTCCCCTCCTCTCTCCATTTCTCTGTATCCTATCTAACAATGACAATGTCAACAACAACAATAACTACAACAACAATAAAAACCAACAAGGGCAACAAAAGGGAAAATAAATAAATATAAAAAAAAAACCAGTGGTGTGGATGGTATTATGGAGTGTCTGAAGATATTGCCCATGGCCTCATGAGGAATTTAATAGATTTTAACAGTAAACATTAGAGTACTCTGTATGTTTTTTTTCAAAAGACATGTTCTGAAAAGCTATCTGTATCCTGTGTTGTTTTACTCTGACTAGTTAAAAACTATAGTTGAAACACATAATGAAAGAAATAATACAAGCAACAATATAAATCATTCTGTCAATTCTGTTAAATAAGGAGATGAATTGTTTCAAACTAGAGCTATATTTATGATATAATTACTACAAGATTAGACAAAAGTAAGTACTGTGGTAGCCCATATCACAAAGAACTACATATCATTTCTTTCCAGAAGAGTAAGTCATGTTTTTCAAAATCGCACAAGTAGATTCACACACTAGCAACTATTCCAGCTTGGATCCCACCCTGATTTTAACCAACACTGAGAAATGTTGCAGTCAAGTCTTCAGGCAGGAACAAAAGGCAGGTAATGGGGGGAATTGCTTGTAAATGGAGCAGAAGACACAGGTAAACAGAAAAACCATTGTAAAGATATGAATTTTTTTTTTTTTTGGTCTTTCTGAAGTAAGAGAAAACGAGAAGAGTTTGGATAAAGATTCAGGGAAACTTTGATGTGAAGAAAGATGTCAAATGAAGTCAAACGGCTGCAATCTTTTATGGGCGTAGGAGGAGATGGTAATAGTAATGGCGGCAGTCATCACAGTTGTCTTCAGAGCTGACATTCACGGAGTATTTTTGAAGTAGACACCTCACTAAGAGGTTCATAAATGTTATTTAACTCCCTATACTTTTAGCCCTACGAGGCAGACACAGCTATTATCGTTAACATTTTGTAGGTGAAGAACCATAAGATGAGCTATGTATGAGCAATTTGTCAAGGTTTTATAGCTGGAGAGAGGGGGGGGGGGAGAAGGAGAGGGAGAGAGAGAAAGAGGCTTTGTGCAGATACATTTTGCCTAGTCCTGTGTAGACCCTAGAGTCTTTACTCTGAACTGCATCCTTATGTGAATGGGGCAGGGGGAGGGGGAGAATATGAGTGTAGGCTTGAGCAAAGAAGGTTGGCTTGAAAACTGGACTGGGGAGTTCAGTCAATATGGGGAGTCCAATTAAAGTTTGAATGCATGTTCAGTCATTTAATACTCCATATAATAGCATTCACTGTGGACAACTTTAAATTCTTATTTACTGGATTAGAACTAATCTGCAAAAATAAAAAAAACATATAATGTAGGTATTAGAAGAAAACAATATCTGGATGAGAAAGAACCCTTGTGGTATTATACCAACAAACCTCCTCTCCTCTCCTCTCCTCTCCTCTCCTCTCCTCTCCTCTCCTCTCCTCTCCTCTCCTCTCCTCTCTCCTCTTTCCACCTCTCCCCTCCCCCATCCTCTTCTATCCTTTTATTTCCTTTATTATTTTTTTTACTTATTAAGAGAAGAGGAAGAAGGGAGGAGAGAGAGAGAGAAAGAGAGAGAAAACCAGATATAAGGTGATATAAGGTGATGACATTGCACCTTTGACCTTTGGGGTCTCAGGCATGCAAGCTGATGTTCTAACAGACTAGTCTATCTCCCTCAGTCCCTACATTTCTTTTCGAATGAGTAAATTGAACTTTTGAAATCTGTGTCTCCATTTTTTTTAGGGTAGAGCTGAAGGAGAAAACTATCTCCAGATCAACTGTGGAAACAGATGTCAGAAATGATCTAGAATTAGCAGTCACATGGCCTTGTTAGCAGAAGAAAACTGGATTTTGAATTAAATTCACATTGATTTTACTTACCATATAATTTTACACTGATTAATAGACTATCTAGATATAAAATAGAATTAGATACAGTTTAAATTCCAATTTTGCCCCTAGTCTCCTCTCCTTAAGTGATTTTTCAGGAACACTGTTTAGCATTCTCTAGTCACAATGAGCAAATTTTCTATTAACTACTGAAATGACATTTAAAATTTGAGTTTTATAAACAATTTTCAGCTGAAGTATTAATAACATTGTTGTCTACATTGTTTTGAGCAGGTCTTAGCTGACTACAGATTGCTCACAAAAGTGCTGTGGGGTTTCATAACTGGGCTGAATTAAATATAATTTTTCTATTTTGTTGTAATTGGATAGGACAGAGAGAAATTGAGAGGGAAGAGGGAGATAGAATGGGAGAAAGAGGGGAGTCTGGTAGTAAGTTAAGCACACACATCGCCATATGTAAGGGCCTGGATTGGAGCCCCTGCTCCCCATGGAACACCTTGTGAGCAGTGAAGCAGGTCTGCGGATGCCTCCCCTCTCAATTTCTGTCTTTCTGTCTTGTCAAAAAAGGAAAAAATGGCCACTGAGAGCTGTGGATTCATGGTACAGGCATGAAGGTCCAGATATAACCCTGCTAAAAGGAAGAGAGAGAGACAGAGAGAGAGAGAGAGAGACCTGCAGACCTACTTCACTACGCATAAAGTGTTCACCCCCTACTTGCAGGTGGGGAGCAGGGGCTCGAACCCTGATCTTTGTGCATGGTAATGTGTGCCCTTAATCGGCTACACTATCACTTGGCCCTAAATGTTATATTTTTGTTTATATATTTAAGAGGTCTTAGGACAGATATATGGGAGCCCTGAGTATGTTATTTACTGTGTCACGTTAAGGTGTTTAAGAATTATTTATTTATTTAAAAAATTTTTTAACCAGAGCACTGTTCAGCTCTGGCTTATGGTGGTGCAGGGAATTGAACCTGGGACTTTGGAGCCTCAGGCATGAGAGTCTGTTTGCATAACCACTGTGCTATCTACCCTCCACTAGAATTCTTAATTAATTTGAGTTTCTCATTATTCCCCAACTGGTTTAGCTTACTTGAACCCATCTGGGGAAGCAATTATGAAAGCAGAAGCTAGCTGTGGAGGGTGAGAGCACAAAATATGGTTGCATGAGGAAAATCAAGTTGTAATTAATCAAGATGACTGTACAAAGGCACATCAAAAGACAATATTTCCTTGAAAATGATTGAATGTGTGTGGGAGACTATTTATCTACTAATCACAACTGTATGCTTAGAAGCATTTATCACTGTGCTATGGTTCTCTCCCATGTGCCAAGTGCTTGGAAGAGAGGCACTGCGGCAGGCAGACATTCTCAATCAATAGTTATGGGATGCATGTTGTATCTCACACTGTCATTACCATATATAAATTCTCATGAAGTTTTTTTTTTATTATCTTTATTTATTGGATAGAAATAGCCAGAAATTGAAAGGACGGGGGACATGGAGAGGGAGAAAGGCAGAGAGACTAAGGAACCAAACACACTCATCCAAAAAGAGTTGTGTATACCTAAATTCATAGCAGCACAATTTGTAATAGCCAAAACCTGGAAGCAACCAGGTGCCCAACACTCAGCTGAGTAGCTGAGCAAGTTGTGGTCTATGTACACAATGGAATATTTCTCAGCTATTAAAATGGTGATTTCACTATTTTCAGCCTATTTTAGACGGATCTTGAAGGAATCATGTTAAGTGAAATAATTCAGAAACAGAAGGATGACTATGGGACGATCTTATTCTCAGGCAGAAGCTGAAAAACAAGATCAGAGGAAAACACTAAGCAGAACTTGGACTGGCGTTGGTGTATTGCACCAAAGTAAAAGACTCTGGTGTGGGTGGGGACTAGGGTGCAGCTCCTGGAACATGATGGCAGAGACCCTAGTGGGGGTTGTATTATTATGTGAAAAAAAAATTGGGAAAAGTTATGCATGTACAAACTATTATATTGACTATTGTGTCAACTGCAACACATTAATTCCCCAATAAAGAAAAGGCAGAGAGACATCTGCAGCACTGCTTCACCACATGTGAAGCTTTCCCTCTGCAGGTGAAGACCGGGGGCTTGGACCTAGGTCCTTGAGCATGGTAACATGTGCACTGAACCAGGTGCAACACCACCCAGCCCCATATATGAATTCTCATTAATAGTCAACCGTGTTCTATTAATGTAAGAGACATCTGGTCAGGCAGGCTACCTTGGGCCCAGAATAGAAATGGTTCCCCCAGTTCCATCTGACTTAGTGCTCTTGCTTTGCAATGTTGTAATCCCAGTGACTTTGTCTCTCACTCTCTAACAGTGGGTTCACAGCTGCCCATTGGTTTCAGGAAAGTATCCACTTTAGAAGGTTTAAATGTAGGGTCTGAGGAGGAGGATAGTACACATGGTAGAGTGCACACATGGTACCATATGAGACAACCTGGGTTCAAATCCCCAGTCCCCACCTGCAGGGGAGTGGGGTGGAGTGGGAGAAACTTCAAGAGTGGTGGAGCTGTGCTGCAGGTGTCTCACCTTATCTCTCTTCCTTTCTCTCAACTTCTATCAGAAGCAGAAAGAAGGAAAAAGAAAAAACATGAACAGTGGAATTATGCAGACACCAAGTAATAATAACCTTGGTGGCAAAAGAATAAATAAAAGGTTTAAACTCACACTGTTGTCAGAGACCTTCTTTTCTTTCTGTAATCTGCTTTGCAATACTCCATGGTTCAGTAAAGATCTTTTAATCTCCACCTATGTCTTTCTTGCCCTGAAGTAGGATGAGGTGGTATAGATGATGCTCTGTCACCCTGGAGCCTAACACTCCACTCTGTACTGATGAGATCAGCACTACTGCCATGTCTATTATTGTAATACACTGAATTATGAATAAACTTAGTGACTGTTATGAAAATCAAACATTCCCCCCGCAGATGGATTATTTTAAGACAGCATAAAAATCTAATAATATAACTATAGTATCCAAGATATACAGTGTTTGAATTTCCAAAGAGGACTGGTAAAAAGATAGTGCTTTGTTTTCTATGCAGTGTTTATGGCTGCATATTCATGATTGACAGTGGTGGCCAAGAAAGCAGTAAGTCGGGGCTGATGGTAGCACAGTGGGTTAAATGCACATGATGCTAAGTGCAAAGACTGGCTTAACGATCCTGGTGGTTCTAGCCCTGGGCTCCCCATATGAAGGAGGGTTGTTTCACAAGTGGTGAAGCAGGTCTGCAGGTATCTCGCTTTCTCTTCCCCTCTCTGTCTTTCCCTCTTCTCTGATTTCTCTCTATCCTATCCAACAGCAATAACAACAATAGCAGCAACAAGGGCAACAAAAATGGGAAAAATAGCCTCCAGGAGCAGTAGTGCTGGCACCAAGCCCCAGTGATAACCCTGGAGGCGAAAACAACAACAACAACAACAACAACACAAACAAACAAACCAAAAACCCAGTAAGTCACATCAATACTTTCTGAGGAGCTCAAGGTAGTGAATAGTATTTGAGCTATTAATCTGTTAGTGTGGTCATCAATATGAATAGAGGTGCCACAAGGCATTAATAGCCTTTTGGTTTTCCAGCAAGTAAATCTTACTTAATACATGATTTCAGACGGGCTGCCACAGTTAGTTCAGCTAGACACATAGCATCTTCAGTTGGTGTAACTTCGATTTAAGGATACATTAGGTGTAATTGAATATCGGCATCTGCCATTAGCCTTCTGACTGGCATTGCCCAGAGACTGGAGAGCAGATGAACCTAGCACACGAGCTGTGAAGTTCATGTGTCAGTCCCTGGGCCACCTCCTCAAACTTAAAAATGGGGAGTCGGGCTGTAGCGCAGTGGGTTAAGCGCAGGTGGTGCAAAGGACAAGGACCGGCATAAGGATCCCAGTTCGAACCCCGGCTCCCCACCTGCAGGGGAGTCGCTTCACAGGTGGTGAAGCAGGTCTGCAGGTGTATATCTTTCTCTCCTCCTCTCTGTCTTCCCCTCCTCTCTCCATTTCTCTCTGTCCTATCCAACAATGACAACAACAATAATAATAACTACAACAATAAAACAACAAGGGCAACAAAAGGGAATAAATAAATAAAATAAATATTAAAAAAAATTAAAAAAAAACTTAAAAATGACGCCATGTTGTCTTTTCATGGAGGCAGAGTGAGGGAAAATGTCTTCCTAGGTAACTTTATGAAATGAGAACATATCCCAGTAGTAAACGTTTAGCAAGTTAAGTGTCTTCACATGCAAATTTCCTGGCATTTCCCAGCTAAGAAAATAATCACCCTACCTTGGCAAACTAATAATAACTCAGCTAAAGGTTTCATTTAGTATAACTAAATGTAATGCAAGAGGCACATGCTCTCACAAACATTTCCATTTTAGGGTGAGTTTTTCTCTCCTTTCTGTCACCCACACATAGTGATGTCACAAGCAATTAAATGGAATTCTTTGTGTGCAGTGGAAGGGTAAGAAGATGAAGCAGAGCTGTGCAAGTGAGATGAACTGATGCTTCATTGTGATTCTGAAGGAAAGGAGCTTTGGTTTCTTGATGAAGTAGTTCTTTGAAATTTTTGAACTGTCTAGGGCCATACAGTCCTGAACAAGCCCGATCTTGTCTGAAATTCTTGAGCTATCTTTTGTTGCACCAATTTTGATGACCATTTTTCAAACAAGTCATTCCAAGGACATCATTAGGTCACTAGGATAGTGTATTAGTTTGCCTTTTGTGCTGTCCAGGTTTGAACTCAGCTCCCCACTGCACTGGAAGAAGTTTTGGTGGTGGTGTTGCCTATCTGCCTATGTCTATGTCTGGTCTATGTCTATCTCATCTGTCTCTATATCTCTCTCTATCATTTATCATCAATCATCTATCATCCATATCAATTATCTATCATGTATTTACCCATTACTTAACTATCTATCACATATCTATCTATCTATCTATCTATCTATCTATCTATCTATCTATCTATCTACCTATCATCATCTCTATCTTAAAAAAAAAAAGCCATCCCAGAGTGGAACCCCAGATAATAAATAAGCAAATAAATAAAGTTAGTCATTTCACTTCTATGTCTTGATGGGTAAATTATATTCAGAATCTACAAAGTTTAATAAAAAAAACTTTAGGAAAATTGGCATGTCTTTGATTCTCTTACGAGGCCATCTCTTAGCGTGGATTTGGATACACGAGAGGCATTCTTTCTCCATTTAATAGTTTGGGCCCCCTTATCAAAGATTAGATGACCATAGGTGTGGGGGGTGAGAGGCATTCTGTGGAATCAAATTGGGAAAAACAATTTAAGGGCATAGGAAAACAACTGAGATTTATTTTGACACTATAAATCAAATAACATAAAACTATATTGCTTTGATAGAATGATCTAACACTAGTGAATCTATGTCTCTCTCTCTGTGTGTGTATATATATATATATATATATATATATATATATATATATATATATTTATTTATTTTGCTACCAGGGTTATTGCTGGGGGTGGGTGCCAGCACTATGAACTCACCACTCCCAGTGGCCTTTTATTTTTCTTTCTATATTTTTTATTGGATAGGACAGAGAGAAATTGAGAGGGGAGGGAGAGATACAGAAAAACCAAAAGGAGAGAAGACAGACACTTGTAGATCTGCTTCACTGCTTGCAAAGCATATTCTGGACTGGTAGGGAAAGGGGGCTCCAACCCTGGGTCCTTGAGCATGGTAATATGTGGTAATATGTGCCCTTCCTTAACCGAGTTCATCACTGTCTGGCCCCCTAATGTTAAAGATCTTAAATGATGATTTATGAAAAAGATGTTCATTACAATATTGCTCATAATAACAAAATAAGTAGAAGCAAATTCTGTTGACTATTAAGGTAAAGCAAATCGTGATGCATCAGTTGATTGGGATATTATGCATTCAATAAAGTAATGTTTGTCAAAACTAGTTAGTGTATTTACTATGAATGTCATGAACTCTGAAGGTGAAGCACACCTAACTTTTCTAGCTTAAGTGACTCATGATTTAATTTTGAGGAGGTAAGAAGTACATTTTTTATCTGATCATAAATGAAAAGTATGAAGTTTATATTTTAGATTTTATTTGTCAATATTAAGGGATACATGGAATTAGTTCAAAAGACTTTCTACTGTTATTGGCACTTATGATACAAATCATTATGTGATGATTTATAAAAGCAAATAGGACTCATTTATCTTTTATCTTGCTGATAAATTTTGCTTAAGATTCTGTAATGATGATTCAACTAAGTGAAAACAATCACAGTCAATTAAGCAGCATTTAATTAGAACCTAGCACACTAACCTTCTGAGATCTGGCAGTGATGTGTTGCTTTTGACAGTTCACTTCTGTAAATAAGATGATGTATCTAGACCACTCAAAATAAATATTTAAAGGGACTTACCTTTGATTCCTTGAGCTTGTAGAAAAATCCAAAAAATGAAAACAATTTTCCTTGTTTCTAAATACATTCTGGCTTGTGTGCATTGGTAATTCTGGTAACAATCAGAGAGCAGGCTCAGAACTCATTTTAGAAAATAGAATAACAGAAATATGAAGAAGAATTAAAATGTCGATGCCAAGTGAGTGAGGTTAGATAACCTTCTTGGTTTACCTTTATCAGGGTGCTAATGTGTGAAGAATGTGTATCAGGGTCTATTTCTGGCATAATCTGTTTAGCTTCCCCTCAGGTGTAATCTCTGCTTAGGGGCCAGCTGGAGGAATCTTTATCTCATTAACCTTCTGGAGGAGCATCTGTCAGCCTACCTCTAGGACCCTGGGTGCCTTTATAAGCAAGTGTCCACAAACAGAAAGAATTTTTTTTTTTTTTTGCTTAGTTAATCACCTGTTACAGTGACACAGAGAGAGCCAGAGGAAGTTCTGCCAAATGCAGAAGAAACCTGACAGCTAGGGTCAAATGTTTTCCAAAATGACATGCATAAGGAACAGCCATTGAAAGAGCTTAATTGCTATCCCTGAAAGTATGTGGTTATTCAAAACTGTGTTGGCCTCTGGAGACAGCAAAGCTGTCTACTATTTCATAGGCACTGCTGTGTAAATTGCTTCCTTTCTGGAATTACATATGGATGACTTTGGGTTTTTGTTCTAAGTCTGATTTTAATTTTTAATTTTTAAACTTTGGTTCCCAAATACATGGTTTAAAAAGTCTAATAGTTCTTCAAGTTTTATGAAAATAATAGTGTCATACTTAATTCAAAATGATGTATTCAAAACTATTTTTTTATTATCTCCTCTTTTATTTCAGATTTTTATTAGTGACTTAATAATGGTTTACATGACTATAAGACTACAGAGATATAGTTCAAGACCATGTCCATGACTTAAGTTCTGTGTCCCCTTCCCAAAAGCAAATGTCCTACTTCTCACAAAGTCTTAGAAAGAGATTCACTACTTTTTTTATTTTTCAAGCTCATGTTTTTCAATTGTCTATATTCCACAAATGAGTGAAACCATTTGGTAGTTGTCTTTCAGCTTTTTACTTATTTTTGTTAAGCATGATAACCTTATGTTCCATTCATTTTGTCCCAAAGAACATATAGTCAGTCATCTCTTAAAATTGCAGAGTAGTATTTCCTTGAACATACAGTTCTCATAACTTCTTGATCCAATCATCTATCAGTAGGTATTTTGACAGCGTCCACTCCTTAGCTATTGTGAATAATGCAGTTATAAACATAGATATGTGTATATCCTTTTGAATTAATGTTTTAATGTCCTTTGTCTATATGCCTAGGAGTGGTATTGCTGTATTACAAGGTATTTTCACTTTTATTTCTTTGAGGGAGGACTTTCTTTTTTAAATTTAATTTATTTATAAAATAAAAATAGAAAATATAGGAAAGAAAAAGAAATAAGCTGGATCTCAATTGGGAGAGAAGTACAACTATCATTATTTGTTAATATGATGATAATATATGGCATGATAATATATATAGACAAAACCCCTAAAGAATACAATCTTTTAGAAATCAATAAAATGGTGAAATAGCAGACTGAAAATTAATTTACAGAAATCTGAGGCATACTTATATGCAATTAATAAATTAGAAGAGAAAGAAAAAAACCAATCCTATTTACAATAACATCAACAAGAATGAGCTATATAGGCATAAAGTTCAGAAAGGAGGCAAAATACTTGTACATTTAAAACTGTGAATGCTACAAAATGAAATAAAAGACACAAGGAAATTAAAAAATATCCTATGCTCATGGATTGGAAGAATTAATATCATTAAAGTGACCACCTTACCAAAAACTATATACAGATTCAATGCACTCTTATAAAAATCCCTATTAGCTTTTTTTTAAAGGAATAGAATAAGTGCTATATAAGATTATTTAGAATAAAAAGTAACTGAGAATTACCAAAGCCATCCTGAGAAAAAAGAATGAGAACAGTGGCATCCCTTTTATAACTGTATCACAGAACTGGAGGGATCAAAATCATGTAGGTCTGATACTCAAATAGAGATCCAGATAAATGGAATAGAACTGAGAGCTCAGAAGTATGCACTCACACTTATGGACAGTTAACCTATGACAAAGGACCATAGAACATTAAATGATGAACAGAAAACCTCTTTAATGAATGGAGTTAGGAAAACTGGTGGCCACCTGCAGAAGAATGAAATAGACTACTGTATGTCACCAAAGACATAAGGTACACTCAATATGAATCAAAGACTTAGATTTTTAGACCAGAAACCATAAAATATACAGAAGAAAATATCAGTAGAACATTACATGCTATTTGCAAGAGAACATTACATGCTATTTGACATAGACCACTGTATGTCACCAAAGACATAAGGAACACTCAACATGAATCAAAGACTTAGATTTTTAGACCAGAAACCATAAAATATATAGAAGAAAATATCAGTAGAACATTACATGCTATTTGCTTTGGGAATTTCTTTGGAGTCTTATGTCCAATAGCAGGGAAAGTAAAAGAAAAGATAAACTACTGTGATTGCATCAGGCTGAAAAGTTTCTGCACAGAAAAAGGAACCATCACCAAAACAGATAAATACATTACAGAATAGAAAAGATTTTTTCAATCCACATATCACGCAAGGGGTTAATACTCAAGATATACAAAGCTCAGCAACTGAGAACTGAAAAACCCTACTAAAATTGGAGAAAAAAACTGAACAGTCACTTCTCCTAAAAAGATACTCAGTAGGTCAATAGGCATATGAAGAAGTGTTCAAAATCTGAGAAATTGAAATCAGGACAATAATGAGATAGCATCTCACCCTTGTGAGAAGGGCCTACATCAAAAAGGACAATAACAACATTGGGTTAACTTTGAAAAATCCCTTTGTATCATACACAACATCACCATAATTTATGTCTTTTGACATTATTTGTATATAGCTGTGCCAACGGTTGCTTCTGTTCTCCCTGGTCTACGCTTTTAAGAGAGTCAACAACATATCAAAGACTCAGCCTATGGTCTGTGCATTAAAAAGTTTGAGACATTCAATCAATTTTTCCCCTCTCATATTAATTAACTAGTGATTTATATGACTACAAATTAATAGGAGTGTACATAAACACCATTCCCACCACCAAAAGGCTGTGTCCCATCCTGTCCTTTGCCTTACTCTTCTCTCCACCCACCCACGTGAGGCCAAACTTTTGCCCTCACCCTCAATCCAGAGATTTTTACTTTGATGCCCTACTCCAAATGCAATCAAATCCTGCTTTGAATCTACTTTTCTGTTCTTCTTCCTCAACTTCTGTTTATGAGTGGGATCATCCCATACTGTCTTTGTCTTTCTGACTTTGCTCACTTAACATAATTCTTCTAGCTTCATCCAAGATGGGTCAGAGAAGATGGGTTCTTTGTTCTTAATAGCTGCATTGAATTCCATTGTGTATATATACCACAGCTTTCTCAGCCACTCATTTGTTGTTGGGCACCTGGGTTGCTTCTAGGGTTTAGCTATTACGAATTGTGCTGCTACGAACATAGGTGTACACATATCTCTTTGGTCACTGATTGTCAGAGAAATGCAAATAAAGACAACATTGAGATATCTCACTCCTGTGAGAATGGCATATATCAAAAAGGATAGCAGCAACAAATGCTGGAGAGGCTATGGGGACAGAGGAACCCTTCTGCGCTGCTGATGGGAATGTAAATTGGTCCAACCTCTGTGGAGAGCAGTCTGGAGAACTCTCACAAGGCTAGACATGGACCTTCCATATGACCCAGTAATTCCTCTCCTGGGGATATACCCCAAGGACTCCATAACACCCAACCAAAAAGATATGTGTACACCTATGTTCATAGCAGCACAAGTTGCTTTTTTTTTTTTTTTTTTTTTTTTACCAGAGCACTGTTCATCTCTGGCTTATGATAGTACGGGGATTGAACTTGGGACTTTGGTGCCTCAGGCATGAATGTCTCTTTGCTTAACTATTGTGCTATCTACCCCTGTCCATATTATCTGTCTGTCTATCTATCTATCATCTATCATGTATATCCCTATTTCTCCCATCCTCTTAAATTTCTATCTCTGTACAGAATAAAAAAAATGAAACATCAAAGAATACAAAATCATCTATTTAAAAATATTTATGTACCTCCTCCATGTTCATGGCAGTGTTATTTACAATATCCAACATTTGAGAACAATTCAAGCGTCCAGCAATAGAAGCATGGTGAGAGAAATCGTGGCATATATACACAGTGGAATAGTACACACCAGTAAGAAAAAGTGGCATGTTCCCCTTTGCTACAACATGGATGAAGCAAGCTGGGTCCACATTGAGTGAGATGAGCCAGAAAGAAAAGGTTGAATACCAGATGATTTCATTCACAGACAGACTCCAAGAAACAAAGTAAAGGACAATACAGGAAAAGTTCTCAATGAATTGTACTCTATTGCAGCAGATTTGAGGACCAGAAGGGGCACCAGAGGATTTATTCATGGAACTCTGAGGACCTACGTCCCATTGCTGGAATAACATGATGGTTTGGTTGAGAGTGAAATGAACTGATACCTATCTTGAGAACATGGAGAAATGTAGCCTTGTGACAACAAAATCCTGTAAATCAACATTTTCTTAATAAAGCAATATTAGAAAAATATTATTTTTATGGAGTATCCGGAGTTAACCAGGAGGTGATGAATTTTCAGCTCTCTTTGTTAGATTACTTTGATGATATCTAAGGAAAAAAATAGAGCTGCTCTAAATCACTGCTTAAAACAATATATGTAGGCAGTTGGGCAGTAGTGCAACGGGTTAAGCACTAGTGGTGCCAAGAGCAAGGACCAGCTTAAGGATCCTGATTCGAGGCCCCGGCTCCCCACCTGCAGGGGAGTCACTTCACAGGTGGTGAAGCAGGTCTGCAGGTGTCTATCTTTCTCTCCCCCTCTCTGTCTTCCCTTCCTCTCTCCATTTCTCTCTGTCCTATCCAATAACGACGACATCAACGACAATAATAATAAAAATATATGTAAAACAATATCCTTGAAAATAATAAACGAACTAGGTAAAGGAGGAATCTATTTTTATATAACTATAAAGAAATGTGACACGATGCATCAGTAGAATAGATATATGCTTAAATAACAATTTTTTTTTAAATTTTTTATTTAAGAAAGGATTAGTGAACAAAAGCATAAGGTAGGAGGGGTACAACTCCACACAATTCCCACCACCCAATCCCCATAACCCACCCTCTCCCATGATAGCCTTCCCATTCTCTAGCCCTCTGGGAGCATGGACCCAGGGTCGTTGAGGGTTGCAGAAGGTAGAGGGTCTGGCTTCTGTAATTGCTTCCCCGCTGAACATGGGCGTTGACTGGTCGGTCCATACTCCCAGTCTGCCTCTCTCTTTCCCTAGTAAGGTGTGTCTCTGGGGAAGCTGAGCTCCAGGACACATTGGTGGGGTCTTCAATCCAGGGAAGCCTAGCCAGCATCCTGGTGGCATCTGGAACCTGGTGATTGAAAAGAGAGTTAACATACAAAGCCAAACAATTTGTTGAGCAATCATGGATCCCAAGTTTGGAATAGTGGAGAGGAAGTGTTAGGGAGGTACTCATTGCAAACTCTAGTGTAATCCTGCTTTCAGGTATATATTTTGCAGTAGTTTATGGATACGTGTGCACATACGCTCTCTCTCACAGAAACTGGTGTATGTCTAGGTTATGGGACTTTGTTAGAAAGTGAACTACCTGAGATGAAATTAGAGTGTACTATAAAAGGAAAGGTCTCACCCGAGTAATGAAGCTGAAGGGTTGTCATTCCACACGTGAAGTCTCTGGATACACTCTGAGGTGAAGCATGTTGAGATGGCAATCGTTGCTTTGGTTAGGTTGTGATCGGCGGATGCAATATTATTTGGTATGGATTGGGAGATGCATACGGGAAAGTGAGCCCTATCCAAGGGTGCCAGGACTGGGGGAAGTAGGGGCTCTATAGTGAAGATGTGAGGTTCCTGCTGTCTTACGGTTCAAAAAGACAATCAATAGTTAATATTATCATCACATTATTTGTTAATTGGGTTAACTTTGAAAAGTCCCTTTGTTATGGTTTGCTGTACAGTACCCAGTATCTTGTATATAGCTGTGCTATTGGAAGCTTCTAATCTACTTGGTCTAGGTTTTTGAGAGAGTCCGCATATCAAATACGTAGCCTATCTATTAAAAAGATTCAGTTTGTCTTTTGAGAACCTTTGAGACATACAATTGATTTCCCCCTCTCATATTAATTAACTACTGATTTATGTGTCTACATTTTGCTAGGAGTGTACATAAACACCATTCCCATCACCAAAGGACCGTGACCCATCCCTCCCGCCCACTCCCACCCCCCACTGGCCCAGGAAGCTACATGTCTACCCCTCACCACTGGGTTTTTACTTTGGTGCCCTACATACTTAAATAACAATTTATGACTAAATAGTTTCAATATATATTGGGCTAGAATATATATTTCAATATATGTGGGCTAGAAAACTGGTTGGTGCTAATGAAATCCTTTGATTTCTGTATATCCCTTTTTTGTACCTATGTTTCTAACTGCTGTGAAACAGTGTTCTTTCTCTGAGAGAAACCAACAATTTCTGGTTACAAAAACAATTTTCACTTAATAGCTTCTTTCGTAAAACATGTAGCTTAAAGGAAAATGTGCTACAACCTACTTTGTGTTCTTAACAATATTCTGTATCTTATGTATGAGTTTAAAGACAGTAAATTTATATTAAGATGGCAAATATTTAAAATAGTCTCTTGACAGTGGTGCCTTATTCATTTTCTCCATT
This sequence comes from Erinaceus europaeus, assembly GCF_950295315.1. Classification (NCBI taxonomy): domain Eukaryota; kingdom Metazoa; phylum Chordata; class Mammalia; order Eulipotyphla; family Erinaceidae; genus Erinaceus; species Erinaceus europaeus. The sequence goes on from NC_080174.1 coordinate 19,677,722, forward strand.
TTTTTAAAATTAAAAATCTGAGTAACTAATGTTGATAGCTACCACTTGGGAAGAAAACAAGAATGATAAACATTCATTATTCCTGAAATAATGCTTTCTGGGACCATCAGGTCTTTCTCTAAGTACTGTTGTGTTTAATTATGGGTTATTGTTAATTAATCCAGAAGTGCTTTTTCAAACTGCTTGACTGTCAACAATAATTATATATTCTTAAAGAGGTAAGCTCTCCCTTTCATTTTCTAGCAGAATTTCAGTGATACATTTAGCACATACAAGGCAGGGTGGAAAGGGAATATGTCTTTGCAGCTGGAACTACTCATCTGAAATCAGTAGAAATTAGAAACGGTTGGTAAAATAAATGTTAATATCATAAAGAAATGATTCCATTTGTTAAAATAAATATAACTCTTTGAATTCCTACAAAATGTCAACCTTTCAATTAGGTGTTTTATATGCATAGAAGACAACTTCCCAAGGACCTTTGTGAGTTTAAGTACTATTTTTATCTTTGTTTTACAGATGGGGTAATTGAGAGTCAAAGATGGTGAATTGATTTCCCATGCAAAAGTGTCAGGGTTTTTGATGTAGATCTCTAATCCCAAAACATACTCTGTCTTTCTCTTTATTTTCTGCTTCCCACTTTCTTTCATTTCTCATTTTGCTTTTTGACTGATATTAATCAGATGACTTAACAAGGCTGGATGAAAAAAGAAGTCAATGAAAATACAGAGTAATATCCAAAGTTCACTGTTAGCATTGGTCATTTCTTTCACATTGTATCTTCAAATTTGTAAAGCATGGGCAAAGTAGATACATAGACATCTGGAAAGTGTCCACCTCTGTCTGGAGTGATGTATTCCTTCTTTTGATAAGAGGGCTGCATAAGAAGCACACTGAGGTTTCATTCTGCACACATTGAATATTTTTTTGTTTGCCTCTGAAATTTAGGCAGACAGAGGAGATTTTCAAGTGACTAACCAGAAAAAGCTGAACCACTCCAGAAGGAACCATTCCTAAGAGGGGCAGGTAAGCAGTTCTGTGAGCATGAAGTTCTTCATCTGGGGAGAATAAGTTCTCTTGCCTCTGATTAAAAATGCTGCCTCCTTGTCTGTACTTCTGAGCGCCTTTAATAACTGGCTTTCTCCTTAATATAAGATTCACCCCGTGAAGCTGAGAAAGTTTCCCCTGTAATATTGCTCTGATCTTAGAAGCGAGGATTTATACCTTATAAATAAACACAAGGATAATGCCAGTTGGAATGTCACCTAAGGTGGATTCCCATCTTCTGCATTCACCCTCCAGGATGTCATGCTTTGGCACGCAGCTAAAAAAAACTGCAGAATAAAACAAAAAAGGGCCACCTCAGGCATAATGAGGGGAAGGACAGCAGATGGAAGATGACAAAAACTTATTGTAGAAGGGCAGGAATGGAAGGAGGCCACGGCAGGACTGCAGGATGATAGTTTTAATGAGGGCATGAAGATAGCGAGCCAGGCCTGGGACTGACCCTGAATGCTCATCTACCTTCATTACTTGCCAGAGACCTTTTATGATGAATCCTTGTGTGAGAGGACTTGAATGACCCCATCCTCTTGTGGAGATGAAGTAGGTCAGTCTTCATTCCACAGAGCCCCTTCCTTTATCTCTTTTTTTGTCTCTCTGCAACTCCAACCTAGTCTCTCCTTGGGAAAAATAATTATAAGCTGAACAAGGGATGAGGAGGTAACTTAAAAAATTTTCTTGTAAAAAGATTCATTTATTTACTTAATGAGAAAATGAGTGTGCTTATGAAAGAGAAACCAGAGCACTGCTCTATTATATGCAGTGCTAGGATCAAACCCACACACTTACATATGCAAGGAATATACTCTACCTCTCCCCCCATCCCTCACCATCTCCCTGAGTGCTTAAAAACGTTAATGGTATCAATCTGCATATAATTAAAATTTGATCTTAATTTGCATAACTCATGCAGCTTTATTTCATTCAGGAAGTAACTAAATCTGAATACAGTCAAAAATTGATTTTAAAAAGCTGAGTAACAAGGACGACGGGTCCTGAAATGAGTGCAGCCTAGAATGTCCCTAGCTATGACCACAACATGTGAGCTCAGACCTATAGGGATGCAGAGGTTATACAGGCTCCTGTGCTGAATATCAACAGACATGGGCCCTAGATCAGAAGATGGGCTTTACAGTTAATGGTACCTGCATAATTTTCCCATATTTGCAGGTGTCTTTCTCCCTCTTTATCACTAATTTCCTCCCTCAATTTCTGTCTGTCTTTATCTAATAAATAAAGATAATTAAAAAAATTTTAAAGGGACACTCCCTAAACCTAGGTCTATTTCCATAAAAATTATTTTTAAAATGTATTTGAGAATGAAAGATCAGAAGAGAGGGAGAGAGAGAGAGAGAAAGAGAGAGAGAGAGAGACCGAGATCAAAACACTGTTCATCAGTAGTGCAAGATTGTACCAAGAACTGAACGTGTGGCGTGTGGGCTCTGGGACTTCAGGAACACACATTGGTATTCTAAAGGGCTGAACTGGCTCCCTGGCCTAATTCTTAATATCTTGTAGGTAAAGCAAGTTTTAAATCTATTCCCATTTCAAGTTAGAGTCGCACATCTCACTGAGTGATGCTTGTGACCTCAAATCTCAAATGAATATAATATTTGTATTGTAATTTAAAATATTTAGTTATAGTCACATATATAAACATATCTGTATTTGTATTTCCCAGTGTGATTCTGGACTACACTTTAGGGATGGGGATATGGCCAATAGTCTAGTCATAGTACATACTTTAGGAGGAGGATGGATTACCTACTTTTATATACTTTTAATAAAAAAAAGTTACACTCCAGAGATGACTATAATCATTTTTAATTCTAATTAACAACTTTTTTTTTTTTTTGTCTCCAGGGTTATTGCTGGAGCTGTGTCTGCACTGTGGAATCCACTGCTTCTGTGGGCCATTTTTTCGCTTTTGTTGCCCTTGCAGTTGTTATTGTTGCTGTTGCTGTATAGGACAGAGAGAAATAGAGAGAGGAGGGGAGACAGAGAGGGGGAGAGATAGACATCTGCAAACCTGCTTCACTCCCCTGCAGGTGGGGAGTTGGGGGCTCAAACCAGGATTCTTGAAGCAGGATCCTTGAGCTGGCGCTTGCACTTCGCACCACGCGCACTTAACTTGCTGCACTAGTGTCTGGCCCCAACAACTTTTTTTTAAAAAATTTACCCTAGATAGAAATAGATGTATCCAGGTAAGCTCATCTAGTACTAAGTGCAAGGACCTGGGTTCTAGCTCCTGTTCCCCACCTGCAGGGGGGACACTCCACAGGTCTGCAGGTGTCTGTACTTCTCTATTTCCCCATTCCTCTCTCAATTTCTACCTGTCCTATACATAAAAAAAAGCAAGAGACATAGCTAGAGAGGGAGGGAGAGAGGGAGAGATACCACAGCACTACTCCAACATTCCCGAAGCTGCTTCTTTGCAGGTGCTCCCAGATAGTGTTTGCACATGGTAAGGTGCTATTCACTGGTGAGCTACCTGCTGGCCTTAACTACATATTTTAAAATATTGGCATGAGGAAGGATGGATATGGCTGTCTATAAGCAAACTTAATGGGATGCATTGGATCGACCTTCTCGTGGTGCATCCCGTGAGTACCCATTCATTGGGGAAACTGACGATCCTTCCTAGCCGACTGAATCCACATGGATCCCAGTCACTTTCAAAGCCATTGACTGGCTATGGAAGAAGGGCAAATGCTAGAAGAAGAAGCAAACTTAATGAATTGTGAAAAAAATATAGATAATGGAAATGAGCACTCATTAGTGATATCAAGGATAGTTAAAATTTGTGAAGTGTGATCAGACCCACAGCACCTGTGGAACCTTTGGCAATTTATGTCCTCTCTCTCTTCCTGTGTCTCCTGATATGAATGAAATATAAATTTGACCCAGCAGTGGTAAAATTTTATAAGCAGGAGATTGACTGCCAAAAAGAGACTGACTGCCAAAAAAGTAAAAATACAATAAATAAAATGTGAAGTGACTGAAAATATTCTAAAAGCACTTCTTATCTTGACATAAGTCTGGCAAACCCCTCATTCATCATCCTCAGAATTAATCTGGAGACTTGATCTACAATAGCTCAGCCCCATGTTGAAAGAATTCTGGTTGACTGGTGGTGAACATGATGGTAATAGAATTCTTTTAGGACATTTTCATGTATGTCCCAAAGAAACTTTTTACCTAGCTGTGACTTATGGAACAGCCTGTGTGGTGTCTACTTAAAAATAAATATTAATTTAACAATGATCATATGTGTGTGGAATATTTTTATCTGGGTCTTTTACTAAAACGTGTTACTTCATCTCTATCTCCCCCTCCTTTCTCAATTTCTTTCTGTTCTATCCAATAAAAAGGAAAAAGAATGGCTGCCAATAATAGTAGATTTGTAATATTGGCACTGGGCCCCAGTGATAACCCTGGAGACAAAAATCAATAAAAATAAAAATTAATAAAACTTGCTAAGAGGTTATAGGTAAGTAGTAAATGCATTCATTTTCAACTCAATTAGTGCTCACTGTAAGCTACTAAAATTAACCAATTTAAATTTAACCAAATTGATTTAGGTTAGTTCAACAAGTACTTGAGTCTTCTCTCTGAATTCTCTTGCCCATTCTTAGAAAAACTATTACTCACCTCTATCCTGATTATCTCTACCCTAAATTCTTTTTTAAAAAATTTTTATATTTATTTATTTTCCCTTTTGTTGTCCTTGTTTTTAATTTTTTTTTTATTTAAGAAAGGATTAATTAACAAAACCATAGGGTAGGAGGGGTACAACTCCACACAATTCCCACCATTCAATCTCCATATCCCACCTCCTCCCCTGATAGCTTTCCCATTCTCTATCCCTCTGGGAGCATGGACCCAGGGTCATTGTGGGTTGCAGAAGGTAGAAGGTCTGGCTTCTGTAATTGCTTCCCCGCTGAACATAGGCGTTGACTGGTCAGTCCATACTCCCAGTCTGCCTCTCTCTTTCCCTCTCTCTTTTCCTCTCTCTTTCCTCTCTCTGGGGAAGCTGAGCTCCAGGACACATTGGTAGGGTCTTCAATCCAGGGAAGCCTGGCCAGCATCCTGATGGCATCTGGAACCTGGTGACTGAAAAGAGAGTTAACATACGAAGCCAAACAAATTGTTGAGAATTATGGACCCAAAGCTTGGAATAGTGGAGAGGAAGTGTTAGGGAGGTACTCACTGCAAACTCTAGTGTACTTCTGCTTTCAGGTATATATTTTGCAGTAGTTTCTAGATACGTGTGAACATATGCTCTCTCTCACAGAAACTGGTGTATATCTAGGTTTTGGGACTTTGTTAGAAAGTGAACCACTTGAGATGAAATTAGAGTATACTATGAAAGGAAAGGTCTCACCCGAGTAATGAAGCTGAAGGGTTGTCATTCCACACCTGAAGTCTCTGGACACAGTCTGAAGTGAAGCATATTGAGGTGGCAATCGTTGCGTTGGTTAGGTTGTGATTGGCGGACGCAATATTATGTGGTATGGATTGGGAGAGGCATAGGGGAAAGTGGGCCCTATCCAAGGGTTCCAGGACTTGGGGAAGTAGGGGCTCTATAGTGGAGATGTGAGGTTCCTGCTGTCTTAGGGTTCAAAAAGACAATTGATAGTTAATGTTATCATCACATTATTTGGTAATTAGGTTAACTTTGAAAAGTCCTTTTGTTATGGTTTGCTGTACAGTACCCAGTATCTTGTATATAGCTGTGCTATTGGATGCTTCTGATCTACTTGGTTTAGGCTTTTGAGAAATTCAGCATATATCAAATACACAGCCTATATATTAGAAAAATTCAGTTTGTTGCCCTTGTTTTTTATTGTTTTTGTAGTTATTATTGTTGTTACCATTAATGTCATCATTGTTAGATAGGACTGAGAGAAATGGAGAGAGGAGGGGAAGACAGAAAGGGGGAGAGAAAGATAGACACCTGCAGACCTGCTTCACCACCTGTGAAGTGACACTCCTATGCGTGGGGAGCCAGGGGCTCTAACTGGGATCCTTCTGCTGGTCCTTGTCCTTCATGCCAGGTGCGCTTAACCCGCAGTGCTACTGCCCGACTATCTATCTGCTTTCTACCTGTACTTTAAAAAGTAATGTGTAATTTAGTTCTCCTCATTTCCTATCACTGTACCCTTTAATCTGACTATATCTGATCTTTTGTTTAATAATAATGAGAGTGTGGTTTCCTTGATTAAACTGAGTCTCTTCAGGTAAGCTCCGTATTTTGTTTTGCTTTGCTATGTGATTTACACAACCTATCTTTTAGGAGTCATTTTTCCTCTCTTTTATTATCCACTTCAGCAAACAACATCTTCTCTTTTAGACATATACACACAAAAACAAAAGAACTTATGTTGGTCTTAAGTAGTTACTCCATGTGTCAACATAGTCTTCATTTCTCCATTTTTTTCACTCACTTTTTGTAATTATGAAATAGTATAAACAGAAAATTAGAAAATCTTATAATAGACATATGAAAATACAAAGCTACTTTGCATTTATAAAGACTTTATAAAGATTTATAAAGTCTTTATAAAGATTTATAAAGTCTTAATATTTTTCCTTATCTGTTTTACTTTTTTAGTAAAAATGAGTAGTTACAATGACAATCATTTTTTTCCCCTTATCTTTTTTACCTTTTTAGTAAAAATGAGTAGTTACAATGACAATCTTTTGGGGATAGTGATGGCATAGTCAGTTAAACACATATAATATTAGGTTCAAACCCCAGTTTCTACCTGCAGAAGGAAGCTTCATGAGTGGTGAAGCAGTGCTGATGGCTTCCTTTGTCCCTGCCTCTCTGTTTTCCATTCCTCACTCAATTTCTCTCTGTCCTATCAAATAAAAGAAATAAATATTAAAAAATAAAAACCAAACAAACAGGGAGTCGGGCAGTAGTGCAACGGCTTAAGCGCATGTGGCGCAAAGCTGCAAGGACCTGCATAAGGATGCCGGTCTGGTTCAAGCCTCTGGCTCCCCACCTGCAGGGGAGTTGCTTCACAGGCGGTGAAGCAGGTCTGCAGGTGTCTTTATCTCCGCTTCTCTATCTTCCCCTCCTCTCTCCATTTCTCTCTGTTCTATCCAACAACAACAATAACTACAACAACAATAAAACAACAAGGTCAACAAAAGTAAATAAATAAATATTTAAAAACAAAACAAAACACAAACAAACAAATACTATGGCAACCTTTCTCAAATAGCTTTTTTCCCATCCATGAAGATAATCATTAACCTGGTTTCTTCCTGCTTGTATATGTTTTATGTCCAACTGACATGTAGTATATAGTTTTCAAGTTACATAACTAGTATATTGTATATTTTACATCTTGCAGTTAACAACTCCAGTCAAGATTATATTCTTTGAGATTTATTCCTATTAGTATATTCATTTATTGTTTTTATTTATTTAAATATTTATATATTGGATAGAGATAGAGAGAAATTGAGGGACGAGGTAGAGATAGAGAAGGAGAGAGAAACAGAGACACCTGCAGACCTGCTTCACTGATTGCACCTGACAAGGTGCATCATTGCCTGCCCCCCTTATGATTTTTTATTAGTGATTTTGTAATGATTAATAAGATTATAAGGTAATGGGTACAAATCCATACAATTCCCACCACCAGAGTTCTGTATCCCATCCCCTCCTTTGGAAATTTCCCTATTCTTCATCCTTCTGGGATTATGGACAAAAGATCTTTATAGGGTGCAGAAGGTGGAAGGTCTGGCTTCTGTAATTGCTTCTCTGCTGAACATGGACATTGGCAGGTCGATCCACATCTCCAACCTATTTCTATCTTTCCGTAGTGGGGTAGTGCTCTGGGGAGGCAAGGTTTTAGGACATATTGGTGAGGTCATCTGCCCAGGGAAGTCAGGTTGACATCATGGTAGTATCTGCAGCTTGGTGTCTGAAAAGCAGTAAGTTATAAAACAGGACACATTCGTTTAATGAACAGGAAACTAAAGGCAAGAATAGAGAAGATGGAAATAAGGGTCTTTGTGTGGGAAGAAGCTATTTTAGGTATAATCCCAGGGATGATTTTTTAAATTTATGTTCCTCTGGCACAGAACTCTTCAGTGTCTTAGAAATTTCTAGGTGATGAAAGTCATGGAGGTTTCTTTTGTTGTATTAATGAGTTAACTTTTTTATCATTCCCTCAAAGGACAGAGGTTCTTGACCAGGAGGATCAATTGCATGACTAGTCTTTGGTGAAAATGTAAATTAATGCAGCCATTATGGAAAACAATATTATATTGTGTCCATTTTGTAATGACTTTTTTCTAGTTAATTTTCTTCATATACTGGGAAATGTTGATGTTTTCTTATAACACATATTGTCTTGCCTGGGTATTATGTTAAACAAAAAGCACTCAAACCAAACCAAAAGAGTAAAACACAAAAAAATAAGATGTCTTCCTGATGCCCATTCTAAGTGAGAGGAGTAGCACTGTGTGGTGGACTGTCCTGTATGAATCATTCTCCTCAGGGCTCCATGGTCTCCTCACTTCTTTCAATATAAAGGGAAAATGACTGGTGACCTATAGATAGTTCCAAATTCAGAAGTGTTCCTGCTAATCACCTAGAGAAATCTGATATTATCCAATAAGATTGATATATTCTGCACTCAATGTTAGTAAACCTGTGACATATCCATTTGCCAGAAAAATTAGAGAATTAAAAAAAAAATTTTTAAATTTATTTTCCCTTTTGTTGCCCTTGTTGTCTTTTGTTGTTGTAGTTATTATTGTTGTTATTGATGTCATCGTTGTTGAATAGGACAGAGAGAAATGGAGAGAGGAAAGGAAGGCAGAGAGGGGGAGAGGAAGCTAGACACTTACAGACCTGCTTCACCGCCTATGAAGTGACTCCCCTACAGGTGGGGAGCTGGGGGCTCGAACCAGGATCCTTATGCCTGCCCTTGCGCTTTGAGCCACATGCGCTTAACCTGTTGCGCTACCACCCGATTCCCTAGAGAATATTTTTGACTAAGTTCCCTCACACTGTCTTTTAAGACACATTTAAAAATTGAACCAGTAATGTCTTGAGCTCTTTTTTTTTCAGTCTGAGTTTCTTCACAGATTTTTTTTTTTTTGTTGTTGTTGTTGTTCATATGCTACTATGTGATCATGGTATCTCCCCTGCCAGGTAAGTATATTCATATGCTACTATGAATAAGCTGAAATTTTTTCATGGTTGGTTGAAAATTTGTAGGCAATGATTACTGAATCTTGAGGGTCAAGTGATGTTTCCATGTGTCGTTGCCTACTTTGAATAACTTTTGATTTGTTTTTTTTACAATGGTTTTGAAATACTCTGTATGGCCTTTGCGAGTTTAGATTAAGAATGATAGATCAGAAAAATATGCCTGTCTGGATTCATCTCATTGGGGCCTCAATTACTGGCTTAACCTTCCATTTGTCCAGACCTCTCTTGAGCTGGTGATGAGCACAGTTCTAATGAGCTGGAACCTTTTTCCTCAGCTGCTGTTTTGACAGGTTGTTTGTATCTGGTTTGAAGAGACTTTCACTGAGATTAAAGAGACGCAGCAGCATCCAGAGAAATCTGTAGATGAGTATGCTAAAATGTATTGGCCTTTTTCATGTAAAAATCACTGCTCATGGCAGTCCTTTGTCTTTTTGTTGACAATATCTCCAATGTAACTAAGATTGGAGACAGCAGCAAACAAACATTAATTGGCTGCTTTTGCTCCCCAAAACTGCATCAAAAACTTTTCATTGGTTGATTCCTGGGTGGCCAACATGATCATAATTCTCCACTTAAAGACTTGAATGTTGTATGCATGTCAGGAATAATGATATTTGCATATGCTGGAAGAAAATGATTAAAATTTTTTCTTTTTAATTTTTTAAAATCTTTATTTACTTATTGGATAGACACAGCCAGAAATTGAGAGAGAAGGGGGTGATAGAGAGGGAGAGAGACAGAGAGACACCTGCATCCCTGCTTCACACTTGTAAACTTTCCTCCTGCAGGTGGGGACTGAAGACTCGAACCTGTGCACTGTAACATGTACACTCAACCAGGTGTGCCACCACCCATCCCCTCAGAAAATGATTTTTTAAAATAGTTTCTATAGAATTAAAAGAGGGAGATCTAGGAATAGATTTTAGACTGAAGAAATGTGGTGACAACACACTTATTTAAGGGCTATTTTTTTTTTTCCCTTCAGGGTTATTGCTGGGCTCGGTGCCTGCACCATGAATCCACCACTCCTGGAGGCCATTTTTCCCCCTTTGTTGCCCTTGTTGTGGTTATTATTATTACCATTGTTGATGTTGTTCGTTGTTGGATAGGACAGAGAGAGAAATGGAGAAAGGAAGGGAAGACAGAGGGGGAGAGAAAGATAGACACCTGCAGACCTGCTTCACTGCCTGTGAAGCGAAGTCCCTGCAGGTGGGGAGCCGGGGCCTCGAACTGGGATCTTTACGCTGGTCCTTGCGCTTTGTGCCACATGTGCTTAACCCGCTGCGCTACTGCCCGGCCCCCTAAGGGCTGTTTTTACTGTGTTTGTGAGAGAGCAAGAGGCAGGGAGAGAGACCAGAACACTACTCTGCCATTCATTTCTCATGTTTTATTTTTCCTTTTTGTCTTTTTTATTTGTTTTTTTTTTAATTTTTTTTTTTTTTCCTCCTCCAGGGTTATTGCTGGGCTCGGTGCCTGCACCATGAATCCACCGCTCCTGGAGGCCATTTTTCCCCCTTTTGTTGCCCTTGTTGTAGCTTCGTTGTGGTTATTATTATTGCCCTTGTTGACACAATTCGTTGTTGGATAGGACAGAGAGAAATGGAGAGAGGAGGGGAAGACAGAGAAGGGGAGAGAAAGATAGACACCTGCAGACCTGCTTCACCGCCTGTGGAGCGACTCCCCTGCAGGTGGGGAGCCGGGGGCTCGAACCGGGATCCTTACGCCGGTCCCTGCGCTTTGCGCCACATGCGCTTAACCCACTGCGCCACCGCCGGACCCCCCCCCCCCCCCCCGTCTTTTTTATTTTTATGTATGATCAGGGATCAGACTTGGGGTCACACAAACGCTATCTGTGGGTCCTGCTGCTGAACGTTCTCCCCGGTCCTATTTGAGGCATTTTTACATTTCATCTTTATAAATAACATTAGAAAGGCATGTATGTTACTTGCTTATATTTGCTCTAGTGTTGTGCTGTGGCCTCAGTCTAAGGGATAGTAAATATCATTAATTTGTTTGTTTGTTTTAGAATTTCATGGACTTTACCATTCTAACAAAACTTTATCAGAAACAGAGAAGGAAAGAGGAAAGAAACCATAGTATGAAGCTCTCTGTAATGCAGTGGGGGCCAAGCTCTAACCTGAAACCTGAATTAAAAAGCAGGCAAAGGAATGCAAAGTGCATTCCCCTGCACTGCTGGTGGGAATGTATATTGATCCAAATCCCTGTGAAGAACAGTCTGGAGAACTCTTAGAAGGCTAGAAGTGGACCTACCCTATGACCCTGCAGTTCTTCTCCTGGAGATATATCCTAAGGAACCAAACACACCCATCCAAAATTATCTGTGTATACCCATGTTCATAGCAGCTCAATTTGTAATAGCCAAAAACTGGAAGCAACACAGGTGTCCAACAACAGATGAGTGGCTGAATAAGTTGTGGTCTATATACACAATGGAATAATACTCCACTATTAAAAATAGTGAATTCACCTTTTTCATCCCATCTTGGGTGGAGCTTGAAGGAATCAAGTTAAGTAAGATAAGTCAGAAACAGAAGGATGAATATGGGATGATTTCACTCATGAATAGAAACTGAAAAACAAGATCACAAGGGAAAACACTAAGCAGAACGTGGACAGGAGTTGGTGTATTGCACCAAAGTAAAAAACTGAGGTGGGTGGGGTAGAGGGTTCAGGTCCTGGAACATGAAAGCAGAGGAAGACCTAGTAGTGGATGAACTGTTATGTGGAAAACTGGGAGATGCTATACATGTACAAACTATTGTATTTTATTGTCTACTGTAAACCATTAATTTCCCAATTAAATTAAACTATTAATTCCCCTGCCTGAAAAAGCAGGCATACTATCCAGGTGAGCTATATTATTTCTCTTCCTATTCATTTAAAAATTTATTTATAAAATGGAAATATTGACTGGATTATAGGATAAAAGGGGTATACTTCCACACAATTTCTACTCCCAGAACTCCGTATCCTATCCTCTCCCTTGAAAACTTTCCTATTCTTTATCCTTCTGGGAGTATGGACCCAGAATCATTATAGGGTGCAGAAAGTGGAAGGTCTGGCTACTATAACTGCTTCCCCACTGAACATGGTTGTTGGCAGGTAGTTCCATATTCTCAGCCTGTCTCTCTCTTTCCCTAGTGGGATAGGGATTTGGGGAAGTGAGTCTGTAGCACACATGGTGAGGTCACCTGCCCAGGGAAATCAGGTTGGCATCATGGTAGCATTTGGAACCTTGTGGCTGAAAAAGAGTTAAGATAAAAAGCAGATGGATGTGAGGGTGATCTGGCTGCAACATCTGTCACCCCATTGATCGCCAGGGTTGATTTGGCTGATCTGGCTGGCTAGGCTGGTGTCCCCTTCTTCCCTCACAGCTGCGCGCTCAGTCGAAAAGGACGGCCTTCCCCAAATAGAGATGGTCCGGTGTTCGGTCCAGGGTATACGAGTAGCTGCGCTCCCCTGCTAGAACCTCCAAACAAGCTCTCAAGATATAAAGCAGAACAGATTGTTGACTTATCATGAACCTAAAAGCAAGAATATTGCCGATGAAATTTGGGGTCTCCATCTAAGAAAAAGCTAGTAGGTCTCTTTCAGGTATAATCCAAGGGGCCCATAAATTTACTAGTTTTTGCCTGAGCCTAACAGCCAACATGCAGGTGGACCCAAGGTATTGCCTGAGGAGATGGTGTCATTGTTGGAAAAAGGGCTAGAAAGCTGGATCAGGGAAGAGAGTAGCTCCCAAGTATGGGAAAAGTGTATAAATACTGTTAACTGTACACCTCCATCAATTGGATGTGGGGCCCATATTCAGCACAGGAGCCTGTGTAACCTCTGCATCCCTGTAGGTCTAATTCTGTGGTCACAGCTAGGAACATTCCAGGCTGCACTAATTTCAGGACCCATCTTCTTTGAGTGGTAGAGTAAGTTGCCCAACCTCCTTTTGGAGAATGGAACAGTTTCTACCATTATTGACCCACATTGAGGGTAAGGTCCTACAGAGGCCCACAAAGGGGATCATTATGTTGTTCCTGATGGAGATGACCAGTGACATTGGCAGGAGGGATCTGTTAGAAGTTTAGGCCCATCATGTCTGTGTGGGAATCCCAGGACTCTCTGACTGGGGCCCCAGATGATAGGGTGGCCTGGTAGTGATCAGACAGCCATCATTAAAGTGTACTGGTCTCTTGTTCTTATCCAGCTTTTGCAGTCCTTACTTTGACAAGGTTAGTCTTTGGGTGATTGAGGGAAGTGAAATGGGAAATAGGTGAGGAGGGTATCTAGGTCTAAGTAGAAACTATTTCATTAGGTACTTTATGGTGTGTTTTTTAGGTCTTTCTACTTGCCTGTTGTATTTACTGACTCACTGCAAACTACTGTGTACTTTTGCTTTAAGATATATATTTTCCCCCTAACTTATGGATATGTGTGTACATATGCCCTATCTCATGGACCCTGCTCTATAACTAGGTTTTGAGGCTTTGTTAGGCGTACCACTTGAAATGGAATTAAGGAGTCCTATGTGCTGGGAAAGGTCTCACCAGAATAATGAAGCTGGAGAGTTGACATTCCAAGCCTGACAACTCTGGACACAGTCTGACGTGAAACATGCCTAGGTGGTACTAGCTGCAGTGATTAGGCTGAGATCAACAGTTTCAATATCAGTTGGTATGAACTGAGAGAAGCACTAAGCAGCTCTGGTTTATGGTGGTGCAGGGGATTAAACCTGGGATTTCGAGCCTCAGGCATGAGAGTCTCTGAGTAACCATTATACGATCTACTCCTGCCTCTGATTCACATTTTTTGTTTTTGTTGTCACAGGATGTTTCTGCTCCAGATTTAATTTTTTTCTCTTTTTTTTTTTTTACTTATAGGGAGAGGCAGAGGGAGAGAGGTTAAAACAACACAACACTGAAGTTTTCCTCAGTTCTGTGAGGGCCAGGCTTGAAATTGGATCATGTACCTGACCAATGAGACATAATTCCAGGTGAGCTATTTTTCTGCCCTCAAGGTTATTCAGCTTCATGCACATATGATAGCCTTTTGCTTTACTTTAAAGAATGGAATGATCTCACGTCTAAGTGGGACCTGATGTAGGGTAAGGGGAGGGAAGGGACAAGGTGAAAGATGGACTAGACAGGGTGTATTGTATCAAACCAAAAGACTGGGGAATGTGGGAGACAGAGTGGAAGAGAACTTGAGGGTCCTGATGCATAATGAAAATGCACCATATGCCAACGAATATACTGTAAACCGTTGGTCCCTACCCCCTCGGTCCCCCAAATTGAAGTGTTTAAGTATATAGTGGGAGTGGTATGCAGACATACATCTATGGCAGGGAGACAAGAAATTATACTGATGTGACAACTGTATTGCAGATCATTATTTCTTGATTTAAAAAATTAAAGTACAGGGGCTGAGCAGTGGCACAGAGGGTTAAGCACACATGGCAGGAAGCCCTGGGCTCCCCACCTGCAGGGGGTCGCTTCACAGGCTACATGTAGCCAGTGTCTGTCTTTCTCTCCCCCTCTCTGTCTCCCCTCCTCTCTCGATTTCTCTCTTTTTCCAGCAACAACGACAGCAATAGCAACAACAACAGCAATAACGATAAAGGCAACAAAAGGAAAAGAATGGTCTTCTTAGTGCAGGCACAGAGCCCTAACGACAACACTGAAGGCATAAATAAATAAATAAAGTATAAAACCCTTGTAAAATATGTCCCCACCTTATAGATGTTCTGTACTGCCTTTGATAATTCTTAAACTAGATTTTTGGGACTTATACATCAATTACTTATATAGCATATATTTTTCTCACAATACACTAAAAACCTATGGTATGTATGAGGGTCAAGCAACTTTTTTCTGTCAGAAGTCAGACAGTCAGTTACTCTAGGTTTTATATGCTATAGTTTTTCTCTGAGTTTCTGTGCTGTAGTGATACTGACTATAAGTGGATACTACTATGTCCCAGTCAGACTTTATTTAGGGATACTACAAGTGAGTTGCCATATAATTTTCATGTCATGAAACATTCTTTTGTTTTTAATAAGTATGAAATTGTAAAAACAAAAAAAAAAACCATTTTTTAAAGCTCACTGGTTATACTAAAGCAGGTCATATTTTGCTTCTCAACAGTGGTTTCTCAGTCCCTTAATAATTTCTTAGCATGCAAAGTCTTGTGCTATATTTACCACATGAGCAACACAGCTGAACACATGTTAAAATCCTTGAGACGTCTGACATTTTATATCTAATGGGAAATGTTGGGTGTTTGTTGGTTACAAAATGGTCTTACTCAAGTTGGCTGTGTACAGTGGATAGGTTTGCACTGATGGATGTGTGTGTCAGCATTATTGTGATGTAGGTGAGGTTTTTTGCACCTTTTGTACTCTATCTCCTTATCCAGGCTACAGGAAAAGCAAGTCTCACACCAGCTTCCGAGGAGATATAAACATCAATTAACAAGAGACACATATGTTGTTCTACATTCTGTTCTAATCTTGGCTCATTCCCACCCAGATGAAATGCATACTGAGGAAAGAGAATATTCTATAGAATACAGAATTTGACAACCTCACAACCAGATGGCAGAATTCTCTGCTAATGGCAAAACCCAGTCAAGAATATTACTCCATTAATAGGGGAGATAGCATAGTGGTTATGCAAAAGACTCTCATGCCTAAGGCTGCAAGGCCTCAAATTCAATCCCCATGCACCAACAAAAACCAGAACTAAGCAGTTTTCTGGTGAAAGCAAACAAAGAAACAACAAAATCAAACCAAATAATGAATACTACTCCAAATGGTATATGATATATTTTGGGGTAACATATGATATGTTTGTGGGCAAGGTCCTATGGGGACCCACAAAAGGGTCTATTGTGTTGTTCCTGATAGAGATGACTGATAGAGAGGGATTTATTCGAGGTCAAGGCCTATCATGTCTGTTTGGGAATCTCAGGACTCCCTGACTAGAGCCCCAGCTGATGGGGTGGCCTGATAGTGACTGAAGAGTCATCGTTAAAGTATGCCAGTCTCTTGCCCTTATTCAACTTTTGCAGTCTGCTTTGATGAGGTTAGCTTTGGAGTGAGTGAGAGAACTGTAACAGGAAGTAGGTGAGGAGGGTATCTAAGTCCAAGTAGACACTATTTCATTATGAACTTTATACAGACTCACTACAGACTATTGTGTATTTTTGCTTTCAGGTATATATTTTGCCCTAATTTATGGATACATGTGAACATATGCTCTATCTTATGGGACCTGATCTATTGTTGGTATGCTTCTAAAAACCCCTTCTGTTTCATTAGTTTAATCCCCCCTGCTTAACACTATTCTATTTACACAACCACTTCATTCTATTTACATAACTGCTGTTAACAAGCACCACCCTCCCTCCAGGGCATTGGTGGTTCAGTAATAGAATTCTTGCCTGCTCCGCCCCCTCTCCTTGTCATACCCTGATTTTCACCAGTCACTTTTCTCTCCACCCTCTCTGCATCGCATCCTGTTCCCACCCTACTGGGCTAGTATATTTATAAGGACAAGATTGTTTGTAGTTTTTAGAGTTTAGCTTAGCTTGGTATAGATTGCGCTGCATCCTGCATGAATAAAGAGATACTGCCTACAGCTCAACCATGAGTCCCTGGTCGTCTGTTACCCGCCTGTGAAGCCAACCTGGCGAAAACAACAGTCTATAGGTTTTGGAACTTTGTTAGGAAGTGAACCTCCTGGAATGGAATTAGAGAATACTATGAAAGGAAAGGTCCCACCCAAGTAATGAGGTGAAGGGTTGACATTCCATATCTGATGTCTCTGGACAGTCTGAAGTGAAGCATGCTGAGGTGGCACTCATTGTGTTGATTAGGTTTGGATCAGCAGATGCAATGTTATTTGGTATGAATTGAGAGAAGCATGCAGGAAAGTGAGGCCCACCTGAGAGGTTCTAGGACTGGGGGAAATATAGGCTCTATATGTTACTGCTGTTTTAGGATTTAAGAAATCAATAGATAGATATTGCTATAATGCCATTATTGGTCAATTGGGTTAACTTTGAAATATCCCTTTGTTAGGATTTGCTGTATTATACAGAACAGGTTTTTTTGATTAGTATTGTGTCAATACTAACCAACCCCTTCATGGCATGAACCTGACCAGGACCTTCACAAATAAATGAATATTTGGTATAGGTGATACCTAATGGTGGGTTTTTCCCTGCAGACCAGAGGTGGTGAATATCTTTTCATGTACCTGTTGGCCATCTGTATATCTTTTTTCAGAAAAAAAAAATCTTTATTCAGATTTTCTATTTAAAAATCTGATTTATTTTTTTTGCAAATGAGTTGTATCGATTCCTTAGATATTTTGAATATTAACTTCTTCTCAGGTATATATGACCTGTAAATATTTTATCCCATTCAGCAGGTGACCTTTTCATTTTGTAGATAGTTTCCTTTACTGTGCAGAAGATTCTTAGTGTGATATAATTCACTAGTTTAATTCTGTTTTCATTATTTAAGTCTCTAGTGTCAGACGGAGTCACATCACCAAGAGGGATGTCAAGGAACCTATTGCCCATGTTTTCTCTGACAAGTTTAATGGTTTCAGATCTTACATCTAAGTCTTTAACTTTTTTAATCGTGCCAGTTCATTGGTAACCTGTTTTTTTTTGTTGTCCTGGTGTTCTCTTTGGTGCTCTCATTGTGCTGGCAGTTGAACCCAGGGTCTCACGCATGGAAGTCATTCACTCTGTCAACAAGCTACCACTTGAACTTAATCTCTGTCAATCATGTACTATATGGTTCAGTTTTAGCTTTTTGCATGCCATTTTGCATATAAAATCATGTTTTCATTTATAAATATTATAGTTTATGTCTCTAGAAGATATGAACTCACTAAAAATATAGCCACAATACCAATATTGCAATTAAACATAGGAATAATCACCAAATATATGATCAGGACTTATATTTCTAAATATGTCATCAGATCCACAGATTAAAACTGCTTGATGTTATTCAAATCTGTTTAGTCTATAATGTTTCTTCACCCTGATTTTCTCTCCCCCCAGCCCTCAACTCATTAAGTAGTGATACTTTTGCATCCATAGGAGTTTCCCCAGAATCTGAATTTTGTTGACTAATATTTTAGTTTTGTCTTTGCTAACAGGGTTTCCTGGGTGATTTTTCCTGCCTACATGATTCTATCACTCCAGCAGACTTTTTTTTTTTTTTTTTCAGACAAAGGAGATAGAAAGGAAAAAGAGAAGAGGGGGAGATACATAATGGTACTGCTTTATCACTTGTGAAACTACTTCTGGATGATGCTCCCATATGGAAGACTTGAACCTAGTATAGCCACAGGTCCTTTGGAATATAACTAAAATATGCATACTAGCTATCTACAAAACGGAGACCCCTCCCCAACTCTTCATCTGTACTATTCCAGCCTTTAGGTCCATGATTGGTCAACAATTTGTTTGGCTTTGTATGTTAACTCTCTTTTCAGCCACCAGGTTCCAGATGCCAGCATGATGCCAACCAGACTTCCCTGGACAGACAGAGATGTTTTGCTTTTGTGAATTTGACCTCTTAAAGCAAAAGTGTGTGGTATTCCTATGTTTTTCTTTTCCTTTTTTGCCACCAGGATTATCAGTGGGGCTCAGTGCTTGTATGAATCCACTGCTCCTGGTGGCCATTTTTCTCTTTCTTTTCAACAGAGTGACAGACAGAGAGAGATGAAAGGTAGAGAGGGGAGAGATGAGAGGAGTGATGTCATAGCACTGCTCCACCACTCCTGGAGCTTCCCTGCCTGTGCCGCCATGTTTATTACCTAGTGAATGATAATGTATGTCCTCTACCAAGTAAGCCTCCTACTGACCCCCTTTTCTTTTCTTGACATGCAAGATGTTTCATGTATTTATTTTAGTAAAATACAATTGGCCCCATTGCATGATACTAATTTCCAGTATACAGCATAATGATGTAATATTTGCATATACTGCAAAATGTCCATTACAGTAAATCTAAAATTAACATTGACTGCCACATTCAATTATATTTTTTCTTTTTCTTTTTTTAAATTTTATTTATAAAAAGGAAACACTGACAAAACCATATGATAAGAGGGGTATAACTCCACACAATTCCTACCACCAGAACTCTGTATCCCATCCCCTTCCTTGAAAGCTTTCATATTCTTTATACCTCTGGGAGTATGGACTCAGGTGTGCAGAAGGTGGAAGGCCTGGCTTCTGTAATTGCTTCCGCGCTGAACATGGGCATTAGCAGGTGGATCCATACTCCCAGCCTGTCTCTCTCTTTCCCTAGTTGGGTGGGGTTCTGGGGAAGCTAGGTAGCTGTTGTGTGGAAAGAAATCATCATGTTCCCTTGGTTTTTCAATGCTAGAAAAGTAATCAGACCAGCGTGAAACCAATGACAAGAAACAAAGGGAATTTATTTATAACACGTATGCCTCCTATAAATATGGGGAAGACTCAGAGATTCTGAGTAACTCATTACATGGTCTTAGACCTTGGCTTTCTAACACAGAGGACTTTGGGAAGAAGGAGGAGGAGGAGAGAATGAGAAGGAAAAGGAGAAGAGGAAAAGAGGACAAGATAAGGTGAGGCAAGTTTCAGTATTTTTTCCAGGAAGAAGAAGGCTAGGTTACTTAAAGAACAACATGGGCCAAACAGTGGTGCACCTGTCTGAGTATAGTTCACAAGGATCTGGGTTCAAGTACTCAGTCCCTTCCTGCAGAGGGGCATCTTCACTAGCAGTGAAGCCAATCATAGCCTTCAGTCATGAAGTCTAGCCAAGTCTCTTTGTGGTGGTTTCCCTAAAATCCGTCGTGAACAGTCCAACTCCAGATCGTATGGTTTTAGATTAGAGAATCTCAGTTCTCATTCGAGTCAAGTCAGGAAGAAAAACTAGAAATGTTAGCTAGGTATGTCATAACTATACTTTTTACTCTTTCTCTCTATTTAGAAAGAAAGAAAGTGAAACCAGTAATACTAAAAGTTTTCACATTCTGGTGGCGTCCAGGAGAGAGAAAGTTGCCGGTTTAATTTACCAAAAAAGAAAAAAAAAAGTGACCTATTAGTGCGTTACATATCAGAAGTTTACTCAAAGAAACACTCTTAAATCTGGTAAAACTGAAACATTATTTTCAAACAAAAAGTTAGTAGAAATTATATTTATCTGTAATAGTCCACCTAGTCCCATGTAGAAACTGGATCTCTTTATAGTAAATTAAAAAAATATATAATCCATTTTTTCCATAGTTTCTGTAACCTTCTGTTCTCAGTTCCAGGACAAATTTATAATCTGGTGTATTTGTCTAAATCTATTTCCTGCGATTTCTTCTCAAAGACTGGGAGTCAGAATAAACAATAATTTCCACAAATGGCAAAAGGCTCTGAATAACCATAACCAAATATTTTAGTATAATGAAATTGGTAAGAATATTTGTTCCACTTTGTAGTATACAATTATTTCAGAGTGACAACAAGAATTGAACACACTAGACTTACAAGTCTCATAAAATTTAAAAATACCCATGTGAGTATTTACATATATGCTGAGAAGTTTAAAATTTTTCCTTATGTGACATTGTTTCCCACAAAGTTTTAGTATCCTTCATTGATCTAGTCACATGAGTTTTCCACTAATGGAGAGGTTATTATGGGATGTTCTTAGAAGTTTTACTAACATTTTTTATATTTACTTCTCTTTAATCCAGCACTGGATTTATTCTTTAGAATTTTAGCTATCAGGAAGTTTTGTCACCGGCATTTAGAACACTTAGATTACTATGATACATTATTAAAGATGTCTGTCATTTGCCTATTTTGTTTATTATCCTGTCTTACAATTAAATTTATATGACCTGGAAATTTCATACCAAATTTTTTTGTGTAAAATTAGGCAGGAGTGACTCCCACTTGTCATCAGGTAATCTATAAAACTTTGGGAGACCAAGTTAATTATCTTCCTTGTTCTGTAACTTGAGCTAACTATTGTTGGGACCTGAACATAATTAGCATAGAGCTGATGTCAGCCTGACATCAAGTCAGGAGCTAACTTGACAGCCTGCAAGTCATTTGCAAACCCACAAGGGATTGTGGGTGTATAGGAAGTTATTTAAATGAGTGTCTGCTGGAAACTGCCCTTTTCTCTGCTTGACTTTTTGGCTTTCCTCACTGCCTTTCCACTGATGCTGGAACCCTTGCCATGCTATTTCCCTGGGACCCACCTGCCATGTAACTTAACACTGTTAACTAGCTTAATGTATCATGGCTCCATGCCACATGGCTAGCCAGTGTCTCCTCCTTTGCCTAGTCTGCTGCTAAAGTTTTATGTACCTACATAACTGTGTTGTAAGAACCTCATGTCTGGTAAACCTCTAACAAAAAAGCTGGCAGAAGTCTTTTTTTTTTTATTACTATGATTAATAAATACAGGTAAAGCAAAAGTATTTACTATTTTTTTAAATTAAAAAAAAATTTTTTTTTTTGCCCTCACTAAAAATTCACTGCTCCTGGAGGCCATTTTTCCCCATTTTTGTTGTCCTTGTTATATTATCATTATTGTTGTTGGATAGGGCAGAGAGAAATCAAGAGAGGAGGGGAAGACAGAAAGGGGGAAGAGAAAGACACCTACAGACCTGCTTCACCGCCTGTGAAGTGACTCCCCTGCAGGTGAGGAGTAAGAGATTTGAACCAAGATCCTCCTGTTGGTCCATGTGCTTCACACCATGTGCGCTTAACCTGCTGTGCTATTTCCCGGCCCTCAAAATTATTTACTCTTACGTTAAAGACATTCTTGTTTCAAATCAAACTATTAAATATTAAGTGAGTTTTTTAATGAGTCAAATTTATGCTAGGTCACTTTGGAATTTTCTTTTGAAAATATTTGTTAGTTTCCATTATATTCCTAATTTCCTTTTCTTTTTCTTTGCTTTTCTCTTCTCTTCTTTTTTTTTTTTTTTTTGCCAGAGCACTGCTCAGATATGGCTTATGGTAGTGTTGGGGATTGAACCTGGGACTTGAGAGCCTCAGGAATGAAAGTCTGTTTGCATAACCATTATGCTATATCCCCACCTTTTTTTGTTAAGTTATTGTTGTTGTTATTGATGTCATCGTTGGTTGTTGGATAGGACAGAGAGAAATGGAGAGAGGAGGGGAAGACAGAGAGGGGGAGAGAAAGATAGACACCTACAGACCTGCTTTACCACCTGTGAAGCGACTCCCCTGCAGGTGGGGAGCTGGAGGCTCGAACCGGGATCCTTACGCTGGTCCTTGCTCTTTGTGCCATGTGCGCTTAACTCGCTGCCGAATAACTTACCAAGAACCTGCAGACTTTATCTTTAAGCAACTTTCTGATGCAAAGAATTATGGGAAGAAGAAAGAAGGGTTCAGTTATAGTCAGGTAAGTTGTATCTTCTCCAAGAAATAGAAGGGGAAGGAGAGTATGTTAATAAAATAAAGGAGCACTGGGATAGCAGACTCTGCCGTCTGCCCAGAAAAGAGCCTCTCCAGGATCAATCGTCACCTCAAGGCAAAGCTATATTCTGCCACCAAGACCCCTACTATGGAATGCTTTTTTTTTTTTAAATTTTTTAAAGAACTTTTTATTTTATTTATTTTTAAATCAGTTCTCCCCCCCTTTTGTTGCCCTTGTTGTTTTCTTATTGTTGTTGTAGTTATTATTGTTATTACTGATGTCGACATTGTTGGATAGGACAGAGAGAAATGGAGAGAGGAGGGGAACACAGAGAGGGGGGAGAGAAAGATAGATACCTGTACACCTGCTTCACTGCTTGTGAAGCAACTCCCCTGCAGATGGGCAGCCAGGTGCTAAACTTTTATTTATAAAAAGGAAACACTGACAAAACCATAGGATAAGAGGGGTACAACTCCACACAATTCCCACCCCCAAAACTCTGTATACCATTCCCTCCCCTGATAGCTTTCCTATTCTTTAACCCTCTGGGAGTATGGACCCAGGGTCGTCATGGGGTGCAGAAGGTTGAAGGTCTGGCTTCTGTAATTGCTTCCCCGCTGAACATGGGCATTGGCAAGTCGATCCATACTCCCAGCCTGCCTCTCTCTCTCTCTCTTTTTTTCTTTTATCATTTTTTAAAATTAATTTAGTTTTTATTTAAGAAAGGAGACATTAACAAAACCATAGGATGGGAGGGGTACAACTCCACACAATTCCTGCCATCCAATCTCAATATCGCATCCCCTCCCCTGATAGCTTTCCCATTCTCTATCCCTCTGGGAGCATGGACCCAGGGTCATTGAGGGTTGCAGAAGCTGGAAGGTCTGGCTTCTGTAATTGCTTCCCTGCTGAACATGGGTGTTGACTGGTCGGTCCATACTCCCTGTCTGCTTCTCTCTTTCCCTAGTAGGGTAGGTCTCTGGGGAAGCGGAGCTCCAGGGCACATTGGTGGGGTCTTCAGTCCAGGGAAGCCGGCATCCTGATGGCATCTGGCACCTGGTGGCTGCAAAGAGAGTTAACAAACAAAGCCAAACAAATTGTTGAGCAATCATGGACCCAAAGCTTGGAATAGTGGAGAGGAAGTGTTGGGGGGGGGGGGTACTCACTGCAAACTCTAGTGTACTTGTGCTTTCAGGTATATATTTTGAACTAGTTTATGGGTACGTGTGAACATATGCTGTCTCTCGCAGAACCTGGTCTATATCTAGGTTTTGGGACTTTGTTAGAAAGTGAACCACCTGGGATGCAATTAGAGAATACTATGAAAGGAAAGGTCTCACCCGAGTAATGAAGCTGAAGGGTTGTCATTCCACACATGAAGTCTCTGGACACAGTCTGAGCTGAAGCATGTTGAGGTGGCAGTTGTTGGGTTGATTAGGATGCAATCAGCAGATGCAATATTATTTGATATGAATTGGGAGAGGCATGCAGGAAAGTGGGCCCTATCCTAAGGTTCCAGGACTGGGGGAAATATAGGCTCTATAGTGGAAGTGTGAGGTTCCTGCTGTCTTAGGGTTCAAAAAGACAATAGATAGTTATTGTTATCACCATATTATTTGGTAATTGGGTTAACTTTGAGAAGTCCTTTTGTTAGGGTTTGCTGTATCTTGTATCCAGTATCTTGTATATAGCTGTGCCACCGGTTGCTTCTGAGGTGGCCTGTCTCTCTCTTTCCCCAGTGGGGCAGGGCTCTGGGGAAGTGGGGCTCCAGGATACATTGATGGGGTCATCTGCCCAGGGTAGTCTGGTTGGGGTAAGGCTCTGGGGACGAGAGACTTTGGGACACATTGGTGAGGTCCTTTGCCTAGGGAGGTCAGGATGGCATCATGGTAGAGTCTGAAACCTGGTGGCACTAAGTTCTTCATCGTGTTTTCAGCACAGTTTTGCCAATTCATAAATGGGTTATAGTTTTCCACCATGGTTCCTCTTTGTCCCCTCCTCTGTAGTTTCTTTCCTAGTGGCATGCAAATCCTGCTTTCACTTAGAATTAACAGAATTTGAAGCTTTTTTTTTTTTTTTTTTGGGTGGTGGTGGTGGAGAGTCAGCCTAGGTGCTATTTTCAGGCAGCCATCTTCTTCATACATATTTATAAGGCTGAATCTGCCTGTTTACAAAGCAAACAACAAACAATACCCAATTACATTTTTTTTTTTTCTCCCTTGGAGAACGACTCTTACATGGAGTATACTTGTGACAAGGCCATGGAGCAGAGCAAGTGTTTGTTGTGCCAACTATCTTTTGACTAGACCAACAGAGTTGATTCTAAAGACCATCTGTTGAGACATAAAGCTTTGTGACTCAGAATCTTTGTTTAACACATGTCTGTGAAAAAGAGGTTGGTAAGTAGATTAATAAGGTAAACAAGGGGAATGTTGTACTGCTTGTGAGTGAAGGCCTTCAGCTCAGTCATTTGCATTCAGACAATGGGTGTACTAATTATAAATATGTTTTCACTTGAAGTGCTTCACAGCTTGTTTTCCTAAGATGGGTGGTTTCAATTGCTTTGTCCTGGAAATGGTTTCAGAAATCGTTTCTTTATGAAAAGTTCTCTTTCTCCAAGTGTACATTAAATATACTCCCTAATACACACACACACACACACACACACACACACACACACACACACACACACACACACACTCCATCCCTACCCCTGACTTTTTATCACTTGTAGAGGCACAAAGAAAATCATTATGTACCTCTCTGAGTTCATGAAAGGTTGGGAAAATAGTTCAACCAGTGTGAGGCAGTTTGATAAGAGAAAAATATAAAAAAGAGTCTATTAATAACATACATATACTCTCTGTATACCCGTGAGTGATCCTGTGAGTTGCTCACCCAAATGGTTTCATTCTTCCATCCTAATAAGTTGAGATGAAACTGAGGATATTGTGAAGAAAACACAGAGGGCTAGGAAGGAGGTTATCAGGGAAGGCTGAGTTGCTGAAGATTGTGTAGACAGAGACCAAGACCCTGAAGAAAAGGTTCTCACTTTTCCATGTAAACATGTCTCTCAATGACAATTTCCATCCAGTTTACCAAGTTTCTTCTATGAAATCCACCCTTTTTACTCCTTCCAATAGCATAAATTACAAAAATTTTGTATATTCAAAATGCTCCAATGTACATATAACCAAGTGTCAAAGAATCAATAGTGGAAGTTGGAAGTGTGTGTGTGTGTGTGTGTGTGTGGTGCTAGTGCCCCCTGGGAGAGACGTATCTTTCCTAAAATGTTTGGTTCATCATGACAGTTTTCCATGAAGAATCAGGGGACCTTGTAAATCAGACAAAGCAAACTTTATTTAGAGAGAATCAACATAGTTCACACACAAACCCAGGAAGGTCAGTGGAGAAAGTGACCACTTGTCAAGCTTCCTTTTGCTATTTATATGAAGTGTACTTTTCAGAAGTCCGTTTAAGCCACCTGGTTCTTTTCCATTGGCCTTCTGTCACCTAGGTCATTTTTTTTTCTTTTTCCTCCAGGGTTTTTTTTGCTGGGGCTCAGTGCCTGCACTAAGAATCTACTGCTCCTGCTGCTATTTTTTTCGACTTTATTGTATAGGACACAGAGAAATTGAGAAGGGAGGAGTAGATAGAGAGGGAGAGAGAAAGATGGACACCTATTTCACTGCTTGTGAAGCTACTCCCCTACCCCCTGCAGGTGGGGAGCTGGAGCTTCAAACAATGTGTGCTTAACCAGGTGTGCCACCGCCCAGCCCTCTGACTTACTTTTCTCTTAAGGCATCTCCTACCTTTTCTTCCTCTGTGTTGGTGGGTGATGAAAGTGCCCCAGAATTTCCTTAAAGAACAGCGTCTTGCAGATAAATATCCACGAGACTGCTCGTCCAGGGCATTTGTAGACTTAATTTTGTCTCTTACAGAAGGAAGGAGACCAAGGTAGGAGATAATAAAAGAAGGAACATGGCAAAAGGAACTCAAAGAGGGAAGGCAGAAAAATATATAATGGAAGAGAGAAAGCTGTTTTTTTAAAAAATACTAAATCGAAAGAAAATGGGATAAGCAGAAGCAATAAAGGAAGAACTGACTGGATGTAAAAATAAGGGAGAGGACAGCAGATCAACAAAATGAGAGGGACAGAGTGAAAAGAAGCTTTCTTGTAGGTAATTTCTACACAAATAAAACAGTATTCAGGGACATATATTTTCTGAAGAGGACTGGTTTATTGTACTTAGTAATCATATAAGGCTTAGCTGAAAAAGAACTAGTAATGAACCCAAAAGGAAGGAAAAATCATTCAAACTTGGGTCCGTTACTGCTGTAAGAAGCATCAGAATAGTATTGGAAGAAATTATTTATACAAAAGCTACTTTTTTGCTCTGTCCCTTCCTTCAATGACTATCTCTCCTCAGACCTAAGCCTTCAGCACAGACTTTATTAACCAGGATTTCCAAAGGCCAGGTGATTAGTACTGGCTGATTCAGAATGTAAAGGGAATTATTCAACCTTGGACAAAGGACACACATTTAGGAGCTGAATGTTTCTCCTAGTGTTATTCTCTCATTCCTCTCTCAGTCTCTCTCTTGTTTACATTCCACATCCTAACACATTGTTATACACCTTATGGAACACTACAACTCTCTCAGACTCAATTAGGGACATCGAGCAGTCCCTAGTCTACCGTATCTTGGTTGTAATAGACATACCAGACATTATTTCCTCTTAAAGAAACTATGCTGAGACTGTCAGAAACAGATATAGTGCCTCTCCCCAACCCCCCCCCCCCCCCCGACACACACACACACACTACACTGCATCTGCCTTTCTCATACATAGCTGGGGACTACTTCGAGGGCAAGTTCTCTTCGCCCATTGAAATCTATTTCCTTGTGATTTTTTTTTTTTTAGGGAAATTCCCATGCTTGAAAAGTCCATTTGGAAGCAGGAAATTAAAGACAACCTGTCCCATTCTCTTTGACAACTTTGAAAAAACAGACTTTTTGGTGGACTGGGGCTACATTAGCGTCTCCTTTTAAATCTGCTATACATTCTGCTTACCTGGACTCTGGGGTCTGTTATGCTAATTGTACTTCTTTCATCCCCCTTGCATCCTTGTCACAGGTATTCCCCCTCCCCCCACCTGCCCAAGCTGCTTTCTTTGTCATTTTAAAAATACCATCTGTCTGTCTAAGAGGTTTTCCTCTTGCTTTTGGACACACTTGTATCTAATTTCTTTCACACAATTCTATTGAACTTCTTCAGGTGCAGTGAGAGCCACTGTGCAGCTTCTGTCCAAAGCCATCTTTTCTCACACGATCGCTGCAACTCTTGGTGGAGTTTGTCACTATTAACCTTGGACTTTTGTTGCAGTGATTAAACTCCTTTATTGGTTTATCTGGTAGGACACCAGCATAATTCAAATCACATCCTTGTCTATGTATAGTTCATTGCTTTCACCCTTATATCTGCAACACAGTTTCTGCTTTTTTTTTTTCTCCCTCACAGCACCTGAGAGAGAAAGAGAGAAAGAGATGTCCTTGAGGCCTTTGTATTTTGCACTTGTATGTTTTCTGCCTGTGGTATTCTTCTTTATTCCTACATTATGTGCACTTCAGTGACCTACATACTATTGTGTTGGTTCAAGCCAATGCTCACAATAATTCCAGATGTGCTGTTTAATTGCTTTTCCAGCTATTAATAGTTCCAGGTAATAACATCTTGGAATTGAAGCAAAAAGAAAAAATGTCGTGGTTTTCTAGGTAACCACTTTGATTTTTTTAAGAAAATTAAAAAAAAATAATAAAACTTTTCTCTGAGGACTTCTTCTGGACTGCAATTTTAAAAAATATAGTTTCTTCCCAATAATTTCAGTTATTCACAAACCCTTGATCCTTCTTGTTTATCTGGTAATTTCTAGCTCACATATAATGCATTTTCTGTGAGATGTTTTGGCATTTCATCCTTAAAGATAAAAATCACATATATTACCTTTTGTTTTGTCTTGTGGATGCCCTTTCACTTTCTGATTTTAAAAGCCAGAATATTTGCAGTCCAATGACTTATAGACAGGTCCATTTCTTTTTTCAAGCTTTAAGCAAAGCAAAGTCAGTGAGTGCCATTAGTATCTATGGATGGATGATTATCTAGAAACCATAAAGTAAGGGATGAAATATCATCGTCGGGCTGTAGTACAGCGGGCTAAGCACAGGTGGCACAAAGCACAAAGACCGGCATAAGGATCCTGGTTCAAACCCCAGCTCCCCACCTGCAGGGGAGTCGCTTCACAGGCGGTGAAGCAGGTCTGCAGGTGTCTATCTTTCTCTCCTCCTCTCTGTCTTCCCCTCCCTCTCTCCATTTCTGTCTGTCCTATCCAACAACAACAACAATAATAACTACAACAATAAAACAACAAGGGCAACAAAAGGGAAAAAATAAATATTAAAAAAAAACTATATAAAAAAAAGAAATATCATCGTCCCCTCATCAAAAAATGTTACAGTGACCTTTTAATCCCTAAAACTGATTGTACAAAACAAAAGCCAAACATTTAATAAGAAGGCTACCAAGGTTATATACCTGTATTGCAAGAAGGAGAGGAGTGGAGGCGATTTTGCATAGCCCCATAACATGTAAAAATAACAGATTTTCTTTGGTATCTGGAAACTGCCAATCTCAACTCAACACTTCATTTGTGCTCAGGAGCGGAGAAACTGTCATCACGACACATAGGCAGCGAAGATGATATATTAAGATGCTTAGGAGTGGTGGGCAAAGGAGACCTTGGCCTTCCAGAAGGTTGTTTGAATGCATTTGATGACAACATTGAAAAAGATCATATTATCTGTTTACTCTGCTATTTACCATCTGAGAAGCAGTGTAAAATAGTTGAGATCTTTAATTTTAGAAGAAGTAATAGGAAGTCTTGTCTTTATGGAGACATTGATTTCTTATCACATCGCAACAGGCCCCAGGAACATGAACTGAGCAGAATTCTGGTCCTGCTTCATCAATTTTCCATTATGGAATATAATGTAAAATCATAACATGAAGAAAGCTTTTGTACTTTTAAAAGTGATACACTAAATCTTGGGTGGTCTAAGATTGTTTGTTTCCAAATCCAGAGACCATTACCTAGATATCTTTTCTTAAACTGAATATTTTAGAAACATTAGCCAATATATAATGCTTCAGAACAACTTTTCCTTTCTTGGTTCTTCTGTCCCTCTTGCTCTTCTTTCTGAACTTTGTTCCTGCTTTCAATAATTTCACAGGATTTTGTATTCCTTCCTCTTTTTATTTTTTAATTTCAAGTGGACTCCTCACCACCAAAATTCTGGACTTACTTACTTACTTAAAAACAAAACAAAACAAAACAAAACAAAGCAAAAAATCAAAGCAAAACCAAACCAAACCAACTCAGATAAGCAGGCAGGAACACTCCAGGCACAAGGCAGGTGGTCATCTGGGGGGAGATGCTTAGAGAAGATACGAGGTTCAGAAATATGGGTGCAGGTGAGCTGTCAGTCCAAGGTGTTACATGGACATGATAGGACAGGGTTAGAGGCTCAATAACTACTAAAACATACTGCCATTAGTGTTATTTATGGATGGAGGAATGAGAGTGGAAGTGTAAGGGACATTTCTAGGAAGAGTTCATATACCCCAAGTAATATGTACATAGAAGATATTTAGTTTCCTATTACTCATCCTAGAACTCCTTGGTCTTACTGGAGCTTAATTTTCCATTTTAACCCACACAGATATAACCAGTCCTTCTCCAACATCAAGATTTAGCAGAATCAGAAACCCAGCTCTACCTATAAGATGCCTGGAAGTTCTGTGTTTTGGAGGTCATCATGTGTCTTCTTTGACTGATTTTTTCTCTGAAGTTTGGACCTGAGTGCTGAGTCTTCTTCTGTCATTAGTACAAGTGCTACCTCTGTTATTACTTTCACTTTTACGGCTACCCAGAGGCCAACTAGGTGATCATCACCGCTACTATATTTATGCCTGGGCTTCTACAACTTTCTTGAGCCTGGCTCTACATGTGGCAGTTATGCCTTAGTTACTATAAATTTTACTATAACTAAGTTATAAGTTATGCCTTAGGTACTATAAATGCTATTATGTTCCTCTGTGGTTGGGTAGCAGAGATGATGACTAGCTCTGCCCTAAGATGGTCTGTTTCACCATCTTGGGCAGCTGGAGTTTTTAGTGTTTGAGAAGACTTACCACTATATATTTTTTTTCATTTATTATAAACCTCTATTAACATTTTAATAATTCCTCACACATCATCATCCAGAGTGAAGAGGACATTCTTCTTTTTCTCCATCTGCTGGAGAAAAGATTTCCCTCAATAGTTAATGTTATCATCACATTATTTGGTAATTGGGTTAACTTTGAAAAGTCCTTTTGTATGGTTGCTGTACAGTACCCAGTATCTTGTATATAGCTGTGCTATTGGATGCTTCTGATCTACTTGGTCTAGGCTTTTGAGAGAGTCCGCATATCAAATATACAGCCTATATATTAGAAAGATTCAGTTTGTGTTTTGAAAAACTTTGAGACATACAATTGATTTTCCCCCTCTCATATTAATTAACTAGTGATTTATATGTCTACATTTTGCTAGGAGTGTACATAAACACCATTCCCACCACCAAAAGACTGTGACCCATCTCTCCCACCCACTCCCACCCCCCACTGGCCCAGGAAGCTGCATGTCTACCCCTCACTACAGGGTTTTTACTTTGGTGCACTACTTACAATTTGGTCAGGTCCTGCTTTCAGTTTCCCTTTCAGATCTTCTTAGTCAACTTCTGTTGATGAGTGGGATCATCCCATACTCATCTTTATCTTTCTGACTTAGCTCACTTAACATAATTCCTTCTAGCTCTGCCCAAGATGGGTCAGAGAAGGTGGGTTCATTGTTACCCAATTACCAAATAATGTGATGATAACATTAACTATCAATTGTCTTTTTGAACCCTAAGACAGCAAGAACCTCACATCTCCACTATAGAGCCCCTACTTCCCCCAATCCTGGAACCCTTGGATGGGGCCCACTTTCCCGTATGCCTCTCCCAATCCATATCAAATAATATTGCATCCGCCGATCACAACCTAACCAACGCAACGATTGCCACCTCAGCATGCTTCACTTCAGACTGTGTCCAGAGACTTCAGGTGTGGAATGACAACCCTTCAGCTTCGTTACTCGGGTGATACCTTTCTTTTCATAGTATACTCTAATTTCATCTCAAGTGGTTCACTTTCTAACAAAGTCCCAAAACCTAGATATACACCAGTTTCTGTGAGAGAGAGCATATGTTCACATGTATCTATAAACTACTGCAAAATATATACCTGAAAGCAGAAGTACACTAGAGTTTGCAGTGAGTACCTTCCTAATACTTCCTCTCCACTATTCCAAGCTTTGGGTCCATGATTGCTCAACAATTTGTTTGGCTTTGTATGTTAACTCTCTTTTCAGTCACCAGGTTCCAGATGTCATCAGGATGCCGGCCAGGCTTCCCTGGACTGAAGACCCCACCAATGTGTCCTGGAGCTCAGCTTCCCCAGAGACTGGTACCCTACTAGGGAAAGAGAGAGGCAGACTGGGAGTATGGACCAACCAGTCAACGCCCATGTTCAGCGGGGAAGAAGCCAGACCTTCTACCTTCTGCAACCCACAATGACCCTGGGTCCTTACTCCCAGAGGGATAGAGAATGGGAAAGCTATCAGGGGAGGGTGTGGGATTTGGAGATTGGGTGGTGGGAATTGTGTGGAGTTGTACCCCTCCTACCCTATGGTTTTGTTAATTAACCCTTTCTTAAATAAAATAAAATAAAATAAAATAAAATAAAATAAAATAAAATAAAAAAATAATAAAAAAAAGATTTCCCTCGGTCTCTGTGCTTTGACATTCATCTCTTTGAGGCTGACTGCCACAGAGCTGCAACAAAACTGGCAATGACTATGATAGTATTAATGGTGGCAATAAAAGTCCTGATTACACTGGTGGTGTGAGCAGATCTAGATGCCCTTGTTTGGGGGCTTTTCATACCAAAACATTTAGAAGATCCACTGGTCACAGTAACTGGGTGGGAGGTATGCAGTGCTAACTTCAAAAGTGGTTCTGAATGAACTGGGGCACTGCTGTTATTTTACTTTATTTCAAAGACAATTCAGAACCTCTGTGGACGATTGTGCTCTGAAATCCATGGTTGCTGACTGTGACCAATTATGCTGAGCACCCCATATCACAGACAGAAAAGGAAATAACTGTGGGACTTTACATAAGGAGTGGGCTATAATTCAATTTCCTAAGACGTGCTGGAGAACATCCAGTTGGTTTTGAATTTTCCTCTAAAACTTTTTTGAGAAGGTCATAGTCATTGAACCTTTTATTGTGTTGACCTACTTGCAGCATAAACTTGAATAAATTGATTTTCCTCCCTTCAAATTGTGGGTTTAAAATTTTCCTCTTGTTTATTTACAGTTGGCTTGTCACAATTATATAATACACATCTCATTTTATTTAATCACGATTTTATTTTAGTTCCCTTAGTACGTTGAAAGCTTCAAGAAGGCAGAAATCGTACTGGTCTTTTGCACCTATGCTTCCCTAGCACTTAAAAGTGTCCTTGGTAAACAGATGTTTGATAGTGTTTGTTGTGTGATTAAGTGTATTCATTTATTATGGTATCCTGGCTGTGCTTTGTATTCAGACATGATCTGACATGTTTATCAGACTGAAGGGACAGCTCTTCTAGATTCATTATAGGGGAAGGAAAATCTCTTTGGAGGGAACTCAGCCCAAGCAAAGAGTGCATGAATCTATAAACTTTGTTGAAAGGACTAGTGTCTTGAAGAAAGATTTTAATGGTCATTAGTACTCAGGTAGTAAGCACTCTGAAGCAAACAACTTGTGTTAAACTCTGGAGAGAGAGTGAGGGAGAGGTAAGGAGAGAGAGAGAGAGAGAGAGAGAGAGAGAGAGAGAGAGAGAGAAATATCAGTTGTACTGATGCCAGTAGCTTTCACAGTGACCACAGACACTGGAGTCTTTGCAAGGATGCCAGATGACACATCTGTGACACGGTAGGATTAGCAGGATCGCACATCATTTCTTGTGGTAGCAACATCAAGATTAACAATAGTAATAGCACTGCCTTTGGTTAGCAAGAATGCAAAGAGCCTCCCATAATGTGATTCTATGACAAAGAAATAAGGAGATGCCATGGACAGATAAAAGGATGTGGAGTTCTCCTCCATGAAGTATCCTTTCCAGACCACTGAGGATGCTCTGGAATGTTGGATGAAAATTTGAGGGCTATTCAATGAGTTATTTGAGGCCAGCTCTGGGGGAGTCGATCACTGTGATTTTTTGGATGTTATCTCTCTCACTGCCTATTCTTCTACACTCTTCCTTTCCACCGCATTGGCCTGCTCTGGGAAACATGAATTAATAAAATGAAACAAACTGGCTAACACTGGGGTATATCTCCATGCGGAGTTTCAAAAATGTATTTTAAAAATTTTATTATTAGTATCATTTGTATGAGAAGGGGAGAGAACCAGAGCATCACTCTGCCATATTTGATACTAGGGACTGAGCTTGGAACCTCATGCTTGAGAGTACAATGCTTTATCCACTGTACTATTTCCTGGCTGTTCCCATGTGGAATTTCAACACAGGAAGCTTCAGCACAGGGAACTTTACTTCCCAGTTCTGGGATCCACAATATTTTAAGGTGAGTGAGCCTAACTGATTCTCTCACTCCAGAAAAATACAGCTTTTCATTAGAAAATAAATCCTTACCCTGGAACCTTACTTCTCCAGAGCCCTGCACACTAAGGAAAGAGAGAGACAAGCTGGGAGTGTGGATCGAACTGCCAATGCCCATATTCAGAAGAGAAGCAATTACAGAAGCCAGAACTTCCACCTTCTGCATCCTATAATGATCTTGGTCCATGCTCCCAGAAGGATAAAGAGTAAGAAAGTTTCCAATGGAGGGGATAGGATACAGAAATCCGGCAGTGGGAACTGTGTGTAATTGTACCTCTCTTACCCTATGGTCTTGTCAATCATTATTAAAACCAATTAAAAAAAAAGAAAAGAAACCCTGCTTATCACATCTAGTAACCGAAGTCCTGCTGCAAACCTTCCTTGGAGAAAAAAAAAATGCAGCTTTCTTTCTTTCTTTTTCTTTTTCTTTTTTGACAAGGCTCAAGACACCAAAGAACAAAGTATATAATACCAAAATTCTGAAGTCATTTCTACAAATAACTTCACAGCTTTAATTTTCCAATGTTGTGTGTGTGTGTGTGTGTGTGTGTGTGTGTGTGTAGTTCCTTTGATTCTAATATAGAGAGACATATATATATTATATTCTATATATATATATAGACATATATATATATATATTCTAATATAGTTCCCCACATCCCAGCTGAGAATTTCAGTCAGTTGTCTTTCCTTAAGTTTTCTACACTATCATTTTTAACTTGAGTGTGATCCCTATACAAGTTTTCATTTTCTATTCCCAGAGCCCACTCTTTAGACCCAAGCACATCCAATTTCATTCTCATCAACTAGACTGTACTCACAGCCTGCAGAGCTGGCTGACTTCCCCCAGCTGTCCTTTTCCTTGGGCATGTGAACTGAAAAAATTAATCTATCAATTCTCCCACCCCAAGAAATTGGTCAGGTGTGCTGTACTCACCAGGCTTGTCAAGCCCTGTCAAGAGTTAGCAAATCAAAAACTGTAGACACATTCAACTTTAAGTTATAAAAGGCAAACAGCTGCATATTCCCTGATCCTGTCAGCTCTCAAGAATAATAATAATCATAAAAAAGAATGTATCTTAAAGTTTGGCAGGGCCAGGAATGTAAAAATCCTTCTGTCTCCTGAAATCCCTACTGTACTCCAAGCCCCTACTACTCTTCCCAGGGGAGTTAGCATGCTCTGTGTACAGGTGACCTAAATTTTAAAGAATAAATTGCCTTCTCTTTAATTCTTTGGTATCTCCTCCCTGGTTTTCTCTGTCAGACAGTGAAACCAATGACTGGAAGGGCTCAGTATCACTAAGTGCTATAGATGTCCTTTCCAGTTTCAAAACTTTACATTAAGTCATTTTGCTGCAATGAAAGACCTACATACATTAGTCCCTTGTTTTCCCTCATGAGAAGAAATCTGAAGAGGGTTTTTGCATTTGTGACAAAAGCATGAGGCAAAGAATATTGTTCACCATCCACTTTGTGACAGCCATGGTGTAGGCAGCCCACAGCATAATCAGTGCAGAGAGGCCCCATCAAACTCCCTCCCTGGAAATATATTATACACACTTTTAATATACTTTATAACATTTATATGTTATACATTATACTTTTAATGTTCCTGATTTTACTATATGTGAGTATTATTTTGGGCTTTATATGTTATTTAGCTTGACTTGGTAATTGTTTTTTGGAGGGCCTGGGAAAGCTTAACTTTTTTTTTTCCATGTAAACTAATGGTAATTGCTTCTTTGCTTTAAACCATTATTGGTTCACAAAATTTTTTTCAAAAAAATAATATTTATTTATCTGGTATGACATAGAAAAATTGAGAGAGAAAGGGGAAATAGGGAGAAAGAAAGAGAAACATACACGGGTCCTTTCCACGACCTCTATAAAGCAGCAATGGTAGGGACAGCAATGTACCCATCTGAGACCTTAAACTGCAAGCTTAGATGGCAGGGATTCAGAAGTTACGCAGGCTCCTGTGCTAAATATAAATATATATGGGCCCTGGGTCAGGTGGATGGGGTAAACAGTTAATTTTATTCATAGAATTTTTCAAGATTGGGAGCTGCTCTGTTACCTAATCCAATTTTCTAGCCCTTTTTTCTACTCTGACACCATCTTCTCAGACAGTACTTTTGTCCAACTCCATACTAGCTATAAGACTGAGGCAAAAACTATGATAGTCATGGGCCCCTAGGAACAGACCTAAAATGTACTTCCTAGTTTCTTTCCACCCAGAGACCCCTATTCTCATCTGCTCTATTCCTACTTTTTGGTTCCTGTTCATTAATCATTTTATCCCACTTTGTATCTGGCTTCCTTTTAGCCACCAAGTTGCAAACTCTACCATGATTCCATCCTGTCTTCCCTGGGTAGATGACCTCACCAATGTGTCCTGGAACCACACCTCTCCAGAGTGCTGTCCCACTAGAGAAAGACAGAAACAGGCTGGGGGTATAGATTGACCTACCAATGCCTGTGCTTAACAGAGAAGTTATTACAGAAGTCAGAACTCCCACACCTTCTGCATCCCAAAAGGAATTTGGTCCATACACCCAGTGGGGAAGAAATGATAGAGGGAAGATGACCAGAGACTTCAGAACTCCAATACCATCAGGACCTGGAGAGAGAAGAAGAAAAAGGGAGGGACATTTGGATATAGTAATAGGTGTATGTATGACTTGGAAAGGAAGAGAAGATGGGACCAGAGGGTAGGAAATGGGCAAATTTATACAAATACAGGCAGATAGTTGTAGAAATAATAGTTACCCCATAACTTCAACCTTAATAGAATTGCTGTAGCTTACAATGGAGGGATTGGGGATTCAGGACTCTTGTGGTGGAAACGGTGTGGAGTTGTACTCCTGTTATTTTGTAGTTTTGTCTCTGTGCACAGTCTGAGGTGAAGCATGCTGAGACGATACTCGTTGCATTGATTAGGTTGGAATTGGCGGATGCAATATCATTTGGTATGACTTGAGAGAAGCATGCAGGGAAGTGAGCCCCACCCCAGAGGTTCCAGGATTGGGAGAAACACAGGTTCTATAGAGGAAGCAGGAGGTTCCTTTTGTCTTAGGGTTTAAGAAGACAATAGATAGTTATTTCAATAATCATATTGTTTGGCAGTTGGGTTAACTTTGAAAAATCCCTTTGTTAGGATTTGCTGTATCATATACACCATCACCATATTTTATGTCCTTTGACATTATTTGCATATAGCTAAGCCACCGGTTGCTTCTGTTCTCCCTGGACTAAGCTTTTAAGAGAGTCAATATATCAAAGACTCAGCCTATGTATTAAAAAGACTCAGTCCCAGAGGGATAGAGAATGGGAAAGCTATCAGGGGAGGGGATGGGATATGGAGATCGGGTGGTGGGAATTGTGTGGAACTGTACCCCTCTTATCCTGTGGTTTTGTTAATGTCTCCTTTCTTAAATAAAAAAAAAAAAGTTTTCCCCTCTCATATTACTTAAATAGTAATTTATATGACTACAAATTAATAGGAGTGTATATAAACACCATTCCCACCACCAAAAGACTGTGTCCCATCCCATCCCATCCCCCCACCCCACCCCACCCCCCAGCCCCATGAAGCTGAACATCCACCCTCACCCTCCACCCAGAGTTTTAACTTTGGTGCCCTACAGAAAATTTAGTCAGATCCTGCTTTGAATTTCCCTTTCTGTTCTTCTTTCTCAATTTCTGTTTATGAGTGGGATCATCCCATACTCGTCTATATCTTTCTGACTTAGCCCACTGAACATAATTCCTTCTAGCTCCATCCAAGATGGGTCAGAGACTATGCAGCTGTTAAGAACAATGAACCCACTTTCTCTCACCCATCTTGGATGGAGGTAGTTTTGTAATTCAATATTAAATAACTAATTCTTCTTCTAGCGTTTGCCCTTCTTCCGTAGCCAGTCAACAGCGTCAGGTTGAGCCTGATGTCTGCTTGTTGCTGGCTTTGAAAGTGACTGGGATCCATGTGGATTCAGTCGGCTAGGAAGGATCGTCAGTTCCCCAATATAATAAAAAATACAGACAACATTTTTCCCAGACTCTTAAAAAGAAAGATGGAGAGAGAGAGAGAGAGAGAGAGAGAGAGAGAGAGAGAGAGAGAGAGAGCTGTAGCACAGCTTCACCATTTGTGAAGTTTTCCCCCTGCAGGTGAGAACTGGGGTTCTTGAATCTGGGTCCTTGTGCATTACAATATGTGTGCTTAATCAAGTGCACCACCTTTAGGCAATGCTGTTTTCAAAAGCTTTTAAAGGAACACTCATGTTCCAGGTAGCAGAGAAAGCCTATACTGACACTCTAAAAGAGATTGCTTCTTTTTCAAATCCATATATATATTCTCCCACAGCACTCCCCAACCCTTTGACTGGACAGCGTGCAGAATTAGAATAGTGTGATGAGGCTGAGGGAAATTCAGGAAAGTCAGGG
The DNA here is from genome assembly GCF_950295315.1 of Erinaceus europaeus. Taxonomy (NCBI): domain Eukaryota; kingdom Metazoa; phylum Chordata; class Mammalia; order Eulipotyphla; family Erinaceidae; genus Erinaceus; species Erinaceus europaeus. The sequence continues at coordinate 19,716,742 of NC_080174.1, forward strand.
AGTTAAAGTCTTTAGTTTGTTCAATTTATGTCTTACAATTCAAAGGAAAAAATTCTATAGTTCTGCTATGACTATTTTATATGCTTTTTTTTTTTTTTTTCAGTTTCACCTGTTTCCAGTTTAAATACTTAAGAAAAGTTTGTGTGGTTGTTGCTTCCAAGTTTTGGCTACTAAAATTGTGCTTCTATGAACATAGGTGTACATAGATCTCTTCTGATAGGAGTTTTTGTTTCCTTTGGGTAGACCACAAGGAGAAAAACTGCTGGATCATAGGGTAGGTCCATTTCTAGAGTTTTTAGAAATCTTCATACTATTTTCCACAGCGTTGGGCAAATTTACACTCTCACCAGTAGTACAGATGTGTCTCTTTTTCTGCACATTCTCTTCAACATCTGTTGTTTCTGTCTAATGTATGGCTATAAAGTAGTGTCTAGGGAGTTGGGCGGTAACATAGCAGGTTAAGTGCAGGTACTGCAAAGTGCAAAGACTGGCATAAGGATCTGGGTTTGAGCCCCCTCCTCTCCACCAGCAGGGGAATCACTTCACATGCAGTGAAGCCGGTTTGCAGGTGTCTATCTTTCTCTCCCTCTGTCTTACCCTCCTCTCTCCATTTCTCTTTGTCCTACCAACAACGACATTATCAACAACTACAATAATTATAATAATAACAATAAAACAAAAAGGGCAACAAAAGGGAATAAATAAATAAATATATATATTTTTAAAAAGTAGTGTCTCACTGTTGTCTTTATTTGTTTTGCTCTGTTGGTCAGTGACCCTCTGGATCTCTTCCTCAGTGAAGTTTCATTAAAAATGTTTTATTTATTATTTATTTTGATAAAGATAGAGGGAGAAATTGAGAGGCAAGAGGACATAGAGAAGAGAGAAAGAAAGACAACTATAGCATAGTTTCACTGCTGGTGAAACTCCTCCCCTTCAGGTATGGGCCAGGGGTTTGAACTCTGGTCCTTATGCACTGTAATTTGTGTACTCAACCTGGTGCACCACCAGTGAAGTTTCTTTCCATATTCTTGCCCCATTTTATAAAGGGGTTGTTTGTCTTTTTGATGACTTTGACAATTTTACGTTGTCTTTAGTCAGGCTTTTCACCATGATATTGTTTTCTTTTTTGCACTTCTCTAGTCTTATTATTATTTAAAATTATTTGTTTATTTGTTTAGCTTTTGGGAGACTGACAAAGAGAGAAACTAAAGCACCACTCAGCTCTGGCTTATGTAGCACTGGGGACTACAAATTAATAGGAGTGTATATCAAGACCATTCCCACCACCAAAGGATTGTGTCCTATTGTTGTCCTTTCCTCCAGAGAAGCTGAACATCTACTTTCACCTTCCACCCAGAGATTTTTACTTGGGTTCCCTACCCCAAATCCCTTGTGTTTTAAACCTTTGAACAGTATTAGATCTTTGCTTCCTTTGTGAATGCTTCAAAGTACTTTGGAGTCATTCAAATGTAAATCTGTACCCCCAATGCTCCCTGTTGTTGTGACAATTTCTTTGCCCTCCTCTGCAAGAAGATTGTCCAGTTAGATCTTAGTGTCTACAGAGGTGTTCTCAGGTTCTTGGGTCTTATGTTATTTTTCTCCTCTGGTCTCTGTTTCATTTTGCACTATGGAGATTTTTTTTTTAAAAGAAAAAAGCCTAACCATTTATTTCTTACTGTCAAAAGATTCACTGCAAACTCATCAGCTTCCCAGCAAGTTAGAGATCCAAGTTGCACCTGCTTGCAGTTTGCAGCACTTAACTTTCTCAAGGCAGGCAGAGCAGAAAACAACAATTTTATCTGCTTTATATCTTAACTCTTTTTCAGCCACCAGGTTGATGCCAACCAGACTTCTCAGGGCAGAAGACCCCACCAATGAGTCCTGGAGCTCTGCTTCCCCAGAGCCCCGCCCCACTAGGGAAAGAGATGCAGGCTGGGAGTATGGATTGGCCTATCAATGCACGTGTTCAGCCGGGAAGCAATTACAGAAGCCAGACTTTCCACCTTCTGCATCCCATAATGACCCTGGGTCCATACTCCCAGAGGGTTAAAGAATAGGAAATCTATCAGGGGAGGATATGGGATACAGAGTTTTGGTGGTGGGAATTGTGTAGAGTTGTACCCCTCTTATCCTATGGACTTGTCAGTGTTTCTATTTTATAAATGAGAGAGAGATAGAGAAAGAGAGAAAGAGAGAGAGAGAGAGAGAACTCAAGGATCATGCAAGACTTCATTTTCTAGTCTCTTATAGAAATGATGATATTGTCCTACTGCTTTGAACAGAGGGATTGTAAAGAGACTAAACAAAAGTGAGGTGTTAATTTGGAATCTCTTAAGACCTTTCCCTACTCTTATCACTCCATTTGCTGTTGTTCTTGATTCCTGTTTGTGGCTGCCCTGATCCCCAAAATAACCTATACCAACATCACTCATCCTATTAATTCTACCATGATCTTCTTCTAGCGTTTGCCCTTCTTCCATAGCCAGTCAACAGCGTCAGGTTGAGCCTGATGTAAAGTTTCAAGACCTCCTTTGAATCTGGAGAGGTGGCAGTCGTTGACTATGTGGGTCATAGTCTGTCTGGAGCTGCAGGGGCAGTTCGGGTCGTCTCTGGCTCCCCAGCGGTGGAACATAGCGGCGCACCGGCCATGGCCTATTCGATAGCGATTGAGGAGGGCCCAATCATAACGTGCTAGGTCAAAGCCGGGTTGACGCTTGCAGGGGTCTGTGATGAGGTGTTTGTTCTTTACCTCAGCTGACTGCCAACTCTGTTTCCAAGAGACTGGAACAGAGAAGTTCAGTGTAGGCATAGGGGACCAGATTGGGTGACGAGACGTCAAGCGTTGGACAGGGTGGGCGAAGATATCCGCGTATATTGGCAGGTCCGGTAGAGCGTAGACGTGGGAAATGAACTTAGATGATGCTGCATCCCGACGAATATCTGGCGGGGCGATGTTGCTAAGAACTGGCAGCCATGGAACCGGGGTGGAATGGATGGTTCCAGAAATTATCCTCATGGAGGAATATAATTTGGAATCGACCAAGTGGACATGGGGGCTACGGAGCCATACTGGGGCACAGTATTCTGCAGTGGAATAGCATAATGCCAGAGAGGATGATCGTAGTGTGGAAGCGCTCGCGCCCCATGAGGAGCTGGCCAGTCTTGCAATGATGTTATTCCTCGCGCCCACCTTTGCTGCAGTTTTTATGAGATGTTTGTGAAATGACAGAGTGCGATGGAGAGTAACGCCAAGATAGACTGGCTGGGCTTCATGCCGGATTCTCGTACAGCCAAGCTGCACATTAAGCTCACGCAAGGCTGAGGCATGGTGTAGATGGAAAACAGATGATACCGTTTTTGCAGTGCTAGGGATTAGTCGCCATTTTTTACAGTAATCAGATATCAGAGACATGTCTTTCGTGAGTGTTTCCTCGAGGATGTCGAACTTGGATGCCTGAGTTGCACAGCAGATGTCATCGGCGTAGATGAACTTCCTTGAAGAAATTTCTGGGAGGCCATTGATGTAAATATTAAATAGCGTAGGAGCCAGAACAGAGCCCTGGGGGAGGCCACTTGAGACAGGTCTCCATCTGCTAGACTTGTCACCCAGATGCACCCGGAATCTTCTTTTTTGGAGAAGAAACGATATAGTGTTGGCCACCCATGGAGGCAGGCATCTTGAGATCTTGACTAGGAGACCACGGTGCCAGACCGTGTCATAGGCTGCTGTGAGATCAACAAAGACAGCACCCGTCTTTAAATTCTTCTGGAATCCATTTTCAATGTAAGTTGAGAGGGCCAGGGCTTGTTGGCAGGTAGATCTTCCTGGGCGGAAACCAGCTTGGGCAGGTGATAGGAATTTCTCTGTAAGATGAGAAATATGTGACAGAAGCAGCCTCTCAAGGAGTTTGTAACACACGGAGAGGAGAGAAATTGGTCTATAGCTGGCGGCCAGTGTTGGGTCTTTCTTTGGTTTCAAAACCGCTATAATCTTCGCACGACACCAAACTTTGGGCATAGACTCAGATTCCAAGATGTGGGACAGGAATGAAGCAGCGAGCCACTTCTTTGCCGCGGGACCCAGGTTAAGAATGAGTTCTGGGGTGATGTTATCATAGCCAGCAGCTGTTCCCAGTTTAACCCTCTTCAAAGCGTCTTCCAGTTCAGACAGTGTAAAGGGAGAGAGTTTTGGAGATGGACAAGATAACCGGAAGTGGGGTGACATGGGAAATTTCTCTACCATGATAAGCCTCAGACATTGCTTTACTTGCCAATGTTACATAGAGATTTCTCTGAACAAACCAACTGCATTCTTTATCATTAGCTTTCTAGATTTTGATTTGAGTCCTTGCTTCTGGGTATCCTAATCCCCCAGAGCTGCTAGTCCATTTTCATGCTGATATATTCACTAGAATTAACAGTGTGTTGAATGAATATGAGCTGATGTAAAAAAAAAGAAGAAGAAGAAGTCTTTCTATGAGCTTTATTCCCCCTTTGGTCAGCACTTCAAATTGTTTGATGACATTTTTTTTTAATCATTAGTACTGAAACCATAAGAAAAACAGTTGCATTTAATGGTTATGTGATTCATAGAAAGGAACACACTGGATTATCTTCCTAAAGACCTTCTATTTTTTTTTTTTTTTTTTTTTGCAGACTAGGATGGCAATCCCTGATTTTTATAGATGAGCTGGCTTTTGCTTCGCTGAACCTAGTTATCTTCTATGGTAATTATCATGACACCACAAGAAAATATATTTAATACTCTCTGTTTCTAATACAGTCAACGGGATAATTAATTACCTGTAAGCAAGTAGAGAAGACATACGATGTTAGCATTGTAGTTGTGGAAGTTCAGCACTCTACTAGGGAAGAGAGCTAATTCAACAAATGTGAGCAACAGGGGAGAAAAACTTGCAGAAAGAGATAAAGGTATTCCAGTTCATCTTTTGGTTATCTTTATCATCCTATTGGCACTTTTTACAGACAGACCTGCCAGAAATATTTCCCTGAATTTGTCAAATAATGTCAGAGGTGGAACTACAGTGTGAAATATGTAGTCAGATCAAAGTTCTATACTGATGATTGAGAGAGAAATAGGCCAAGAAGTGGGTGATCTTAGTCATGTAAGAAATCATCATGAACCGTGTTCAAGAAATAATTTACTGAGACATGCAGCAGCACTCACTAGGATTTTCAAAGACCAAGACCCTTAACTTAGCCAATGGTGGAGTGAGGCTCTATTTTTATCTGTTTCTGACTTTTGGGGTGAAACCTACAGTGAAAGCAACCTCTGTAAAACTCTGATTTTTGTCTTCTTTTCAGGAGGTACATAGGTACCTGCATTTCTGCTTAGTATTGAGGTGTTAATATTATTCTGAACAACACCATTTTCTCTTCTGTTCCTTCTCAAAGATGATGCCTTGTCACCACTGATATTTTCATCTCTAGTTCTTCCACCACTTGGATAGTATATTTGATAATACATCTCTGACCAGAGTAATGGGTGTGTGTGCTGTTTCTCTGACTGAATATATGCTGACAATTTTCTTCAGCATTTGACTGTCCCATCACCTCAACTGGGAAATTATGATAATAATTCCTATGCCATTGTAAAAGTCTAAAGAGATAACATTTGCAAAGGTGCTGAGTATTATAAGCTACTTTCAAATGTAAACTTACTTATTTGTTTTTTTAAAGATTTTTTTAAAAAATTTATTCATGAGAAATGATAGGATAGAGAGAAAGAACCAGACATCACTCTGGTACATGTGCTGCTGGGGATTGAATTTGGGACCTCATGTTTGAGAGTCTAGCGCCTTATCCACTGCACCACCTCTGGACCACAAAATGTAAACTTATTATTAGTGGTAACGTAATGTTTTCCAAAGGGAGAATAATAGAGTGTTTGACTGCATGGATGTTTTCTAAATTCCTATTCTCTTTATCACTCTGGGATGACATCATTTTTTATTTTCATTTTTAAAAATTTTTAAAAATCTTTATTTATTGGATAAGGACATCCAGAAATCAAGAGGGAAGGGGGTGGTGATAGAGAGGGAGACAGAGAGACACCTGCAGCACTGCTTCACCACTCGCAAAGCTTTCCCCCTGCAGGTGGGGACCGGGGGCTCGAACCAGCATCCTTGAGCATTAGAATACATGCGCTCAAACAGGTGTGCCACCACCAGGCCCTATTTTCATTTTTTCTTTTTTTAACAGAGAATTGCTCAGTTTTGCTTCATGGTGATGCTGGGAATTGAACCTGGGGGCTCAGAACCTCTAGTATGAAAAGTCACATGCATTATGCTGTCTGTCTCCCTACCACCTGAAGTTCACTTTAGCTCTTGACTTGCTGTAAGAGATTGGGTGAACCCATCAGCCATTTGCAAAGTCCTCCTATTCTTATTCTTTATGTTAGAGTTTCACTCATGGTCATTATCCAGGAGTCTTGAGTTTTGAGTATTAACATACATTGTGAGGCTTAAAGTTTTGTTTCTTTTGTATAAAATATGCTGATTTGAATTTTTTCATACTTATATAGTTACTTCTATAGAGTACACTCTTGGGTTAAGAATTAATTAAAAGTAGACAGTTCGTACTTGAGACCTACTTGTAAATTGTTATTTTCCATGTACTTAGAAACCGAAAGCATTGTCTGAGGTCCAGACAGCTTTGCACTCAGTATGTTACTATCACTTTAATGTTGATGACTTTAAAGTAAACAAAACTGTCAAGAAAAGGTGAAGATAAAAGAGACTGGATGAATAATATACTTACAACAAACTTATTTTTTTCTGAGTTAATGGAACTTATCTCATAAAATAAGACATAGGAAAGAAGTAAATATCACATATAAAATGATTGAGCATCTAGTGCACATTAAGTGACCAGTATTCATTATTATAATTATTTGTGTACTTTGTAAGACTGTAGTAGGTCATGTACTGTGGGAAAGAACAGTACAATGAATCTGAGAGAAAAGTAGGAATCAATTTGAACAACAAAAAAGTATATTAATATATGTTATATTAAAATTTTACTTCTATAACAGAATGCTTTTTTCTCTACCTTCTTATTCTACTTTAAGTCTTTGGCATCTGTGTTACTGCAGGTACTGCACTCTCGTGGTGTGTGTGTGTGTGTGTGTGTGTGTGTGTGTGTGTGTGTTTACTTACAGTCCCTTCACTCTTCATGCCTCATCACTCTTTTTGTATTTTTCTATACTCTTCCTCATAATTTCTCTGAATGTGTTGCGGTCTCTCTCCTTTGCTTATCTTTTCTAATTAGTGAGTACCCCAAGTACAATAGCTTTGAAATTTTTATCAGAAGGTTTATCTCACTCTATGAACCTTAAAGTTTTCTTCAAACTGCTGTCTTGGTCCTTCATCGAAGATGATCTATTTTGCCTTTCTAGTATGTTTGTCTCTCCGCTAAGACCAGGCTTGGCGATCTCTACAGACACTGACTTTAGGAGGCAATGACAGTAAAAGGACAACGTCAATAGTGTCATAGACCTAACAGGACCTAGGAGTACCTGGGAAGTCGAGCTGGAGCCTGACAGTAGTGGGAGTCAGATGGCACCTGGTTCTTGGCACATAGTAATTAAAATAACAAATATCAAAGACAAAGAGCATTCTGAAGGCTGCTTGAGAAAAATCAGAGTCACCTTAAAAATAAATCCCAAGCAGAGGAAATAACATAATGATTATGCAAAATGACATGTATGCCTCAGGTTCCAACATCCCAGAATAAATCCCCCATACCACCATAAGCCAGAGTTGAATAGTATTCTGGTCTTTCTCTCTCTGTCTTTCTCTTTTTATTTCTCTTTCACTAAAATAAAACAAATACAATAATATTCTGTAAAAAAAAAAAAAGGAACTTCCATAAGAATAAGATGTCCTCTCTCTCTCTCTCTCTCTCTCTCTCTCTTCAGGGTTAGAGCTTGGTGAGTGCCGGCAATAAAAATCCACTGCTCTTGGCAACCACTTTTCCATTTTTTTTTTATTGCTTAGGACAGCAAGAAATTGAGAGGCGAGATAGAGAGGGAGAAAGACGGACATTTGCAGACCTGCTATACTGTTTGTGAAGCACCCTACCCTGCAAGTGGAGAGCCAGGGCCTTGAACCCAGATCCTTGAGTGGGTCCTTGCACTTCAGTAGTATGTGTGATTAACCAGGTGTGCCACCACCCAGCACCCTGAGATGATTTCTCTATAGAAGCTTTACTATAGAGTCTAGAGAGAACTCAAAGGATGGTGTTAGAATTCTGTGTAGAAAAGACCACTTGGGAAGAACAACATAGATTCTATAATAATGTATTGCAAAATGACTTTCATTCCTGGAACTCTAAGATCCCAGATTCAATTCTTGGCATCACCACAGGGGAACCTATCAGGGCTTTAATAAGCAACAATAATAAATGGAAACCCCAAGCAAACAAAAAACAAGACTACCCCTAAATATTTTTTTCCTACTAGATTATCAATTAGTTGTGCAGGAGGCACAACAATCTTTCCAGACAAGTGATGGCTAAAGGATTTAATTACAACTAAACCAAACCTATAAGAAATATTAAGAGAACTTACATACAAAAATATAAAAAGACCTCACCTATAGGGTGGAACAAACAGCAAGGAAAATAAAATCCAATGAAAACTATGAACTCCTATTGCATAATTAAGGTCAATAGTGGCTTGACTGTGTGAGATATAAGGCTGGAGGAGTCCAAGGGACTTCAGTGGAGCAACTATTGGAGCTTTGGTGGGGTTAGTAGTAGGGCACTGTTTATTGAGTAGTTGAACTTCTAAAATACTTATAAGCTTGTAAACCAAGGTTACCTTGAAAAATAAAAGCTAATAATAAGATTAATAATAATAATAATAATATCCTACAATCAGGGGGACTAATACTTCCTATAAGAATGTCCTCAAGTCTGGGCTGGGTGGTGGCACACCTGGTTGAGCACACATATTACGTATGGTGCACAAGGACCTGGTTTCGACCTCCGGTCCCCACCTGCAGGGGGAAAGATTTATGGGTGGTGAAGCAATGCTGCAGGTGTCTCTCTGTTTCTCTCTCTGCCTATCTCTCCTCCTCCTCTTAATTTCTGGCTGTTTCTATCCAATAAATAAAGATAATAAAAAAATTTAAAAAATATGTCCTCAAGTCAACAAGTTCATGCGTCTACCAAGAAATTTCCATTCTCTTTGAGGAAAGGCTGATCTGTGCCTTACGTATTCTCTTTAGTAGGAAGTTACACACATTTCTTGAAATGCATATGAGAGAAAAAAAACTGGGGGCCAGGCGCTAGTGCAGTGGATTAAATGCACATAGCTCAAGTGCAAGGACTGGTGTAAGAATCCTGTTTGGAGCCCCTGGATTCCCACCTGCAGGAGGGTTGCCTCATGAGCTCCCCCTCTCTGTCTTCCCTTTCTCTCTCGATGATTTCTCTCTGTCCTGTCCAATGACAATGACAATAATAACAAGGGCAACAAAATGGGAAAAATGGCCTCCAGGAGCAATGGATTCATAGTGCTGTCACTGAGCCCAGCCCCAGTAATAACCCTGGAGACAAAAAGAAAAAGAAAAAAGAAAAAAAAAACCCTCAGAAACTCTCTAAAAAGTGTTCATTTTAGATACATTTTAAAAATAAATAAAAATAAAATGATGAGGGAGTCGGGTGGCAGCGCAGCAGGTTAAGCGCACATGGAGCAAATCACAAAAACCGGCATAAGGATCCCGGTTCCAGCCCCTGGCTTCCCAGCTGCAGGGGAGTCGCTTCACAGATGGTGAAGCAGGTTTGCAGGTGTCTTTCTCTCACTCTCTTTGTCTTCCCCATTTCTCTCTGTCTTATCTAACAACGACTACATCAATAACACAAACAATAACTGCAATAACAATAAAAAAAGAAGGGCAACAAAAGGGAAAATAAATAAATATAAAAAAATAAAAATAAATAAAATGATGAATCTGTTTGGTACCTAGATATGATATGTTAATGTCTTGTTCTTAGCCATTCAGTCATTTACATCCTGTTCAGTGACAGCTACCTACATATGAGAAAATGTGTGGGGGGGGGGGTTCCCAGAAGATGGCGGACTGAGAAGCTGCTAGGGCTGAGCTCTGACCACATCTCCTGGAAACGGTAGGATTTTCTGCTTTTAGTAGGCCAGCCAATAAGGGGTCCTAGCGGTGACCCTAAGGAGGTGACTATAACTTAATTTGGGTTAAGAATTAGAGTAGGAAAAAAGGGGAAAAATTTTTTTTCTTCCTTTTAATTTCTAAGCATACCTCCTCCCCCCACCCCCATAACCAGTCCCTGGGGACCAGCTCCTAGCAGGATCCCCTGCTAAGAGCTCCTTTTCTTTACCAAATTCTTGTCCCACCAGGGAGCATCATTAATTCTAAGTCTATACCCTTCTGGCCTTTTTTCTTTCTAAGTAGCCAACCCCTGCCCCCACCTCACCCCACATAGCTAATTAAATAATTAAAAATAAATACATAAAAAAAACCTTTCCTTTCACTGCCTTTTTATGACTGTTCTTTTTCTTATCTTTTTCTTTTTTTTCCTCTCTCTTTTTTTTCTTTTTCTCATTCTTGTAATCCTTTCTTCCTTAATCCTACAGCTTCCAAAGTCACAGCCCCCAGCCCCCACACCAACAAACAGTGTGCTTTTTTGAATTCACTGATACACATTTGGGAATTTCCTTTCACTGCTCTTTAATTACAGCTCTTTTTCTTATCTTTTCCCTTTTCTCTCTCTTGCCTCTTTTTTTTTTTTTTTTTTTATCTTGTCATACACTTCTTCCTTCTTCTTTGCCTTTCTGAATTTGTGAATTATTTTGGGGAAGAAATTATTTTGGGGAAGAAAGCCAAAAACCTTTCTCCAGTTAGTATGGGAAGCGTTACAAGATGTCACTTTAATTATATTAGAATTGAGTCCACTCAGAGTGGACTCTCTATGTGTGTATCTCTGCTCTAGTTCCCTTTCCCCTCTTGTTACCCCTAGAATATACAGTGGATAGTAGATTTGCATAACTGTCTATTCTTGCTATCCTTTCTTTCTTTTCTCTTTCTTCTTCACTGGGATTTGGTTACTATTTATTCACGGACTGGAGAAATTGTTTGGCTAACTGGTAACGATTAAACTACTTCAATACTTGCTTCAGTTGCTACTGTAATTCCTGAGGCTGCTGAGTGCAATTGTCATAAAGGTATTTAGTACAGTGTTACTTGTACTCAAGACACAACAACTGAGGAACAACAGAGCATTAAAAAAAAGAAACACATAAATCAAAAAAATGGCTAGATCAAAAACAAAACTGCTACTCCAATGAATGAAGACAAGAGCCCAGAAGAAACTACAAATCAGCCAGAAGTAACCATAGATAAGAAAAGTATGCAAGCAATAATAAACTTATTAATCACAGAAATGAAAACAACATCGGAGGAAAGGAATGGCAGTATTAGGGAAACAACAGTTGAGACCACCCAAGGAAAATACTGATTATCTTGAGGCAATTAGAGAACTGAAAGCTGAAATAGCTGTAATGAAGAAAGAAGCCGAGGCAAGGGAAAGCAGACTAACAGAAGCAGAAAACAGAATCAGTCAGACAGAGGATGAGTTAGAGAAAATGAAGAAAGAGGTGAAAGAGCTTAAAAAGAGATTGAGAGACACTGAAAACAACAACAGAGACACATGGGATGATCTCAAAAGAAGTAACATTCGTATAATTGGCCTGCCAGAGGAAGAAAGAGAGGAAGGGGAAGCAAACATTCTAGAGGAAATAATAGGAGAAAATGCTTATTTTCCAGCAACTCTTATTTTGGACATAGTATAAAGTTTGTTCTTTTAAAACAGATAACTCACAAAAATTATCTAGGTATCCACCAAAGACATAACTATGTGTCTAGCCTACTGTTTTCAGATCAGGATCTATATTTTGAGCCTATTCACTTAATGAATTTTTTTTTTTCCTATCAGAGCACTGCTCAGCTCTGGCTTACTGTTCTTCTAGTGTTTGCCCTTCTTCCATAGCCAGTCAACAGCATCAGGTTGAGCCTGATGTAAAGTTTTGAGACCTCCTTTGAATCTGGAGAGGTGGCAGTCGTTGACTATGTGGGTCATAGTCTGTCTGGAGCCACAGGGGCAGTTTGGGTCCTCTCTGGCTCCCCAGCGATGGAACATAGTAGTGCACCGGACATGGTCTGTTGGATAGCGATTGAGGAGGGCCCAATCATAACGTGCTAGGTCAAAGCCAGGTTGACGCTTACAGGGGTCTGTGATGAAGTGTTTGTTCTTTACTTCAGCTGACTGCCAACTCTGTTTCCAAGAGACTGGAACAGAGAAGTTCAGTGTAGGCGTAGGGGACCAGATTGGGTGACGAGACGTCAAGCGTTGGATAGGGTGGGCGAAGATATCCACGTGTATTGGCAGGTCTGGTCGAGCGTAGATGTGGGAAATGAACTTAGATGATGCCGTATCCTGATGAATATCTGGCGGGGCGATGTTGCTAAGAACTGGCAGCCATGGAACTGGGGTGGAATGGATGGTTCCAGAAATTATCCTCACGGAGGAATATAATTTGGAATCGACCAAGTGGACATGGGGGCTACGGAACCATACTGGGGCACAGTATTCTGCAGTGAAATAGCATAATGCCAGAGATGATGATCATAGTGTGGAAGTGCTCACGCCCCATGAGGAGCTGGCCAGTCTTGCAATGATGTTATTCCTCGCGCCCACCTTTGCTGCAGTTTTTAAGAGATGTTCGTGAAATGACAGAGTGCAATCGAGAGTAAAGCCAAGATAGACTGGCTGGGCTTCATGCAGGATTCTCGTATCGCCAAGCTGCACATTAAGCTCACGTGAGGCCGAGGCATGGTGTAGATGGAAAACAGATGATACCGTTTTTGCAGTGCTAGGGATTAGTCGCCATTTTTTACAGTAATCAGATATCAGAGACATGTCTTTCGTGAGTGTTTCCTAGAGGATGTCGAACTTGGATGCCTGAGTTGCACAGCAGATGTCATCGGCATAGATGAACTTCCTTGAAGAAGTTTCTGGGAGGTCATTGATGTAAATATTAAATAGTGTAGGAGCCAGAACAGAGCCTGGGGGAGGCCACTTGAGACAGGTCTCCATCTGCTAGACTTGTCACCCAGATGCATCCGGAATCTTCTGTTTTGGAGAAGAAACAATATAGTGTTGGCCACCCATGGAGGCAAGCATCTTGAGATCTTGACTAGGAGACCACGGTGCCAGACCGTGTCATAGGCTGCTGTGAGATCAACAAAGACAGCACCCGTCTTTAAATTCTTCTGGAATTCATTTTCAATGTAAGTTGAGAGGGCCAGGGCTTGTTGGCAGGTAGATCTTCCTGGGCTTACTGTGGTGCAAGGGATTGAACCTGAGAGTTTGGAGCCTCAGGCAAGGGAGTCTGTTTGCATAACCATTATGCTATCTACCCCTGCCCTAATTAAATGTTTCTAAACTTAGTATAATTGTTGCAGTTTCAATGCATCTCTTCGGAGCTAAGGATGGCTAATTATCTAGCCAAAGATTCCTGCTGTTTGCAGAAAGCAGTAGCCTAGTTTGGGGCTGTTGTTTTTAGTCCTTCTTTTGTCAAAGACAGAATCAGCTCTATGTCTGGATGTAAGCAAGAGAAGGCAAGTGGAAGTGATGTGTGTTACCTTTGACCTAATACAATTGATATATGTGTTTGCTTTCTCTACATTTTCTTTTCTGTCTGAATCAGTGGATGGAGGAGACAGACATAGCAAGAAATCTTTTTTTTTTTTGCCTCCAGGGTTATTGCTGGGGCTCAGTGCCTGCACCGTGAATCCGCTGCTCCTGGAGGCCCCCCCCTTTTGTTGCTCTTGTTGTAGTTATTGTTGTCGTTATTGATGTTGTTGTCGGCTAGGACAGAGAGAAATGGAGAGAGGAGGGTAAGACAGAGAGGAGGAGAGAAAGACAGACACCTGCAGACCTGCTTCACCGCCTGTGAAGTGACTCCCCTGCAGGTGGGGTGCTGGGGGCCTCGAACTGGGATCTTTACTCCGGTCCTTCAGTTTTAGCGCCACCTGTGCTTAACCCGCTGCACTACCGCCCAACTCCGGAGCTAGAAATCTTATTTCAGAACTTGCATCATCATGTAGAGGAAAACCTTTGGTGCCAGTAACACACACATTATTTATGTGAGCGAGAAATAGATTTGGGGGCTGGGTGGTGGCACATCTGGTTAAGCGCACACATTACCGTAAGGACCTGGGTTCAAGCCCCTGGTCCCTCCTGCAGTGGGAAAGCTTCATTAGTGTTGAAGTAGGGCTGCTGGTGTCTCTCTGTCTCTATCTCCCTCTCTCATTTTCTCTCTGTCTCTATCTAAATAAATAAATAAAAGTAAAAAAAGAAAAAAACTATCTTAAAAAAAAGGAAATTTATAATGGGTTAAGTCACTGAAAATAACATTATCTTAATACATACCAACATGTCAGAATGAATGTTTTTTCATTTAATTTTTTTCTGTTTTTTAAATATTTATTTTGTATTCCTTTTTGTTGACCTTGTTTATTGTTATAGTTATTATTGTTGTTATTATTGATGCCATTGTTCTTGGACAGGAGAGAGAGAAATGAAGAGGGGAGGGGAAGGCAGAGAGGGAGAGAGAAAGACAGACACCTACAGACCTGCTTCACCGACCATGAAGAGACTCCCCTGTAGGTGGGCTGCCCAGGGCTCGAACCAGAATCCTTATGTTGTCTTTGAGCTTTGTGCCACCTGCGCTTAACCTGCTGTGCTACTGCCCGGCTCCCTCTTTTAATTTATTTTATTTTTATTTATTTATTGCACAGAGAGTCAGAAATTGAGAGCAACAGAGACACACTTGCTGCCTTGCTTTCCCCCTGTAGGTAGGGACCGAGGGCTCAAACCTGGGTCCTTGCACTCAACAAGGTGTGCCACCACCAGGCCAAAATGTTTTTTCTTTATCCTCCTCTGCCTGAATCTCTCCCTTGTGTTGATTGATTTTATGTTTTCCCCAGACACACAGTGCCTTGCACATGATTAAATTAATTAAAATAAGACTTGTGCCTTGGCCAATACAAATTTTTGTTTATTATTATTTTCTGGTATTATGGAACTTTATTACCACTGTACTTTCAGTATCACACTTAAGATCTTGGTCTTTCCTTCTTGCCTTGGTATAAAGCCAACAGAGAGACACTGGCCACTTTGACAACCTTAAATTGGACTCCAGGAATGTCACCCATGGCATGACCTTTATGACCAAATCCAGCAACCAGAAGTTCGGTTCCCTCAATAAAATGCAAGCAACTGGGGATCAGGGCTGTAGCACAGCCAGTTAAGAGCACTTCGCAAAGCGCAAGGACCTGCGTAAGGATCCCGGTTGGAGCCCCAGGCTCCCCACCTGCAGGGTGGTTGCTTCACTAGTGGTGAAGCAGGTCTGCAGATGTCTGTCTCTAACTTCCCATCTCTGTCTCCCCTCCTCTTCTCCATTTCTTTCTGTCCTCATCAACAACATCAATGGCGACAATAACAACAACAAGGGTAACAAAATGGGGAAAAATGGCCTCTAGGAGCAGTGGATTTGTAGCATAGGCACGGAGCCCCAGCAATAACCTTGGAGGCAAAAAAAAAAAAAAAATTCAAGCAACCATCATTGGGCACAAAGGCTGTGATTTTTTTTTTTTTCCCTTTCTTGATCAGCTGGACTAGGACACACTTGCTGGTAGCTGAATTTGGCTGTTTGGCTTCAACCCCTACTTTTTCCATCACAATCCCCTTTGCATGGGCAGCATTGGCCTTCAGCGCTGGGCCTGGAGAGGCTTTCTTCTACTACTTTTCATGCCACTTCTGGTCTCCTTGGTGGCTACGGAGCTTTCTGACAGTATGAGGACCTTGATTCTTGCCCATCCTGCCGGTGCACAGGCCTGAGCACAAAATTAGTATTGTTTTTTAATTGCCACCAGGGTTATCACTGGGCTTGGTGCTGGCACTATGAATCCATTGCTGCTGGTGGCTATTAACTTTTTTTATATATATATTTATTTATTCCCTTTTGTTGCCCTTGTTGTTTTATTGTTGTAGTTATTATTGTCCTCGTTGATGGATAGGACAGAGAGAAATGGAGACAGGAAGGGAAGACAGAGAGGGGGAGAGAAAAATAGACACCTGCAGACCTGCTTCACTGCCTGTGAAGTGATGTCCCTGCAGGTGGGGAGCCGGGGGCTCGAACTGGGATCCTTACTCAGGTCCTTGTGCTTCGAGCCATGTGTGCTTAACCCGCTGTGCCACCACTGGACTCCCTATTAACTTCTTTTAAAGTACCACCTCCCCGGATCTTTGCCCCACTGGGGAAAGAGAGGCAGGCTGGGAGTATGGATCAACTTGCCAATGCCCATGTTTAGCGGGGAAGCAATTACAGAAGCCAGACCTTCCACCTTCTGCACCCCATAATGATCCTGGGTCCATACTCCCAGAGGAATAAAGAATAGGGAATCTGTCAGGGGAAGGGATGGGATACAGAGTTCTGGTGGTGGGAATTGTGTGGAAATGTACCCCTCTTATCCTATCGTCTTGTCAATACCATATATATATATATATATATATATATATATATATATATATATGAACTTCTCACCTGTAGGTGAGGGAGCGGGATTTGAACCTGGATTCTTGCATATGGTAATGTGTGTAACCATGTGTAACATTGACCAATCCCTCTTAAAAAAAAATAAACTCTTGAAATGAACTCAAGAACAGTTTCAAAAAAGCATATAGAAAATAAAATATTATGAGGAATGGATCTACAGTAGACAGTTTCTTTTATTATAACTAGAAAATATTCATGGAAAAATAAACTCAAATGGAAAATTTATTACCTTTCTCTATAGACACTTAAAGTAAAAGATGGAGAAAGGTGATAATGTTTTATGTGTATCAGGATGGATACTAAGTAAAATCGAAATTGCTTTGTTTTCATTATCTTCTTTACTGACTTTTTTATTTCTTGAATTTTCTCCAAACATTATGCTCTTTAAAATAGTAAACTACCAGAGAGTTTACTTCACTTAAGCCAAGTACTCCTGACAACCAAGTACCCCAGGGCCAGTTCAGGCATTTGATAGGTAAGCTGTAATGGTAAAGTTTTTTCAGACCTGGGGGAAGGCACTGTCAAGCATGGCCAATATGGAGGGTTTTGTTTGTTTGTTTGTTTCAACTGATAGGCCTGTTAGCATCTTTCACACTATTTCTTTTTATTTTCTTTCTTTTGCCTCCAGGGTTATTGCTGGGGCTCGGTACCAGCACTATGCATCCACTGCTCCTGGAGGCTATTTTTCCTGTTTTGTTGACCTTGTTGCTGTCCTTTTTGTGGTTGTCATTGTTGTTATAGTTGTTGTTGTTGCTGGATAGGATAGAGAGAAATCAAGAGAGGAGGGGAAGACAGAAAGGAGGAGAGAAAGATAAACACTTGCTTCACCATTTGTGAAGCAACCGCCCTGCAGGTGGGGAACCACCGGGGCTCCCACTGGGATCTTTACACCTGTCCTTGTGCTTTGCGCCATGTGCATTTAACCTGCTGCGCTATCGCCCAGCACCCATTATTTCTTTTCTTTTTGCCTCCATGGTTTTTCCTGGGGCATTGGACACTACCAGTCCACTGCTCCTCGATGCCTTTCTTTCTTTCTTTCTTTCTTTCTTTCTTTCTTTCTTTCTTTCTTTCTTTCTTTCTTTCTTTCTTTCTTTTTAAAATTGGATAGGACAGAGAAAATTGAGAGAGGAGGGAAAGACAGAGACCTGCTTCACAGCTTGTGAAGTGACCCCCCCTGCAGGTGGGGAGCCGGTGGCTCCTACCCAGGTCCTTGCGCCTCATACTATCTGTGCTTAACTCAGTGTGCCACTGCCTGACCTCTATCTCTCCTATCAGTTCTAGGACACCTTCTGACTTTCTTTTTATGAATATGCAAATACTGGACTCTCAAACATAAAAGACCCACCTAACATACCTGTGCTTTAAAATTTTACAATAGAGCATCTGTCAGAGTTAACCATAATTATTTAAGTATAATTGGCATCTCATATTATCAGTTTTAGGTATCCAAGATAATGATTTGATATTTGTATATATTGCAAAATGATCACCACAAATTTAATATCCAGGATTAATCCTACATTTGAAACTGACCCATTGCAGGGTGAGATATTGAGTACTCTGTGTTGCATGACTTAAATTGCCTTTAAATACATTTTAGTCTCATAATAGTTTTATTTGCTTTTGAGGTAACCTTGGTTTATAAGACTATAAATATTTTAGAAGTATAATTTCTTACCTCTTTAAAATGCATTACCACACCACCATAGTCCACCAAGGCAGCACTAGCTCTCTACCAAAGTGCATTAAAGGAAATTTTTTTTTTCCTTCAGGGTTATTGCTGGGGGCTCTGTGTCAGCACTACAAACCCACCCCCTCAGGAGGCCATTCTTATTTTAGTAGTATCAGACAGAGAGAAATTGAGAAAGGAGGGGAAGCTTAAAAGGGAGAAAGACTGACAACTACAGACCTGCTTCACTGCTTGTGAAGCAACCCCTCTGAAGGTGGGGAGCTGGGGGCTGGAACCAGGATCCTTGCACAGGTCCTTGTGCTATGTGTGCTTAACCCGGTGCATTTCCATCAGGCCCCCCATTAAAAGAAATTCTTCCTTTCTTTCTCCCTTTCTTTCTCTCTCTCTCTCTCTTTCTTTCTCCCTTTCTTTTTCTTTTCTCTTTCTTTCTTTCTTTCTTTCTTTCTTTCTTTTTTTTTTCTTTTTTTTTTTTTTTTTTTACCAGAGCACTGCTCAGCTGTGGTTTTTGGTGGTGCAGGGGACTGAACCTGTACTTTAGAGCCTTAGGCATGAGAGTCTCTTTGCATAACCATTATGCTATCTACCCCTGCCCTGAAGGAAATTCTTAATCAATGTTTCCTTAAATAAAAATCCTATCCCTGACAACCCCACCAATGTGTCCTGGAGCTCTGCTTCCCCAGAACTCTTCCCCACTAGGGAAAGAGAGAGACACGATGGGAGTATAGATTGACCTGTCAACACCCATGTTCAGCAAGGAAGCAATTACAGAAGCCAGACTTTCAACCTTCTGCATCCCACACGGCCTTAGGTCCATACTCCCAGAGGGTTAAAGAATAGGAAAGCTATCAGGGGAGGGGAAGGGATACAGAGTTCTGGTGGTAGGAATTGTGTGGAGTTGTACCCCCTCTTATCCTATGGTTCAGTCAATGTTTCCTTTTTATAAATAAAAAATTTTTAAAAATTCTGTCCCTTTCTCCTCCTGTCACCCCTATTATGTGAATGTTAGTTCTCTTAATATTGTGTAATAAGTCTCTTTATGTTACATTCATTGATGTACATTCTTTTTTCTTGTTCTGGTAGTTTCGGTAGTTTTCTCTACCTTTCCTCTAAGTCAGCACTGTGAACTTTGGTTTCTGTCTCTCTCTCTCTCTCAATGTATATATTTTCAGTCACTTTCTGCATTATCTTTCTCTAACTTCTATTATGATATCTTTCATGCTTTCTTGGATTTTGTTAAAATTTTCATTGAATGTTTGTTTTGGTGAGTATTGCTAATATCATAGCTTAGAATTATTCTTTTTTTTCCTTTTTTAAAAATTATTTATTTATTGGATAAAGACAGCCAGAAATCGAGAAGGAGAGGGAGACAGACAGGCAGAGGGGAGAGAGAGAGAGAGAGACCTGCAGCCCTGCTTCACCACTCATGAAGCTTTCCCCTGTAGTTAGGGACCAGGGGCTCAAACCTAGGTTTTTGTGCACTGTAACATATGTGCTTAGCCAGGGGTGCCACCACTGGGCCCCACTTTGTACTACTCTTTACGAGGTTTACATACATATGTATATATCTGTTGAAACGGGTTTTCTTTAAGCTACTGCTGTCATGGTCCATCTTTATGGGTGACTTCCTCTGTCTTCCCATTATTTTTAATGTTCTGAGTTCTGTGTTTGAGTGGACCTTGACAGTAGTTTAGGATTTTGGTGTCACCAGTGCCCAAGTCTAGCACACCAAATTTTTACTGTGCTGATAGTTAACTATAAGCCTGAAGTTGTAGATATAAATCAAGCTGAGTAGATACAGACTCTCAGAAATAGATTGTGCATCCTTGATGGGCTTCTTATCCAAAACCTTATAAAACCAATATGAAAGAGGTGTTGATAAGTAATACCAGAGTCTGTAAGTTCTAGTGATATGAAATTAGAAGAAATGAAAAAAATCTATTATATGTATCTTACTCTTGGATGGTTGGTATATGATTTTTCTCACTTCATGTAAAATACAATAAGGAAATCATTAAAATAAAAATAAATATTGATGGGAGGATCCCACTAGAATTCACTAGAAAGATATCAGTATTTTGGATATAAATATGGTATAATGACATATAGTAGAAATCATGTGAAATTGTATCTGTAAAGCATATACAGTATTGTAGGCCAATAGTTCTCAGTGATAATTTGAGATAAAGTAAGTATTGAATAAGAATTAAAAGAAAATGAAGTGTAATGCTGAGTAGTGGTGCACCTGAGTAGTGTACTGTATTTGTCATAATGAGCACTAGCCTGGATTCAAGCTCCCAGTCCCCACCTGCTTCATGAGTGGTAAAGCAGTGCTACAACTCTCTCTCTCCTCTCTCCTCTCTCCCTCTTCCTTCTCTACTTCTTCTTCCCTCTTATTTTCTTTTTGTATTGGACTAAGAAATAATAAATTAAAACTATATATATAGAGAGAGAGGAGAGAGGAGAGACAGAAGGGAGAGAGAGGGGAGTGGGAGATAGAGAAAGAAGGGAGAGACAGGAAAGAGAGGAAAGAGAGGAGAGAGAGAGGGAAGAGAGAGGAGAGAGAGAGGAGAGAGAGAAGAGAGAGGAGAAAGAGGGGGAGAGAGAGGTGAGAGAGGGGGAGAGAGAGGAGAGAGAGGGGAGAGAGAGGAGATAGAAGAGAGAGAGGGGAGAGAGAGAGGAGATAGAGGAGAGAGAGGCGAGAGAGAAAGGAGAGAGAGGGGACAGGAAATGGGGGAGAGAGAGGAGAGGGGGAGAGAGAGGGGAGAGACTGGAGGAGAGAGAAAGAGACAGAGACAGAGACACACACACACACACAGAGAGAGAGACCCTTGCTCTAGCTGCTTTTCTGAGAGTCAAGTCTATTTCTTTTTCTAATATCAATATCACTGTCATTTTATTGAGGAAATGTTGATTTACAGGATTTTTGTGGTCACGAGTACATTTCCACATTTTTCCAATATGGGTATTTTACCCTCAGCCAAACTATAATGCTATTCCACTACTGGGACTTAAGTCTACAACCACTAGTAATCCTTCCTTCTTTCTTCTAAGCCCTTTAATATGCTGTGATAAACTATAGTCCATTGAAGAGTCCCCCTGTATTACCCTTTGCCTTGTTCCTTAGAGTCCATCTGTGAGTGAAATAATCCGGATTCCTCTTTCTCCTTTTGGCTTATCCCATTCAACATGATTACTGGTTGTTCCATCCATGCTATTACAAAGAAAAATTTGCCATAGTTTTTTTAGAGCTGTGAAGTATTTCTTTCTCTTCTTTCTTTCTCTCTCTCTTTCTTTCTTTCTTTCTTTCTTTCTTTCTTCTTTCTTTCTTTCTTTCTCCTCCCCCTCCTCTTCCTCCTTCTTCTTCTTTACCTGGGCATTGCTCAGCTCTGGCTGATGTGGGAAATTGAACCTGGGGCCTTGAAGCCTCAGGCAGATGCTACAACTTCTTTCTATTGTTATTATTATCATTATTATTGATTTAATAACAATTGACAAGTCTGTTGGATAAGAGGGGTTCAATTCCACACAATTCCCATCACCAGAGTTAGGCATCTCATCCCCTCAAGCTTTCCTATTCTTTATCCCTTTGGGAGTATGGACCCAGAATAATTATGAGGTGCAGAAAGTGAAAGGCCTGGCTTCTGTAATTGCTTCTCTACTGGACAGGGTCATGGCAGGTTGATTCATACTCCCAACATATTTCTGTCTTTATTTAGTGGGGCAGGGCTCTGGGGATCCAGGACATATTGGTGAGGTCATCTGCCCAGGGAAGTCATGTTGGAGTCATGGTAGCATTTGCAACTTGGTGGCTGAAAAACATTAAGATATAAAGCAGAACGAATTGTTTAACAATCAGGAACCTAAAGGTAAGAATATAGCAGATGAGATTTGGGGGTCTCCATTTTGGACAAAGCTAGGAAGTCTATTTTAGATATATTTCAAGGGGCCCCACTCATAAACCGAAGTTGAGAAAGAAGAACAGAAAGGGAAACACAAAGCAGAAACTGACTGAGTTTGGAGTATTGCATCATAGTAAAAAACTCTGGTGGGAGGCTGAGGGTAGCTTTCCAGCTCCACTATAGTGGGGTTGGGGGTAGGGACACAGACATTTGGTGGTGGGAATGGTGCTAATATACACTCCTATTCACTCCTATTAATTTATAGTCTTATAAATCATTTTGATCAATATGATGGTCACAAATAGATTGAATATCATGAACATTTAATGCATAGACTGCAGTTCTGAGTATATATTTCTTCAATATAAGCACTTAAGGTTTCAAATCGGTAATCTGGCTGAATTTGAATGGTGGGCTTAAATTGTTAATGTATTTCTAATAATGACATTTTTGGAAATATTAAATCACCTATAATCTTAGACCAGGAAGAACAGATGTAACTGGTCTTATCAGTGCATAAGATACAGTTGTTTTTAAATAGCATTAAATGACATAAATTATGGTAAGGTCTTGTAAATGCAGCAAATCCTAAATATGAGATTTTCAAAGTTGACCAAATTTGCAAATAAGTGGTTATGAGAATTACTATCTATTGCCTTCTTAAATGAAGATGCAGATGATGCAGATGATAGAGATGGCAGAGATTCAGATGATGCATCCATCTGCCTCTTCTGCATCTCTGCCATCTCTATCATCTCCATCTCCCTCATCTACAACACCTGCATCTCTGCCATCTTCATCATCTGTGTCTCTGCCATCACCATCATCTGCACCTCCTTCATCTCCATCATCTGCATCTCCACCATCTCCATCTCTCTTATCTTTATCATCTGCATCAGTGTCATCTCCATCATCTGCATCTCTGTCATCTCTCTTCATTGTTACTGGTCATCTCTATCAGGAGCAACACAACAGACCCCTTTGTGGGCCCCCATAGGACCTTGCCCAATGTGGATCAAGAATGGTAGAGAATGTTCTATCCTCAGAAGGATGTTCCACCTGAGGAAGATGGGTCCCGAAATTGGGACAGCTTGGAATGTTCCTATTCATGACCACAGAATGTGTGCCCAGACCTATAGGGATGCAGAGATCACACTTAGGCTCCTAAGGTAAATATGGGCCCCAGATCAGATTAAATTGATGGGGTTTACAGTTAACAATACTTATACAGCTTTCCCATATTTGGGAGCTACTTTCCTCCCTGATCCAACTTTCTGGTCCTTTTTCCAGCCATGACATCATCTTCCCAGACAATAACTTGGATCTACCTGCATATCAGATTTTAGGCTCAGGAAAAAAAAACTAGTATAGTCATGGGCACTTTGGAATATAACTAAAATAGGCCTACTAACTATCTACAAAATGGAGATCCCCAGACTCTTCATCTGAACTATTTCAGCCTTTAGGTTCATGATTAGTCAACAATTTGTTTGGCTCTCTATGTTGGCTCTTTTTTTCAGCCACCAGATTACAGATGTTACCATTATGCCAACCAGACTTCCCAGGGCAGATGACCACACCAATATGTCCTGGAGCCCCACTTCCCCAGTGCCAGGCTAGCTTCGCCAGTGAGAGAGATGAGGAACTCATGGTGGCATGGTAATACAATTCTTTATTGATGCAGATGCCCCAGAGTTGGGACTGAGCACAGCGGGTTTATGCCATGGGGAGCTAGCAAAATGGCTGCTTTCTGCTATGCACACCAGCCCTTCTCCGGCTCTTCTCCACGTCAGGACGCAGAAGAGAAAAAAGAGCAAAGCCAGAACAGCCGCAGGCTTTATAGGGTGAAAATGAAAGTGACAAGTAGGGAATGGGATTGGATAGGAAAGGGGGTGGAGAGAGGCAAAAGGCATTCTAGGAAGGTGGAAGCGTCCTTAGCAACTGTTGTGATGGTTTTAAGTGAATTAGCAATACCCTGAGGGGATAACATGGTGGGGATCTTTCAGGAAAAATAATGATTATATAAATAGACCATAGTGTCAGCAAGGGAGCATGGAGCAGAGGAGGGGGGGCTGGCTTTAAGGCCGGCCTGACACCCCAGAGCCCCACCCCACTAGGGACAGAGAAAGACAGGCTGAGAGTATGGATCAACCTGCTAATACCCATGTTCAGTGAGGAAGCAATTACAGAAGCCAGACCTTCTACCTTCTGCACCCCATAGTGACCCTGGGTCCATACTCCCAGAGGGATAAAGAATAGTGAAGCTATCAGAGGAGGAGATGGGATAGGGAGTTCTGGTGGTGGGAATTGTACTCGTCTTATCCTATGGTTTTTGTTAGTGTTTCCTTTTTTTAAAAAAAGAAAGTTAGAGATCCTAGAAATAGATGAAAGAGACAGGATTCATTTGCATATGCATCTCAAAGTAAGTGTATGTTGTGATTAGACTTCAACAGATTAAGTTCAGCAAGCAAGTAGAAAGACTCAAATAAGACACCATAAAGTACCTAATCAAATATTTTTTTACTACATAGGCTTAGACACTCTCCTCCTGTCCCCTATTCAATTCCCTCAATCATGTTAAGTCTAAATTTATTAGATAATGTAAGTGCTACAAAAGCCAGATAAGGATAAGAGACTGGCACAGTATAATGATGGCCCTTTTGATCAATGCCAGGCCACTTCATCAGCTGGGACTCTAGTCAGGGAACCCTTGGATTACCATATAGATGTGATGGGCATAGACATTTATCAGATCCCTCTCTCCACCATTTCTGGTCACTTCCATCAGGAACACTATCATAAGCCCTCTTGTGAGCCTTCTAGAACCTTTCCTTAACTGTAGAGCCACAATGGTAGGGACTGTTCCACTCTCTGAAGGAGAGCTGGGTCAACCTACTCTGCCACTCAAGGAAGACTGGTTCTGAAATGAGTGTAGCCTAGAATGTTCCTAGTGGTTACCATGAACTGCAAGCTCAGCCTGGCAGGGATGCAGAGGTCACACAGGTTCCTGTGCTAAATATGAATATATATGTGCCTTAGGCCAGATCAATAGGGTTAACAGTTAAATAACATTTATATACTTTTCCTCAGAGCTACTCCTACCCTAATCCAGTTTTCCAGTCCTATTAATGCTAACACTGTCTTCCCAGACAATACTTTTTGTCCACCTGCATGTTAGCTATTGGGCTCAGGCAAAAATTACTAAAGGCATGGGCCCCTTGGAACACACCTAAAGGATTTACTAGCTTCTTCCCAGAGGAAGACTGCTAATCTCATCTACTCTATTCCTACTTTTTTGTTCCTGTTTATTAAACAACTTATCCTGTTTTATATCTCACTGCCTTTCAGACACCAAGTTGCAGATACTACTATAATAATTGTGTGCTACTAGCATTAACGCTGATTAATATTTCTGTCACATGCTATAAGATGCTCTCTAACTTATCATCTCCTCCCATCTTTAAAAAATGCTTCAGCAGTAACTAATACTTTATACATTTTATGAATTCTTAAAGTCCTACTAGGTTAATTTACATAACTTCTATCCTGTTACTTTAAATTGTCTCAGCTTTCATCTGTATAGTAAAGTCCAGGCCTTTGGGCATGGCATAAAAGGCACTTGTATGACCCAATCATCTAATTTCTTCAGGGTAATTCCTCCTCTTGTGATCTTATGCATGCCTTTCCTCACATCTCCAGTACATCAGCCCCCATTCCTTCACATAGGTGGTTTCTTCTTCATGAAACACCTCTCTAGAGTCTGGTTTCTATCCACCTAGTAGAATTTCATTCCTTTAAGACTCAGTAAAAAACAGTATCTCACATAAAAAAAACCCATCTCAAATTGTCCTTTCTATTGTCCCCAGAGAAAGTTAGCATTCTTCTCAACTTCTGCCTGTGAGTGAGATCAGCCTGTACTCATCCTTCTGTTTCTGATTGAACCTCACATAATATGATTTCTTCAAGCTCCATCCAAGATGGGGTGAAGAAGGTGAATTCACCATTTTAAATAGCTGAGTAGCATTCCATTGTATATATACCAGAACTTACTCAGCCACTCATCTGTAAAAATCAAAATTTTCTAAGTAACCTACTTGGTGCAAGATAGACCTGTGTATTAGATAAAAACTTTATTCATAGTGTTGCATGGAGCAGAGTGGCACAGCAGAAGCATGGTGGGCTCATAGTGTTGCTTATTAACAATTGTGGAAATCAAACCTTTAATATTTAAAAAATATTTCATTTATCTATTTTGGAAAGAGACAGAGGAAAATTGAGGGGGGGAATAGAGAGGGAGAGAGGAAAAGAGACACTTGCAGCACTGCTTGACTGCCCATGAAGTTCCACCATTGTAGGTAGTGACTTGAACCTGTGCTTTTATACACTGTAACATGTGTGCTCTTCCAAATGTTTCAGGTTCTGGAGGAACTGGGGTTCAGACCTTCTTGGTCATCTTCCCCTGGTGTTTCCTCTGTCAGGGAGTATGGACTAAAATTCTTTTTAGGATGCAGAAGAAGTTTTGGCCTCTGTAATTGCTTCTCTACTGGACATGGATATTGGCAGGTTGATCCATACCCCCAGCCTGTTTCTATCTTTCTCTAGGAGGGCTCTCTAGCCTACATTTTGTTACTATATATTTTTTAACTAAATTGCTTATAGTCACTGGAAAGTTTCTGGGCTTTGTTGATTCAGTTGTACATTTATCTTGCTTTTCCATTTCCAGAAGTATACTGAAGTTTGACTATCTTACTGCTTTAATGTTCATAAAAAATTTTATACTTTCTCCTATGCTGAATATGGGCCTCAGATCAAGTTGATAGGGATTTCTATGAAATATTTCTTTAATCCAAAGGAGATGGCATTGGGTTCTCTGGGACAAAATGAATGGAAATAGAGATGACTAGCAAAATCGGTGAAGAGATCAAAGAGAGCTAATAGATGGTTTCACTCATATGAGGAATCTAGACTGACAAATACAAACTTGCAAAAATAAATAAAAAACAAAATAAACAAGTTGTTTCTAAGACTTTGTGAGAACTATGGTGGTTATCGTTGAAAGGGTGGGGACACAGCTCTTTGGTGGGACATAGAACTGTTTGTTGCTAGCTTCTCAGGTTCTTGTGATCCATCAGCCCAAGAATGATGTTGGTTTCCTAGTTCAAGTTCAAGTTCAAGAGAGAGAGAGATGGAGCCAATTTTTGAATCTTTACAGGGCAAGTTTTAGTAGGAGCAGAGTATCTCTACCCCGGCAGGGAAGGAGTAGGAGGGAAAGTGAAGAGGTATTCCTGAAGAGAAATTCTAGGAGGTCCTCAAGCGGGGTGTTCATAGTAGATAAAAGCTTGAGGTCTTTATAAAGAACTCATTCATCTCTTTGGTTTAGGTGGAGGCTTAACAGGTTGTATCCATATTTACTCAGTAAGCAACCCATATTGCCCCTCTGACACTTGCATGAAGATCCTGTCCTCTGCACAACTGCAAAATGTGTGAAAAATTCTATAGCTTCTTAAGTGTAACATGTTTCACTGACTAGAGCAACTTGAGCATAGTGTCTTCTGATAAAATAGGAACAAAAGAGCTCTTAGTCTTCTGTCTGGAGTCCCTCTCCCTGCTTTCTGTCACTGTCCCTTTCTGTTTCAGGAGTATATCATGTAATCTACAAACTTTATTTTTTAACTTAAAAACATTATTAGTGATTAAATGATGACTAACAAGATTTTATGATAAAAGGGGTACAATTCCACACAGTTCTCACCACTAGAGTTCCATATCCCATTGCCTCTATTGGAAGATACTCTGTTCTTTATCCCTCTTGGAGTATGGACCAAAGACCTTTATGGGGTGCAGTGGGTGGGAGGTATGGCTTCTGTAATTTCATCTCTACTGGACATGGGCATTGACAGGTTGATCCATACCCCCAGCCTGTTTCTATCTTTCCCTAGTTGGGCAGGGATCTGGGGAGGTGAGGTTCTGGGATATATTGGTGAGGTCGTCTGCCCAGGGAAGTCAATATGGCACCATGGTATACATCACTGTTAATCACAAAAAACATAAAGTTATATTGAAATGATACTAACAAATGAATTTCATGAATCAAATAACTTAGATAAAATTGGCAAATTTCCTGAAACATAAACTACCGAAAATCACTCTGGAAGAAATAGGTAATATTGAAAGCCCCTTGCATTATTAAAGAAAGTGAATTTGAATTCTTTCATACACATATAACACATATAACACACACTCTCTATCTTTTTTTTTTTCCTCCAGGGTTATTGCTGGGGCTCAGTGCCTGTGCCATGAATCCACTGCTCCTGGGAGGCTATTTTTCCCCCCTTTTGTTGCCTTTGTTGTTGTAGCCTTGTTGTGGTTATTATTGTTGTTGTTGATGTTGATGTCGTTCTTTGTTGGATAGGACAGAGAGAAATCAAGAGAGGAGGGAAGATGGGGGGGGGAGAGAAAGACACCTGCAGACCTGCTTCACCGCCCATGAAGTGACTCCCCTGCAGGTGGGGGGCAGGGTTCTGGAACCAGTTACTTATGCCGGTCATTACACTTTGCGCCACATGAGCTCAATTCACTAGGCTAGCTCCCGACCTCCACACACTCTCTTTTTATGAAAACTATGAATTCTATCAAATATTTTATAAAAATTTGATACCAGTTCTATATAGCTTTTCTGGAAAATTTAAAAAGATGGAATAATTTCAATTCATTTTGTGAGCTCAGTATTACTCTAATTTCAACAATATTACAGGAACAGAAAACTATAGACTAATATTTTATGGACACAGACATACTATTTTTGTACTTTTAATTAAATAGAGCAGACACTTTCATAGACATAATAACACATTACGACCAATCAGTATTTGTCCTGGAAATGCAATGTTAATTTAATGTTTGAAGTTAATGCAACAAATACGTTAAAATATCATATTATCTTAGTACAGGATTAAAAAAGCATTTGATCACATCTAATATTCATTCCTAATAATAAACCTTTCAGCAAGTTTGAGGCAGAAAGAAACTTGTTCAACTTGTAAAGGACATTTATGTAAAATCTACAGCTAGTATCACACAAAATGGTGACAGACAGAATATTTTCCTGGTAAAGGACAAGAATAAAGCTAGGATAGTCACCTTCACACTTTCAACAGTGTATGGAAGGTTTTTATCCAGGGAGGCATGAGAAATAACAGGCATACAGATTTGAAAGGAAGAAGTAGAACTGTCTTTATGCATAGCCAACAGATAACATGTATCAACAAAAAAATGCTACTGAGACTTGTAAAAGAATTTAGCAACTTTATAGAATACATGGTAAACTTGTAAACATAAAATACATTTGTAAATACTAATTATGGACAATTGGTACTTGAAATGAAAAATCAAAACTATAATATTGTAATTCATGACGTACTGAGGAATAAGTCTGAGGGATTTGTACGATATTTATAGATGGCAACTATAGAGATTACTGACTGAAACTCAAGAATTAGGTAGTAGATGTCTTGAACACATGACACATATTCTGAAGATCTCAAGTCTCTTTATTTGTTCTTTAGATTCTATGCAATTCTTATCAACACTGTAACTAAATCTTTCCCCCAGAAAGATGATGAGTTGATTCTAAAACTCATATGGAAATGAAAGAAATCCATTCAAGTACAACATAAAGAGGTGAGAATTCTTAGGGAAGAATTAGAAGTGCTTAAAGCACCACCTGTCCATCTCTTTGACAGGATGAGGATTATGAAAAGAGAGATACTACCAGAGATAAAACACCAGATCTCCACTGCTATGTCCCTGATCAGGCATTTAAGAAGTCACCACGAAGCAGTAATGTGGAAGTGGTTTGAGGGTGAGTACCTTCCCTCGCCCGTTCTGTGGATATCAGTAAACCTCTTCCTTTTGCATAGCTGGATAGAGTGCAGGGTCCCATTTGACTCTGCAATGATGGGTGGACAAAGCATTCAAGCTCCACTTCCTCTGGAGTGGCCATATCAGCTTTCAAAAAGAGGAATGTTGAATGGCTTATTACCTTAATTCTAGATTTATTATAAAACTACAGTGATCAATACACTGTGATTTTGGTGTAAACAGATGGGTAAATGGAATGGAATGGAGAGCACTAAGATCAACCCACATATGCATAGACATTTGATTTCTGACAAAGCTTCAAAACTGACTAAGTGGAGAAAGGATGGCCGTTGTAACAAATGTTACTTCAATTATTACGTATTTATATAAAAAGAGACTTTAACCTATATAGCTTTTTAAAATTCAAATGCTAAATTGTTAAACTTAGAACTATAAATCTAAAAAAAAAACATTAAGAGATATTCTTCATGGATTGCAGTAAGTAATGTCTTAGATGTAAAATCAGAACTACAGTCTAAAAATGAATAAAATGCTAAATTGGACTTTATCCAAGTTAAGATCTTTGCTCCTTCAACAGGGATGTTGACAATAAAAGTACAGGTCACATACTATGTGAAACTATTTGTAAATCAAGTTTTTGATAAATACATGTTCTGAATATATTATATAAGCTTCCTAAACATCATAAGAAAACAAATTCTTCAATACAAAGGTAGCCTTATCCCAGAGAGTAAGTACAATTAAAATCATTATTTATTTTTCTAGACCATTTTTGAGTAGTTTTCCCTACTATTTTCAAATCCTTTGGTATGTTTTCCTGAAAAACAAGGATACCCTCCTATATAATTTCAACATATACATTCAAGCCAGGAATTTACTACTGACACACAAATATATAATTTCAAACACCATTCAAAAATTGTCAGGTGTTCTAACAATGTATTTTTAAATTTTTATTAGTGATTTAATAATGACTGACAAGATTGTGGGAAAAGAGGGGGTACAATTCCCACTACCAGAGTTCCATATCCGCTTTCCTCCATTGGAAGTTTCCTTATTCTTTATCTCTTTGGGAGTATGGATGAAAGATTTTTATGGGATGCAGAAAGTGGGAAATTTGGCTTCTGTAATTTCTTCTCCAAAGGACATGGGTATTGACAATTCGATCCATATCCCCAGCCTGTCTCCATCTTTCCAAACTGGTGCAGAGGTCTGGGGAGGTCAACCAAATGCAAATCGATTGATCATTCCTTCTTCCTCCTATTCCAATGATTGATTCCCAAGGGAAGAAGATCTTTCCAAGAAACATTAAATGGAAGATAAATTCAAAATTAAAAAATATAGTTGCGATATATTTATCACAGTATATATATTATACATATATATTGTGATATATATATATATATACATATATATATATATTACATCACATTACAGTACTAGCAGGGCTGAATCAAAATACCAACACGTCCATCCTATTACATTTTTGTGCTTACAACTTTAACAACAGGGACAGGAAATTAAAGATATAAACCACAGGGCAGCTGAAGTGACAGCATGGTGAATGGAGCCATTGTAGAGTTCATTTTTCATGTAACAGACCCTGAAGGTTGAGTTGGGGAGAAGCTCCACGTTTACTGTGCACATCCTGCCAGAGTATGCCCCTGGGAAATTGGGAAATGGAACTATTACAGTTTGTTCAACATTTCTGGTAGAAGAAGATTTTAGGATGAAAGAGTATACTTCTAAATCTAGGAAAATTAGAGGAAGAATAAGTTTAATGTCAGTGAGATCTGGCCAGTTAGAGCTAAATTGCAATATATATATTATATATATATAATTTTTGATACTCATTGGCTATCTAAATAGAAATATTGAATTAACTATAAGAAGAGCTCAGGAGATAGAGGCAAGCTGGAGGTATGGATTGAAATGCTAATGCCCATGTCCAGAGGAGAAGCAATTACAGAAGCTAGACCTCTGACCTTCTGTACCCCTTAGAGATCTTTGGTCCATACTTGCAGAGGGCTAAAGAACATGGAACCTTCCAATGGAGGGGATGGGATATGGCAGGCAGGTACTGGGAATAATTTGAATTGTACCCCTCTTATCCTACAACCTTGTAGATCATTATTAAATTACCAATAATAAATTTTTTAAAAGTTAA
Source organism: Erinaceus europaeus (assembly GCF_950295315.1). Lineage (NCBI taxonomy): Eukaryota > Metazoa > Chordata > Mammalia > Eulipotyphla > Erinaceidae > Erinaceus > Erinaceus europaeus. Next base: position 19,749,057 of record NC_080174.1, read on the forward strand.
AAAATAAGAAAACACAAAGCATAACTTGGACTAGGCTTGCTATATTGCACCAAAGTAAAGGACTCTGGGGAGTGGTTTTTGCTGGGTTCAAGTCTTACAACATGATGTCAGAGGACCAAGAGGAGGTTGAATTGTTATGTGGAAAACTGAGAAATTTATACATGTACAAACTACTGTATTTTATTTTTGTTACTGTACTTTGTTGTTGACTGTAAACCATTAATCCCCCAATAATTAAATAAACAAACAAACAAATAAATAAATAAATAAGAGAGCTCATAGAAATGGACCTACCCTATGACCCTGCAATTCCTCTCCTGGGAATATATCCTAAGGAATCAAACACAACCATCCAAAAAGATTTGTGTATACCTATGTTCACAGCAGCACAATTTGTAATAGCCAAAACCTGGAAGCAACCCTGGTGTCCAACAGCAGATGAGTGACTAGTAAGTTCTGGTCTATATACACAATGGAATACTAATCAGCTATTAAAAATTATGATTTCACTATTTTCAGCCCATCTTGGATGGAGCTTGAAGAAATAATGTTAAGTGAGGTAAGTCAGAAACAAAAGGATGAGTCTGGGATGGTCTCACTCACAGGCAGAAGTTGAAAAACAAGATCAGAAGAGATAACACTAAGCAGAACTTGGAATGAAGTTGTATTACATTCAAGTAAAAGACTCTGGGGTGGGTGGGTGGGGGGAGGGTTCAGGTCCTGGAACAGGATAGCAGAGGACGTAGTGGGGGTTGTATTGTTGCGTGGAGAAAAGCTATGCATGTACAAACTATTGTATTTACTGTCAAATGTAAAACATTAATTCCCCGATAAAGAAGAAAGGGGGGGGGCAGCTCGGGAAAATGTGCAAGACTTGCAGTAGATGTTATTTCAAATATTGTAGGGAAGGAGCTACTCTGCTTAACCAGTGGAAGAGATAAACAGAATGAGAAGGAAAGAAAGCCTATATACGGCTTGTTACATGTAGTGGTAAATTAATTAGTAGGCTGAAAAAACAATTGCAACATTAAATCTTATAGGGTGCTTTACATTTTATTTAGGTCTAAGTATTAAAGAGCTATTTATTTATTTTAGTGTGCTGTGTAAATTAATGTAAACAGACACACTCTGTACAGACCTCTGTCAGATTTAAGATATTTTTTAACCTCTCCTCTTCACATAGGAACAGCCATCAAATCCATATAGTTAGAATACTTACCTGCTGCCTGGAATATTTCTAGCAAGCAGAGGATGAACTTTTGCTTGGACATCAATAATGATAATGAACACGTGCATTCAAGAGAAACTTTATACAATGTTATCAACCTTGACTCATTTCTTCAACTCTTTCTTATGCTGCTGACATGTTCTCTGTGTTTTCTAGCAGTGGCTCTTAATTTGCTCTAAAGGCCCTGTATAGTAATGGATCATGGGACCCTGGAAGCGATTTGATCAGTGCAAAATCCATTTCAAAATCCATTTCACTATGGTCCATTTTGTTTGGATACTAATGTAGCCCAAGATTGCTCCCCCCGCCCCCATCGGATTATCAGTAAGGCTCACTGGGCCTGGTAGTTATTTATTTATTTATTTTTGATAGAGGGTGAGAGATGTATGTCACTTGTTAAACTTTCCTGCTGCAGCTTGGCACCATTGGGCTTTATTGAAGACTGTACTGACTTATTTTTAAAGTGGCTATATTGCAATATTATCTCATACAAGAGCTTGAAATCTATTCAAATCTCTTTATGTACCATCTGCCAGCTGTGGCTGTTCCTGTCAGAATTTAGTATATTTGATTTTTTTCTTGTAAAATTTCATCTTGTTAATTTGGTCAAATTTTTTGGCTTGCCAAGAATTTTCTAGAGTCCAGTTTTGACCTTTACGGCATTTGTAGGTAGTACTTGAAATTCCATAAATATAGATGACTTTCTTGTTCAAAGAATTGTGATTCTACTCTTCCACTTGCTGCTCACACTGCCAGATGCAGCCTTTATGCCTTTTTTTTTTTTTCTTCAATCCTAACAAGCACAGTAGGACATGGAGAAGAATGTGCAGAGTGAATCCTATTTCAGTCAACTATGTGTGTGGTTTTGGTGAGACGTGCCACTATTTTAGTATTTGTCTATTTATTTTTATGTATAAAACAAGGGATAGATAAAGGGAAATCTGTTATTTTATTGGGACAAAAAATGAAATATTCCCAAAAGAAAAATGCATGATTTATGACTGCTGAGTTTTGGTTTGAATAATGCCATCTTTGTGGAGCAGTTAAAATGTACCTGGCTTAACTTGCTTTCCCAAGATCACTAGCAAGTTAGAAAGTGAATGGGGGTCAGGGTGGCACTGCAGTGGTGCACCAGATTAAAGGCACATAGTACCAAGCACAAGGACTGGCGTAAGGATCCTGGTTTGAGTCGCAAGCTTCCCTCCCGAGGTGTGTGTGTGTGTGTGTGTGTGTGTGTGTGTGTGTGTTTCACTTCACAAGCAGTGAAGCAAAGCAGGTCTGCAGGTCTCTCTCTCTCTTTCTCTCTCTCTCTTCCCCTTTCAATTTTCTCTCTGTCCTATCCAATAAAATGGAAAAAAAATGGTCACCAGGAGCAGTGAATTTGTAGTATAGTAACCCTGGAGGTGTGTGTGTGTGTGTGTGTGTGTGTGTGAGAGAGAGAGAGAGAGAGAGACAGAGACACACACACACACACACACACACAGAGAGAGAGAGAGGGGGGGGGGAGAGAGAGAGGAAGTGAATCAGGGCATAGTCCATAAGTGCTGGAGTGAAACATTTTAGTTTGGGGTTTGATACCAGTCATGCAGCCTTTGACCATGTGCTTGAGACTTCTAGTCTTCAGTTCTCTTATTTATAAAGTGGAATCTTCTGTATCTCCATCAAAGTTTGTTAGGAGAAGTCAGTGAATAAATTGAATGATAACATCTGATTCCACAAATGATAATTTCCTTTACTATATTTCTTAGTCTACCTTTTTCTCCAGTACCTAGACCCATGAGATTTGTATTAGGTAAGGTATGAGACGCGCCTTATTTGTAGTATGGCATATGAAATGTATTCAATCAATATAAGCACAATAAAAAAATCTATGTTTGTGAACAGAATTATTTCTAGGGCCTGGTGCCTGTATGACTTCATCATTCCTGGCTGCTATCTTTTGGATACAGGTGAGAGGCAGAGAGGGAGGTAGAGACAAAGAGAAGAGACAGACAAGAGACACTTGTGGTACTGCCCCAACACTCTCTTGTAGGTGGAAACTGAAGGCTTGAACCTGGGTTCAAATAATAAAGCATGCTCTTCTGGGTGAGTTACCAGCTGGCCCCCATTTAAAAATATTTTATACCTATGGGATTAGAGGGGAAAAGAGCATTTGAGTGTCTTCCCAATTGGTTAGTTAACATAAAGATATGATTTTAATGTGGTTTGATTTTATTTGTTTGAAAATTAGAAAGGTTCTCAAGAAAAATACACAACAATTGGAGATAGTAGAACCAAATGGCATTCAGGTCTTAAAGAAATTGAGGCAAAGCAGACTTCCAGAATGAAGTTATGGTAATCCAGTCACAGAAAGTTGACTCTCCCCCAGAAAACAAATACAAACAAACAAACAAACAAAAATAACTCAACAGCTGTGATTTCTGGTGAAGATAGGGACATCACTATCTGAAGGCTGGAGATTGTGCATGGACAGCAGGTACAAAAAAGGAGGGAGAGAAGGACTCAAGCAGTAACAGGCAATACATTGCCCAAAGGTGCCATATTTACAATCACTCCAAATACATACAGCAACCCATGTTGAATAAAAACATATAGATTCACCTTTTACTGGTAAGATTAGCACTTTGATTTGAATATTGTCTTGCTGCTTCCTGTAATGCTTTTCTACATTGGTTGTCTTGTTGATGGGAAGTAGAAAGACAATAATGACATTCATCTGTGGTCATTTAGGATCCTTAATGAGTTTACACATTTTTAACACCTTAAAAGTATCACAAAAAATTTGCCTATTAATGATCATGTAAGTAGTAATGGTATATCTTGAAATTGCATCACTTTAAGAAATGATTAATTTTTAAATTTATTTTATTTTTATTTTTTATTTAAGAAAGGATTAATTAACAAAACCATAGGGTAGGAGGGGTACAATTCCACACAATTCCCACCACCCAATCTCCATTTCCCACCCCCTCCCCTGATAGCTTTCCCATTCTCTATCCCTCTGGGAACATGGACCCAGGGTCATTGTGGGTTGCGGAAGGTAGAAAATGATTAATTTTTAACCTAGTGTCACTAATAATTAATTAGGGTAACAACTAGAGCTGTGAAGAAGCATTTATATACTTTTCTCAGCTGGGATGCTCATTATCTGCTAGGGTAAGCATCTGATGAAATAGCTGGCAGTAAGCAATAATTTGCCTAGGAAACAATCTATCTGTGTATGGTAAAAGGGCCTCATGTATCATTGTTATAAAGAATTTGGTTTTTGTATGGTTGTTTGAATGCCAAGAACAGAAATAGCATATGAATGGCATATGTTTTAATAGCGTACATTAATAGTAACATTGTATTTTGTAGCTCTATGTCTATTTATTGAAGACATTTTGAAAATTCTCAGAAAGACTAAAGAAAAATAAATATTACCAATAACCCTGCCATGCAGACATATGGTTTATTTTTGTAACATGTACACTCAACCAGGTGTGCCACCACCTGGCCTGTATATGGTTTATTTTTGTTGTTAATATTTTTAAAAATAGTTATTTATTCCTTTTTGTTGCCCTTGTTGTTTTATTGTTGTGGTTATTATTGATGTCGTCATTGTTGGATAGGACAGAGAGAAATCGAGAGAGGAGGGAAAGACAGAGGGGGAGAGAAAGATAAACACCGGCAGAACTGCTTCACCTCTTGTGAAGTGACTCCCCTGCAGGTAGGGAGCTGGGGGCTCCAACTGGGATCCTTACGCCAGTCCTTGTGCTTTGAGCCATGTGCGCTTAACCCGCTGCGCTACCGCCTGACTCCCTGTTAAATATTTTAAAGTTTTACTTATCTTTATGAGAGGAAGGAAAAGAAAAGAGGAGAAAGACCTTAACACCATTCCATTATATGCAGTGCTGAGAATGTAAGTTGGGACTTCATGCATGTATTCTACCTAATGAGTCACATCCCCAGTCACTATTTTTATTATTTTAGATAATATTTTTCCAAATTTTACTAATAATTTAGCGAGATTTATTGAAGTATAGTTGATTAATGAGACAATGTATATATTTTTGAACTATGTATATTTCAAGTTATATATATATATATATATATATATATATATATATATGTATATAACTACAATCAAGTCAACACAGCCATCTCTATTTTGTGTTTGCTTAACCAAGAGTTACTATTTTGGGAAATTTTAAGTATGCAGAGTATTGTTATTCTATTTAGCATGATGTCCTCACATCATCAATAGCAGGATTTCTTTTCAAGGCTGAACAATATATCTTTTTATATACGTACATGTATATGTAGATGTGTATAAATACCTCTACATATATACTTTACATTTTCTTCATACTATCTTATATAGTAATAAGTTATGTCACATACATTACACATGCTGCATTTTCTTTATCCAGTGACCCATTTATAGGCATTTAAATTGTTCCATAGAAAAATCTTTAATTTTTATAAATAATGCTACAGGGAATATATATATATATATATACATATATATATATCATAGAGTTAGTGTTTCCTTTTGGCAGCTACTCAGAATTAGAATTGCTAGATTATATAGTAGTTCTATTTCTAATTTTTTTGAGGAACCTACAAATTGTTTTCCACATGGATATATAAATTTACATTTCCTTCCTTTTCTCCTCACCCCTGCCAACAGCTATTATAGATTGCCTTTTTGATAATAGCCTGAGGACCCAGACTTTGTCTTAAGTGGAGCTGAGTTTATAAAAAGAGTCCTTGTGGAGTGTACATAATTTAAACTCTCTATCTCTTGGTCCTGTGTTAGGGAACATTTATATTAGATGTCCATAACTTTGGCTTTGCTATCTAACTCAGTAACCAAAAGACTGGTTCCAGTAAGCTACCTGAATATATTCCTCAAACATAGCTGTGTTATTGAGCATCAGCCCAGGAACGGGATGCATTGGATCGACCTTCTCGTGGTGCATCCCGTGAGTACCCATTCATTGGGGAAACTGAGGATCCTTCCTAGCCGACTGAATCCACATGGATCCCAGTCACTTTCAAAGCCAGCAACAAGCAGCTCCTGACAGCTTTCAACCTGACGCTGTTGACTGGCTACGGAAGAAGGGCAAACGCTAGAAGAAGCAGCCCAGGAACAGCCATAGCTCCAATATATTTAATGTCTTAACTTTTAGTGTGCTTCTGACTAACAGCAGTCATTTATATGCCAAACTTAAATCCACTATGTTTAGATTACATTACTATACCTTCATTTTAAGCCTTTTACTCACTACCCCACTATTTGTTCTGCTTCCCACCCAAACCTACTCCTTTACATCTGAAATTTCTGCTGTTTTGTAAATTTTGCTAAAAAAAGAATCATGACCCCAGGGGGAGGCCTTCCTTCTGGGCTGTTCATTCTCGTCCAGCGGTGCATTTCTAGAACCTCCAGGCTTCTCACTCAGACTTAGAACTTCCCTGTCTCTCTGAGTAATCTATCAGGGTCATGCATCTCCAGCCCTGACAACAATACAATCCTGAACTCTCCTTAGTGAAATCTCAATTTATTGTCTCTTCTACAGAGATGTTTCCTTTGACTTAGGTAGGTCATGTGTCCAGTTGAATGTTCTTATGTAAGTGGCCCATAGCTTCTCAAACTGACTCCACACCTGAACTTTCTGTATAGTATTTTCTGGGATAAACATTAAGGCTTAATTATTTGCTGACCAGTCTCTTAATTATTTACCTCTACATTCTTAGATCCCTCTCTAGACCTGAATTCATCGTTTAAATAGTAGTTCCTAGAGAGACAAAAATCTAGGCTTTCTTTAGAAACTATCTTCTTTCCTATGAACAAGGTCTAGCTCAAACCTGAGCAAGATTTTATTTCCTGGAATGAGTGTAATCCCAGAGGATTCCTTACTACTTCTTGGCTATATGTTTCTACCTGTTTGTTTCTATCTGCCTCAGGAAGGGAACTTAAGTGCAATTCATTAGTAATTTATTCAGCAAATAAAATATAGCATGTCTATAGTGAGTGAGAAGATAGTTGACCACAAAGGATTAATGGTTCTGCAAAAGCAATCAGATTCTAAGTGACTTGTTCTTGCCCTGCTCAGGGCAAGGAAAGCAAAAGCTTGCATGTGAGAACTTTTACAACTTGGCTTTGGGATTCTGGAATTGTTAGCGTATAGATAAACAACCTTTATTCTAGAAAGGTCCGAGTTGTGTAGCCTTTGTGGTTTCCTTTACCTACTGTATGTTCCCAAGTTATATTACTGTAGTGAACTGCCCCTGCGGCTCCAGACAGACTATGACCCACATAGTCAACGACTGCCACCTCTCCAGATTCAAAGGAGGTCTCGAAACTTGACATCAGGCTCAACCTGACGCTGTTGACTGGCTATGGAAGAAGGGCAAACGCTAGAAGAAGAAGTGCACAGTACTCTGGTGATACTCTACATAACTGACATCAAGGGTGTCGAAGACTTCTGCTCCGCACAAGTTCCTTCTCTTGATTTTGTTACATCATCTGCCCTTTGCCTCTGTGACAGGATTCAGTGACATGCCCCTGGCTCTCTTATTTTTATTTTATATTTATTAATTTTTATCATTTCATTTTTCTCCAGAGAGGCTGTGGTCATTCTTACAAAGATTTTTTTTTTTTTTTGATTTGTCTATATTTCTACCAGCTTCAGAATCTCTAGGAAACAGAGTAGGGGGAAAAAAGGTCAACTTTGGACAAAGCTACTGCAAGCTGCACAGGAAGGGCCCTTGTCTTTTGTCTAACAAACTCTCCTCATCAACTTCTTCAGTTCAGTCTATACACACTTGCAAGGATGGTGTGGTCTAATTTTGAGTGTGATATGTGCTGACAGATAGAAAAAACATCTCTCCTTCAAATCCTTCCTTCTTACCAGCTCATCAGTTTTAATAGACTGACTGAAACTAGGCCTTAGTTACTAGAGAGTAATTTGATTTTTTTTTTTACTCAATATTAGTATCAGGTGTTGCATCAATTAGTTCCCTTTTAAGCATATTTTCAGGTCTTGCAGCATATGTGAATTAAGCTTGTAAAAACTGAAATTTAACTTGAATTATGTTATCAGATACAGAGACATTTTTCTGGAACCATTAACCTAGAAGAGAGAAAAAAAAAACTTGAGAAAGCTACATATTTCTTACTTTCTTCTTTGGAAACAGATCACAGAATCTAATTTGAATAATAACTTTAAGAAATTACGTGCTGTTTCTATTTGATGTTATACAAAAGCTTTGCCTCTTCTCCTTGTTGGCCATCTCTGTTGTCATGGCAACGACCATGATTTCACAGATACAGGAGTGCATTTACTGAGCAAGAAAATAAGACAGTTGTTTATAAGAATAATTACTTAAGAAGAGGTGTCATTAAGTTAAAACTCATAGCTAAGCTCATTACAAAAGGACAAAATGGAATAGTGTTATCACATAAAATAAGAAAAATGTTATAAGAAAAATAGCACAAATATACTAGATGAGTACAGAGATTTTATTGGTGGGCTTGTTCAATATAACTATAAAACTGAATACAATGAAACCAGAACCACGCAATTCAACCTGGGAAAGTAGTTTTAGAAATGACCTAGTATAGACATTTAACTTTAATACAAATAATATTATGGAGGGGTATTCCTAGTAAAGCTGCATGTATAATTTCTTATGGGAAATCAATGAACACTTGAAATTTATGTTGGTATCTGGAGAAATACAGAGTTAATTTAAGTGGACATCATAAGGTTTCAAATTCACCTCCTTATTAATGAAATAAATATATTTTCTCATAATACCTAAGAAGCTTCTGATTGGAGTACACGTTTTTATGGTAATGAGCCATTACATCTAGGGAGGTAGTCTCAAGCGAGCAAAGTAATTGAGTTTTTAATACAATTTTTTCTTGCACATGTGAGATAACTAATTATTTCTCACTGCAAATGAAGATGAGACTGAGCCAAGTCATGCTATTTTTGAAGGTATAAAGAATGATTCTGAACTAAAGAACAGTTGCTGATAGTCCTTTAAACTCCTTTATTCATCCTTAAAAATCATCTAATAAAATTCTCCTTTAGAATTACTTGAAAATAAATGGCCACGTAAGGGTCTTTCAATTTCAAGAGAGTTAAAGATTTCGGTGAAGTGCTAATGAATAGCTTGTGAACCAATAGTAAGTCTGCTGACAGCTTTAATAATGTCCTTGAAATTCTGGGGCATTTCTCATTTCACAATGTGATTATTATTAGTTGTACTTTCATTGACTTCCCCAAGGCTTACATTTTCCCTTCTATAACAGTTATTAGACATTCTCAACATATAAGAAATATTACATTTGTCGGTTTCAGAAAGTAAATTATATTTCCTGTCTATTACCACTGTAATTGTCCTGTCGGTAATGTTTTGGCATTATTTGTACGATATCTTTAATATTTTTATTATCTTTATTGGATAGAGACAGCCAGAATTTGAGAGGGGGGGAGAGGGGGAGAGAGAGAGAGAGAGAGAGAGAGAGAGAGAGAGAGAGAGAGAAAGAGTGGCCTCTGTAGCATTGTGTTTTCACCACTTGCAAAGCTTTCCCCCTGCAGGTGGGGACCGGCTTCTCAAACCCGGGCCATTGTGCATTATAACATGTGCTCTCAACCAGGTGTGTCACCACCTGGCCCCCATAAGACTTTTTATTCCAAGTATGTAGATTTTTCTCTTACTGATAAACACAGAGACATACTGATATATTAATTATATGATGGAACTCATTAGAAAATATTAAATAATAGGATCCAATTTTTAAATATAGAAACAAATAAGAAAGTATAGTCAGGCACTTGCTGTATTGTTTTGAATAAAAGGGAACATACAAGTTAAAAGAATGTTGTGTTTATATGTGTATAGCTACTGACATTAGCTGAAATTTTGTTGTGGATAATTGGAGAGATATGAGAGGCAGGTATAACATGAATAACTGAATACAGCAATTTACAGATATTTAATATCCAAATATTCGGTTGATTGGTGAATTAAAATCTACAGCTCAATTTAGCATAAACTCTCAAAAGACCATTAAATAAAACAACCTGTAGGTCTATATTAGTCATGAGCATGTCAGTAATTATTAGGTATAACACACAATTCTGAATCATTTAAGTTTGTGAAAAGAAACAGTTGGTTGTGTGTGCACATTCATTCATGCATACATGAAGATCAATTATGAACAAAGAATAACAGGGGCCTTGGAGAGAGTATAATGGTTGTGTGATAAACTTTCACGCCTGAGTCTCTGAAGTCATTGGTTCAATCGTCAGCACTACCATAAGCCAGAATAAGTAGTACTGTGGTTAAAAAAAGAAAGAAAAGAAAAATTAATAAAGACCAAAGAAAAAGAAAACAAATACTTTGGAGTCAGAGAAAGCGATCTAACCTAACTATAGACTAATACATTTTAGGAAGTGATAGGATGAATACCCTGTGTCTCTCAGCTTAAGTGGTTTAAAATGGAAATAATATGTAAATTAAAACCCATAAGATGGTGAGTCCAGCGATAGCGCAGCGGGTTAAGTGCGAAGTGCAACAACCAGCCTAAGGACCCGGATTCCAGCCCCTGGCTCCCCACCTGCAGGGGAGTTGCTTCACAAGTGGTGAAGCAGGTCTGCAGGTGTCTGTATCTTTTTCTCCTCCCCTCTGTCTTCCCCTCCTCTCTCCATTTCTCTCTGTCTTATCCAACAGCGACAACATCAATAACAACAATAATAACTACACCAATAAAATAATAAGGGCATCAAAGGGGAATAAATAAGTATAAAATATATAAAAAAACACATAAAATGATCCATGCAATCAAAAATGTATTGCATGTAATAGGTGTTGAATAGTTGTAATAATGATTAATATTTTTTATACATTTAATGGATCTGTGTTTGATTGAAGTAAACTATCATTACCCATTTTCATTTTATTAAAATACTTTCTTAGAAATAAATGCAGGACTTTGAATAAAATATATCAAAATTTAAGAATAGGGGCTGAGTGGTGGCACACCTAGCTGATCACATATGTTACAATGCACAAGGACTCAGGTTTGAGCCTCTGGTACCCGCCCGCTGTAGGAATACTGTGTGTGGCGAAGCAGTGTTTCAGGCATCTCTGTCTCTCTTCCTCTTCATCTCCACTTTCCTCTTGATTTCTTGCTGTTTCTATCCAATAAATAAATAAACATAATAAAAAATTCAAACAGCTTTAAGAATAGACTTTAGAGGTTGAGGAGATAATGTAATGGTTATGCAAAAGACATTCATGCCTGAAACACTTAAGGTCCTAGGTTCAATCTCTAGCACTATCCCACTGTTCCTGGTGGCTATTTTTTAAAAAAATATTTTATTTTATTTTATTTTTTATTAGTGATTTAATATTGACTGACAAAATTACAGGTCAATAAGGGTATACTTTCACACCATTCCCACCACCAGAGTTCTGAATCCTCAATCCCTTTATTGAAAACCACCACAGTTCTTCCAAGGTTGCAGACATAGGTTAACTATCATTTCCACAATCTGTCTATATTTGTACATAATTTGTACATAATTTTCTTCCAGGTCCAATCCTTTTTTCCCCTCCAAACCATCTATGACCCTATCACTTTATCTAAATGTTTCTCCCTTTTTCCTCCTCTGTAGGTCCCGATGGAGCTGGAGTTCAGAGCCTCTTTTTCTCTTCCTCCTATCACTTCTCTCCCACTGGGAGTATGGATAGAGGTTGTTTTGGGGGTGTAGACAGCAGGCATTCTCGCTTCTTTCATTGCTTTTCCACAGGACATGGGCGTTTACAGGTCAGTTCATACCCCATGCCTGTTTTTATCTTTCCCTAATGGGGTACAGCTTTGAAGAGTCAAGATTCTAGGACACACTGATGAGGTCGTCTGCTCAGAGAAGTAGGGATGGAGTCATGGTAGCATCTGCAACTTGGTGTCTGGAAGGTGGCAAGATATAAAGTGAGACAAAATGGTTAATGAACAGTAAGCAAAAAGTCCAAATAGAGCAGATGAGATTAGGGATCTTAGGGTGAAAGAAAACTAGGAAGTCCATTTTTTAAAAAAAATATTTATTTATTTATTCCCTTTTGTTGCCCTTGTTGCTTTATTGTTGTAGTTATTATTGTTGTTGTTATTGACGTTGTTAGGACAGAGAGAAATGGAGAAAGGAGGGGAAGAGAGAGAGGGGGAGAGATAGACACTTGCAGACTTGCTTCACCACTTATGAAGTGACTCCCCTGCAGGTGGGGAACTGGGGGCTCAAACCGATATCCTTCTGCCTGTCCATGCATTTTGCGCCACCTGCGCTTAACCCGCTACACTACTGTCCGACTCCCAGGAAGTCCATTTTAGGCAGGTCTCTAGGGGCCCACAACTATGATAGTTTTTGACTGAGCTTCATAGCTAGGATGAAGTTTGATAAAAATATTGTCTGAGAAAATGGTGTCGGAGTAGAGAAAAGGGCAAGAAAGTTGGATGAGGGTAGTGAGTAGCTCCCATTACTGAAGAAATTCTGTGGATAAAATTAACTATTTACTTCCATCCAGCTGACTCAGGGCATATATATATATATTTGGCACCAGAGTCTGTGTAACCTCTGAGTCCCTATTGGTCTAAGCTAGCATCTCATAGTCACAGCTGGGAACACTGCAGGCTGCACTCATTTCAGGACCAGTCTTCCTCAAGTGGCAGAGCAGTTTACCCCAACCTCCCTTCAGAGACTGAGGCAGTCCCTACCACCCTGGTGGCCATTTACCCCTTTTAATTTCCTTGTTCCTTATAGCTACACTATAAACAATGGTTAAAACACAGAATCTAGGGCAGAGGTAGATAGCATAATGGTTATACAAATAGACTCTCATGCTCGAGGCTCCAAAGTCCGAGGTTCAAACCCCTGCATCACCATAAATTAGAACTGAGAAATGCTCTTTTTAAAAATTATTATTATTATTATTTATTTTTAAGAAGAGCCTACTTAAATCCCCACTGCCAGAGAACTAGATAAAGAATCTGTTGTGTAGAGTCAGCAAGACAGCTTACCTGGGAGGGTGCCTGCTTTACTATGCATGTAACTCCGGTTCCAGTTCAGTCCTAATCATAACGGGAAGTTTTGCTTCTTCTTCTAGCGTTTGCCCTTCTTCCGTAGCCAGTCAACAGCAAAGCTGTCAGGAGCTGCTTGTTGCTGGCCTTGAAAATGACTGGGATCCATGTGGATTCAGTCGGCTATGAAGGATCATCAGTTTCCCCAATGAATGGATACTCACGGGATGCACCACGAGAAGGTTGATCCAATGCAACCCGGAAGTTTTGCTGTTATGGTGTCTTTCTTCCTCCCTCTGACTCTCTTTCTGTGAAAAGTTAGCCCAGAACAGTGAAACCCTGGTGATAATCACAATAATAAAATAGAATTTACAGTACCTAGACTTAATAGAATACCACTTGGATGCTAAAAAAAAAAAAATAGACACCATGCCTTTTGGGACAAAATACCCATGAAGAAGATGTGGAGTGAATAGAGGTGTTTCTTTCATGTAGTGGCCCTGGATTTTGGTGGGATAGGTGTGGGCAGTCTTGCATATTACAAACATAAGTGTTAAACTGCATTCTTGAATTTTTATAATATTGAAAACCACTACTAGATTAAGAAAAAAGAATTCTTAGTTTTCTGTTAAGGAACTAGTAAGTAGGTGAATAGTTATTTTATTATTTTGTCATGAGTCAAGTACTCAAGAAAGTGACCCAACTTCATCACAGAATATATTGTTATTTATCTATTTATTTACTTACACTTTTTAAAAATTTTCACCAGGGTTGTTACTAGGACTCGGTGCCAGCACTATGAATATAGTACTCTTGGTGGCCATTATTTTCCTTTATTTTTTATTTTATAGGATAGAAATTGGGAGGAGAGGAAAAGAGAGAAAGATAGACACCGGGGACCGGGTGATGGAGCACTGAATTAAGCGGACATAGTACTAAGTGCCGAGGACCTGTGCAAAGATCCCAATTCGAACCCTCTGGCTCCCCACCTGCAAGGGGGGGGGAGTCACTTCACAAGTGGTGAAGCAGGTCTGCAGGTGTCTATCTTTCTGTATTTTTTTCTCTCTCAATTTCTCTCAGTCTTATCCAAAAAATAGAAAAAAAAAAAAAAAAGGCCTCCAGGAGCAGTAGATTCATAGTGCAGACACCGAATGCCAGCAATAACCCTACCTAGAAACAGAGAGAGAAAGAGAGAGAGAGAGAGAGAGAGAGAGAGAGAGAGAGAGAGAGAGAGAGAGAAAGCAGGGGCTTGAACCTGGATCCTTGCACATGGTAATGTGTGCATCCAACCAAGTGCATTACCATTTTTTTTAAGTTTTTATTTATAAAATGGAAACACTAACAAGACCATAGGATAAGAGGGGTACAGTTCCACACAATTCCCACCACCAGAACTTCATATCCTATTCCCTCCCCTGAGAGCTTTCCTATTCTTTAACCCTCTGGGAGCATGGAGCCAGGGTCATTATGGGGTGCAGACGGTAGAAGGTCTGGCTTCCGTAATTGCTTCCTTGCTGAACATGGGCGTTGGCAGATTGATCCATATTCCCAACCTGTCTCTCTTTCCCTAGTGGGTCTGGGTTTTGGGGAGGTGGGGCTCCAGGACATATGGTGGGGTCGTTTGCCTACCATGTTTTTGAAGTAACTTCTAGAGTTTGTTTGTCCTGGGACTGCTGACCCTGTGTTGCCCTGAATGCAATGCTGAGTTGGTGAACTGTCTCTTACAGCAACCACCATTTCAAATTAACAGTCATCATAGGCTAATAGCATGTGCCAGTTTTCTTGGTGTAAATGCATCACCCATCATTGCTGATAGGATCCCCCTCTTATTCCTAAACATTTAACAATCAGCCCTCCACTAGAAACTGGTTCCTGGACATTATAGTGCAAATTCTGTTTATCACAAGAATAGTCTTTCTCCAGCCTAGGCTAGTTGTCTTCTGGGCAGGGAACAGAGCATATTGGTGATGCAAAAGATATTCATGGCTGAGTCTCTGAGGTTCCAGGTTTAATTCCCAGATCTATCATAGGGCAGCACTGAGTGAAACTCTGGGGAAAAAAAAAAATCCTGCCTCAATATTGCTATTAAGAAGGTATAAAACAAGAACTACTGTGAGAAGCAAGTTTCATTCTCATCTTCAAATTTAATGGGAGGACAATGATATTTTTCTTATTGGATATTAAAATGAGTTCAGTTGGACTAACATAAGAGGAGAAATTCAGTTAATAAATTTTTGGTCTATCTATGCTCACAGAAACTGGAAAAAAATCAAGCAACATGATATTTAAACATTTTTTCATGATATTTTTCAATTGGCTATTTATTTTAATATTACTAGTTTTGCCACCAGTAATTTGGGGCTCTGTCTCTGCACTAGGAATCCGTTGCTTTCTGGTAGTCATCTTTCTCTTTTTTTTTTTTAATATTTATTTTATTTATTTATTCCCTTTTGTTGCCTTGTTGTTTTATTCTTGTAGTTATCATTGTTGTTGTCATTGTTGGATAGAACAGAGAGAAATGGAGAGAGGAGGGGAAGACAAAGAGGAGGAGAGAAAGATAGACACCTGCAGACCTGCTTCACCGCCTGTGAAGCGACTCCCCTGCAGGTGGGGAGCCGGGGTTCGAACCGGGATCCTTATGCCGGTCCTTGTGCTTTGCGCCACCTGCGCTTAACCCGCTGCGCTACAGCCCGACTCCCGATCTTTCTCTTTTTTAATTTGTATTTTATTATGATGGAAATTGGGTTAGAGAGAGTGAGAGAGGAGATAGAAAGCCTCCCCCACTCTTTTTGAAGCTTCCCTCCTGCAGATGGGGACCGGGACCTTGAACCCAGGTCCTCACACTTGTGTATTTTTCTGGTTGTGCCACCAACCAGCCCCTTAGTGGATATTTATTAACTTAAAAAAAAGAGAGAAAGTAATTTATCTGAATATAGAGGAAAAGATATATATCCAGTTATTAGCAAGGACATCACAGGAATATAAATCTGTCTAATTGGTTCATGGGATATATATATATATATATATGTGTGTAATTTATATTTATATAGATTTCCATATTGTCCTTGCTAATAACTGGATTAACTATTAACATAGAACTTTACCAATCAGGTATGTTTGTAATTCTTACATATATAAATAACATTACATAACTGATGAATGCATTTTTATCACTTTTTTTGCTTAAAGTATTATAATTGATGCTATTTTCAGGAGCAAATTATATCTAAATTGCAGATGTCTGATGTAAAAGAATGTTCATTTTGAAAAGATATGTAATTGAAATAATTGAACCTTTCATTATAGCTGAATTGTCCTCTTGTCTCTTCTTTAGCTGTAGCGATAAATTACAGAATTAATTTCTTTTACGTTTTGTTATTTGATTAAATTTTTTAAAATATTCCAGTGAGACAATGAAAAAAATAAGCACTCAGTTTCTCTAAAGTATTAGAATTGACTTCCTACCAGAGCTTTCTTTCTAGATCGGATTAGTGGAGAAGTTGGGGGTGTTTGTGTTGGTATGAATCATAGGTCAAGAAAAATACTTAAACTGTATGCTCTTTTTGCAGGCATAGAGTTAGGTGTTGTTTTAATCATCATTTGGAAACCTGTGTTAAACACCTACTTTTTGCACATCAGTGACCAGGAATTCAGGAGTGGATGTCAACAACAGTGTTTGGAGTTTTATTATTTTTTTAGCAATTTTGAACTTATGGTACACAGTACATACACACACACACACACACACACACACACACACACACACACACACACATACACACACACCTGGTGGCACCTGTAGTAAATTCACAATTTCTGGAGAGCATCACCATATGCCAAAACTTGCTTATTTTGTTAGTTTTAGTAATGCCATGTTATTTTGGGGACAGGGTGGTGGCACATTGAACTAAGTGTGCATATAGTACTATCTGGAAGGGCCTGCTCAAGGACACAGGTTCGAGCCCCTGCTCCCCATCTGCAGTGGGGACTCTTCACAAACAGTGAAGCAGGTCTGCAGGTGTTTATGTAGCTCTCCCCTCTAAATTTCTCTCTGTCTTATCAATAATAAAATAATATCAATAACAAAAATAGAAAGTAATTTAAAAAAAAGGGAAAAAATTGGTCTCAAGGAGTAGTGGATTCCTAGTGAGCTCCATGGATAACCCTGGTAACCAGGGAGGCAGGAGAAGAAGGAAGGAGGAGGAGAACGAGGAGGGGGAAAGAAGGAGAAGAAGAAGAAAAAAGAAAGAAAGAAATCTATTGTTGATTAATAGCAGAGTGCTTTGGAGATTTTTTAGAAGCGAAAACTGTCCAGGCATATGTCTTTGGTAAAAATATGAAATATAAGTCAACCCTAACTATGGGGATTTTTCAAAGTAAACCAAGTTCCCAAATAACTTGGTTATAATAATGATTATTTCTTTCTTTAACTGTAAGACAGCAAGGAACCTTCCTCATTCTCTGTAAAACCCATATTTCTCCTAGTCCTGGATCCTCTGGGGCTTAGCTTTTTTTCTTTCACGCTTCTCTTAATCCATACCATTTGATACTGCATATGCCTGTCTCAACCAAATCAATGCAACCTGTGCCACCTTGACACGTTTTACTTAGGACTGTGTCCAGAGATGTCAGGGATGTCAGCCCTCCAAGTCCAATACTTTGCCACCAAATTACAGATGTTACCATGACTATAACCTGACTTCATTGGGCAGAGGACCTCACTAATGTGTCCTGGAACCCCACTGCCCCAGAGCCCTACTTCACTAGGGAAAGGTAGAAACAGGCTGGGGGGGGGGGGGGCGGTACGGATCAACCATTCAGTGCCCATGAGCCCATGACCATCGGAGAAGCAATTACAGAAGCCAAACTTCCCACCTTCTGCACCCCAATAAAGATCTTTGGTCTATACTCTCAGAGGGATAAATAGGGAGCCTTCTATTGGAGGGGACAGGATGCAGAACTCTGGTGGTGGGAACTGTATGGAATTGTACCCCTCTTATCCCACAATCTTGTAGATCATTATTAAATTACTAATAAAAAAATATGAAATGCAGAGGGAACCAGAACTGAGCTCATGTGCCCAGATAGCTCAGAATCTTACCTGGTTATAGGTTTCCAGTTTCAACTTTCCTACCTCTATGATGCAAAGAATCTTTGACTTTAAAGAAACATGATGAATATTAGATATGTATAGCATCAAACTGTCAGGAGTTCAAGATGAATTCAGGTGAGAATTCCTCGAGACAGAGATGTTTCCATAACTTTGTAGGTCTCTGTGTAAGTTGAAGAAATAAAACACTCCAAGCGAGAGAAAGAGAATGGTTGATTTTGTAGGGGTAGTTAATAGATATGGCAGACAGGTTTCCTTTGAAGCAAGAGGGAAAAATGGGGAAATAAAAAAGGCAATAACTCTGAAAATAGAGGAGAGAGGAATTCAAAAATAAACAGGAAGACAGCAAAGATTTCAGGATATTTTAAATTAGATTTTTTGGGAGTCTAGATACCTAGAATTGGTGTATGTAGAAGTAATGTCATATAATAGAAAATCAACCTGAGAAAGAAGCTGGAAAACTATTAATAAACCCTTTTCAAGTATTTCATTATTTTCCCTATATCATCACGTTTTGTTTAATAGATTTTTTCTTATTTTTCACATTAAATTAAGTAGCATAGCTATATGTGGAGTATACTGTAATGTGCTGTCCAGAACCTCAAACTATAGGTGAATTTGTAAGTCTTATGAGTTATTTCAGCTAATATTTCACCAATTTAAACATAGATATGGTAATCCACAGAGAAAAGAAAAACATCATGATGCCCAAGCCTCTCTGACAAGTAAAGGGTTCCGCGCAGTCTTGGTTGGGTCATTGGTTGAGTTATTATACAGCCACCCATTCTAGGGAAGGGGGCTAATATTTACATAATGCTTACTTGGAGCTATTTGCTGTGGTAAATACTGAAAATGCTGAACAACTCTACGAAGAAGGCTGTGAAATCATAGCTGTTGAAAGGAAGAATTAAATGTTTGGGGAAGTAAGCAGCATATGACAGATTGCACAGCTAATAATGACAGCTCCATCTGGGCTTTCTTGCAAATGCCAAGGCTGCCCACTGGAGCATGCTGCCCTTCTAGCAGGTGTACAGGTGTAAGCTAATGTGGGTGACAAGACTCTTTACACACATTATTTCACTGGATTCTGAGAGGTTGATATTTTTAATTTTCTTATAAGAAAACTAAAGCTAGATATGATCATGTAACTCTCTGTAACCTCTGAGGAGTAGACACTTTCACCCTTTTTTTGGTTGGCCATTCCATATCAATGAACCCACAGGAGCCTTCCTCCCAATAGAACATCTCATTAAAGTTAAGATCACAAGGGACTGTGCCCTTGAAAAATTTAAGGTCAATTGATTTTCTAAGTTGGTCTTACATTACTTCCCATCTCTCCTCTTTCCTTTTACTAACTCCCCAGGGAGCTAGCCAATTTAGCTTTCTTTTAAGTCACTTGGCAATGTCAAGCTATTTTAAGAAATGGATTAGTGATTAATAGCAGAAGTCTTTGGAGAGTCTTTAAAAAGAAAGAAAAAATGGTAGGCGTTTGCCTGGTACATGTATGAAATGCAGAGGAAACAAAAAATAGATTTACTTGTTTCAAGAAATACTTTGGAGCTAAACATAAGTTTTCTAGGTATTTCTATTATGTCAAAATGAACACTCAAATATCTTTTTGTTGTTGTTGTTGCCCTTGTTGCTCTTGTTCTTGTTGTTATTGATGCCATTGTTATTGGATAGGACAGAGAGAAATGGAGAGAGGAAGGGAAGACAGAGAGGGGAAGAGAAAGATAGACACCTACAGACCTGCTTCACCACTTGTGAAGCGACTCCCGTCCAGGTGGAGAGCCAGGGGCTTGAACCGGGATCCTTACACTGGTCCTTGTGCTTTGCTCCACCTGCGCTTAACCCACAGCACTACCATCCGACCCCCTTCAAGTATCTTTTAAGCATATTACAGAAGAAAAAATAACCACCACCCCCACACCTATGGATGTCTAATCTTTGATAAGGGGGCCCAAAGTATTAAATGGAAGAAGGAGGCTCTCTTCAATAAATGGTGCTGGGAAAACTGGGTTGAAACATGCAGAAGAATGAAATTGAACCACCTTATCTCACCAGAAACAAAAATCATTCCAAATGGATCAAGGACCTGGATGTTAGACCAGAAACTATCAAATACTTAGAAGAAAACACTGGTGGAACACTCTCCCACCTAAACCTCAAGGGTATCTTTGATGAAATAAACCCAATTGCAAGGAAGACTAAAGCAGAAACAAACCAATGGGACTACATCAAATTGAAAAGCTTCTGCACAGCCAAAGAAACTATCACACAAACAAAGAGACCCCTCACAGAATGGGAGAAGATCTTCACATGCCATACATCAGATAAGAGACTAATAACCAAAATATACAAAGAGCTCAGCAAACATAGCACCAAAAAAGCAAATGACCCCATCCAAAAATGGGCAGAGGATATGAACAAAACATTCACTTCACAGGAGACCCCAAAGGCTAGCAAACATATGAAAAACTGTTCAGGTCGCTGATTGTCAGAGAAATGCAAATAAAGACAACATTGAGATACCACCTCACTCCTGTGAGAATGGCCTACATCAAAAAGGACAGCAGCAACAAGTGCTGGAAAGGCTGTGGAGACAGAGGAACCCTTCTGCACTGCTGGTGGGAATGTCAATTGGTCCAGCCTCTGTGGAGAGCAGTCTGGAGAACTCTCACAAGGCTAGACATGGACTTTCTGTATGACCCAGTAATTCCTCTCCTGGGTGTATACCTCTCCTGGGTGTATACTCCTGGGTGTATACCAAGGATTCCATAACGCCCAACCAAAAAGATATGTGTACACTTATATTCATGGAAGCACAATTTATAATAGCTATAAAAGCACAATTTATAATAGTTGTGCCCAACAACAGATGAGTGGCTGAGAAAGCTGTGGTATATATACACAATGGAATACTATACAGCTATTAAGAGTAATGAACTCACCTTCTCTGACTCATCTTGGATGGAGCTAGAAAGAATTATGTTAAGTGAGCTAAGTCAGAAAGATAAAGATGAGTATGGATGATCCCACTCATCAGCAGAAGTTGAGAAAAAAGAACAGAAAGGGAACTAAAAGCAGGATCTGACTAAATCGAGAGTAGGGCACCAAAGTAAAAACCCTGTGGTGAGGGGAGGGTGGACATTCGGCTTCCCAGGGTGGCAGGGGTAGGGGGATGGGGTTGGGGGGTGGAATGGGAAACAGTCTTTTGGTGGTGGGAATGGTGTTTATGTACAGTCCTATAAAAGTGTAGTTATATAAATCACTATTTAAATAATATGAGAGGGGAAAAATTGATTGTATGTCTTGAACCTTTTAAAACACAGACTGAGTCTTTTTAATACATAGGCTGAGTCTTTGATATGTTGACTCTCTCAAAAGCCTAGACCAGGGACAACAGAAGCAACCTGTGGCACAGCTATATATAAGATGTTGGGTATTACACAGCAAACCCTAACAAACCCTAACCCAATTATCAAATAATGTGATGATAACAATAACTAACCATTGTCTTCTTGAACCTTAAGACAGCAGGAACCTCACACTTCCACTATAGAGCCTATATTTCCCTCAGTCCTGGAACCGTAGGGCAGGGCACACTTTCCTGCATGCTTCTCTCAATTCATATCATATAATATTACATCTGCCAGTCACAACCTAATCACGCAATGAGTGCCAACCCAGCATGCTTCACTTCAGACTGTGTCCAGAGACTTCAGGTGTGTAATTACAACCCTTCAGCTTCATTACTTGGGTGAGACCTTTCCTTTCATAATGTTCTCTAATTCCATTCCAGGTGGTTCACTTCCTAACAAAGTCCCAAAACCTAGATATAGACCAGGTCCCCTGAGATAGAGCATATGTTCACACGTATCCATAAACTAGGGCAAAATATATACCTGAAAGCAAAAGTACACAATAGTCTGCAGTGAGTACCCCCCAACACTTCAACTGCACTGTTCCAGCCTTTATGTCCATAATTGTTCAACGATTTCTTTGGTTTTGTATGTTAACTTTCTATTCAACCACCAGATTCCAGATGCCAGCATGATGCCATCCAGACTTCCTTGGACAGATGACCCCACCAATGTGTCCTGGAGAGACCCACCCTACTAGGGAAAGAGAGAGGCAGACTGGGAGTATGGACTGACCAGTCAACGCCCATGTTCAGTGGGGAAGCAATTACAGAAGCCAGACCTTCCACCTTCGGCAACCCACAACGACCCTGGGTCCATGCTCCCAGAGGGATAGAGAATGGGAAAGCTATCAGGGGATGGGATGGGATATAGAGTTCTGGTGGTGGGAATTATGTGGAGTTGTACCCCTCCTATCCTGGGGTTTTGCTAATGTCTCCTTTTTTAAATAAATAAAGAGAAAAAATAACCACCAATTAATTTTAAAATAATAAATACTGAGGGTACTCAATGTTTAACACATAAAAAAAATGGAGACCTAGTTATGATTATTCTGAGTTCTCCATGAAATGTGAATAGTTTGTATCCATTATCCTTGAATCCTATTCTGAGCTTCTCCTATATAGCTATCTAGAACTCTCAATTTTTTTGCTTTTCCATCATTTGCCTTTCCCTTCATCTTGAGCCCAGTGTTATTCTTTTGTTTCAGATCTTGTAGTTATCCTTAAAAGGCTTGTAACAGTAAACTCTACTGCATATTTCAAGGATACTGTTGTTTTTCCAACCACATCTTTCAGAAATCCTCTACATATCTGGCTATGTTTGTAGTGGAAAATTTGAAGGCTTTAATTTTTAAAAGAAACTAGCATCAGTTCTCCCTGTAGTTTTTATGCCCCGTGTAAGGTCTTTTTAGAGAGGCAATTTAGTGAGATACTTGCTTTCAGTAGCCACTTTGTGGCAGCTTACCGAAGTTATTGTCATTGTTGTTATTTAGTTAGAGACAGAGGGCCATGACACCTAAATCATGCATGGGGCCAGTCTTGATCCAGAGTCTCACACTATCCAAGTGAGTTGATTTGATGATTACTATTATGATGATGATGATTATTAGTAGTAGTAGGAAGCTAAGGCCTTGTATGTGCTCAGTTTCACTGCTCTGGGGCATTTTCTTCCATTCAGGTAAGAGGGTTATGGAATTGGAAAGACAACACAGCATTGGAGCTTGTTCTCGTATCATAGCACCTTCCATGTGCTGGCGTGATTTGAACCTGGGCTACATGCAAACGTCTGCTTCCTACCTGGTGGGCTATCTCTCTTTCCCATCCTGGTAATATATTGCACCCCGTGCCATGGACTAATGGTGTACCCTTTTATGATTTCAAAAATATTTTTATTACTTTTTGTTCTTCTTTAAACACACACACACACACACACACACACACACACACACACACACACACACACACACACGGAGGCTGCTTTACCCTAAAACTCTATCTTCTTTCTGGTGGCATTTCCTCCCAGATCATAGCTATCCCCAGGTTGGAGTGACATCATTTCTTTCTGTTTCATTACCTCTTTACACCCCAGGGTGGTTAATCCCTCACTACTTAAATATTGTTTGTTGATTTTTTTTTTTTTTTTACTGCCTCCTTATATTCTGTCAGACCTCATGCATTAGCCATTTCATTGCATTCTTTTTAGCTGAACTTTTTCTGAGTAAACCAACTGTTTTCTGTTGGGAGCCTGACCGATCCAGGTTGAATTTCCAAGACTGACAGCACCATCTGCTACCTCTACAAACACCAGAGAACTTATTATGACAATGTGGCCCCAGCTGCCACACCAGCAACTTTTCCTGACTTCTGTGATCTAGAAGATGCTGCTGAATCAGGAGTTTTCTTCTGTAAACTTGAACTCTAAAATAACACTGTGCATCCCAGTAAGATACAACCTCATCTCTTCATGTATTTTGGTTCTGCATGTTAAGTGAGATGAGCTGGAAGGAGAAGGACAAATACCAAATTATCTCACTTATCAGTCATATTTAAGAAGCAAGGTGGGGAGTCAGGGGGGGGTAGCTCAGCGGGTTAAGCGCAGATGGCCCAAAGCACAGGGACCGCCCTAAGGATCCGGATTCGAGCCCCCAGATCCCCACCTGTAGAGGAGTCGCTTCACAAGCGGTGAAGCAGGTCTGTAGGTGTGTCTATCTTTCTCTCCCCTGTTCTGTCTTCCCCTCCTCTCTCCATTTCTCTCTGTCCTACTCAACCACAACAACAGTAATAACTACAACAAGGGCAACAAAAGGTAATAAATAAATTTAAAAAAAAAGAATCAAGGGAAAGCTTAGACTGGGTGAGGACTCGGAATATTATCAGTATTCTTCCTATTTCAAGAGAGGGAGAGAGAGAACTCGAGAGGTAAGAGTGTATGCAGCTCCTGTATATGTAGTGTCAGGGGTGGAGCTTAAGAGTCTCAAGTATGCAAATCTTGTGTTCTACCCTCAAGCCATTTCCTGTACTTCCAGTTACCATTTAAAATCTCTTCTTCAGGGAGTCAGGCAATAGCGCTGCAGGTTAAGCGCACGTGGTACAAAGCACAAGGGCCCGAGTAAGGATCCCGGTTGGAGCCCCGGGATCCCCACCTGCAGGGGAATCACTTTACAAGAGGTGAAGCAGGTCTGTGAATGTCTATCTTTCTCTCCCCCTCTCTTTATTCCCCAACAATGACGACATCAGTAACAACAAGAGTAACTACAATAATAAAACAACAAAGGGAATAAATAGATATTTGAAAAAAAAAAATCTTTTCTTCAAACTAGAGATAATAGCACCAGTATGATTGATACTTGACCTCTGCCCTCATTGAGAACTCTATCCTAGGGAAATTTGAATTCTTATTTATTTATTAATCTATTTTTTAATCTGTGGGAGACATTTTCAAGAATGTTATCAACTTTATTTTTTATTTTATTTTATTTTTTTAATATTTATTTTATTTATTTATTCCCTTTTGTTGCCCTTGTTGTTTTATTGTTGTAGTAATTATTATTGTCGTTGTTGTTGGATAGGACAGAGAGAAATGGAAAGAGGAGGGGGAGAGAAAGATAGACACCTGCAGACCTGCTTCACCACTTGTGAAGTGACTCCCCTGCAGGTGGGGAGCCAGGGCTGGAACTGGGATCCTTCTGCCGGTCCTTGTGCTTTGCGCCACCTGCACTTAACCTGCTGCACTACAGCCCGACTCCCTGTTATCAACTTTAATGACTTGAAAACCAGCAAACAAGAAGTTTGGACACGGTAAATAAACAAAATTATTAAATGATTGAGGAAGTGACTCATTGATAGAGTGCAGGATTTGGCTTGTAGGAGGGCCTGAGTTTCTCCCAATTGCTGTATATGCCAGAGTGATGTCTCTCTCTTTCTCTCCCCTTCTCCCTCACCTTCTTCTTATCTTTCTTCTCTCTCCCCATGTGTATATGCAATTTATTAATAAGTTAAAAAGAAAAACTTATTCAAAGTTGAGATCCAGTTATTTATCTTTCAATGATCCAACTTAGACTCATGGGAAGTTCCAATCCATAGTCACAGTGAACCTATATGACATTTTTAAGAAGCAACATTTCAAACCACATTCAATGTTGTCATATCAGAGCATAAGGTTACTCAGTCTTTGCATTTATCTTCCTTTTTCCCAATTTCAATATCATTTTATTGAGATTATGTTTACTTAGAGGCAATTTTTGTTGTTACAAGTATACATTTCCATGGGGACGCTTGAATTCTTTCAGAGAGACTTCTGTAAAGACCTAAGCTCCAGGAATACCATATAACAGGATCTCTCAAAATGTGGGTGGTGGACGGACCCCTCAGTGTCAAAGAGATACATACTGCCAGGAGATTTATAAGATCCTTCCTGATCCATCTTTGTTTAGGAATAATAGCTATTTCTATGATTACTATTATTAACAATAAGTAACCATTTAATATAATTTATTTTTATAATGTTAATAAAATGTGACAATTTATTGACTCTTAAGTTTTAAAAATATGTATTCCATTAAATATTATCATTTAAATCTCCTGGGTTAAATCAAGTAGTGAAAATAAAATTTAACTTTAAAGACTAAAATACTCTATTTATTTTATTTATATTTTTATGAGGGAAAATATAAACTTGCTTAAGAGGAAAAGAGTATTTAGAATAATATTTCCACTTAAAACATTAAGGACCAGTTAGTTGTTTCACACTTCAAAATAATTAATTAAGCAATAAATACTCAAGGATAAGTATTTAAACAAGTGAACAAAGCTTTCTCAGTATTATTTTCAGACAGTACTAATAGTTATAATCCATATAAAGAAAAACTACTTTGGGATTTCAATTTTTAAGAGTTTAAAGGTACTTAACAGCAAAAAATTTGAGGGTCTCTGATGTACATTGTTTATCTTTATGCTGACTTTGATATAAGTCAGAACATAGTTGATAAGATAAAATAGGTCCCCCTATGAGTGTTACATCTTGGAAGTCTATCAATAATTCAAAACCCAACTCCATTTTCATCTGTGACCCATGTGGTCTAATTTTTTCTAATTTGTTAGTCTTCTAATCCTCAAAAGATAAAAATAACCAGTCAGGAATATCAGAATTCTCAAACTCCCCAATTAATCAAATCACATCAAATCTACTATTAAAAATAGTCACAGAAAATGTACTAGACCTTCATTTTAACTCTTTGAGAAGTTTCTTGAAACCCATGCAACCTTCATTCTATTACTGGTGTTTGTGCAAAATAGATCACAGATCACAGTCAAAATGAAATATAGAGTCCATTGTATGAGCATAACTTTATTTACCTTCTTACTTGATTGCCTATATCTAGTTGTACTTGCAGGTATTAACCAGTACCTTTACAAGTAAGTCACAACAAAATTCTACAATATCCATCTATAACAACATAGATGCATATATTAAATGTTATTAGTTTTATATATATTAAATGTAAATCAGATGCCGTCTTCATAACACAGTCATTGCATAGAGGACCAGAAGGGTGGAGGACAGATCTTAAAAAATAATAAATGAATTGACTTAACAAATGGGGGCTATTATGAACAAATGTAGACAGACAGTTGTAGAGATGATGGTTGACCCATGTCTGCAACATTGGGGGGTACTGCAATGGCTTACAGTGGGGAGTCTGAAGATTCAGAACTCTGGTGGTGGGAAGGGTATGGAATCATACCACTGTTAACATGTAGTTATATAAATCAATATTAACTCACCAATGAAAAAAAAAACATTGTGGAAAAGATTGCATTTATGACTGCCTAGCAAGAGATAAGCATGTATTAGCCTCTCATGCATTTGTGTGTGTTTGTGTGTGTGTGTGTGTGTGTGTGTGTGTGTGCGTGTGCACTCCAGCCCACGTGCTCTCATGTGGCTAAATGTTCAGCAAAGAATTATGCATTAAAGGGATCTTAGAATCCATAAGGATAAAGGGGGCAATGCACTGGTCTGACCCCATGATAAGCTGTATAGCACAGTGCATCTAACCGTTCTCAGTTACTGCACAAGGAAAGAATCGATTCCTATCATACTTCCATTGCATTTTTTAAATAAGCATACTTTCATTTATTTATTTTTTAAGGAGACAGCAGAATGTCTTTTGGTCAAATGTGGTTTCAGGAGTGAAACCCAGAGTCTCATGTATGAAGGGCATGAGCTGTGTCCCCTGAGAAGCTTCCACTTGACAGTCATTGCATTTTTGTCTTTCTTAGTTACAGCAGTTTAGCATTTACTACAGCTAATGCAAATTTACAATAAAAATATCAATATTCGACATAGTATCTCTAGGTTATAAAAAAGTAGTCAAGGTTATCTTTCTATCTCTGTTTTTGTCACTCATTTCACTTAATTAATTAATTTATTTTTGCCAGAGCATTGATTAGGTCTACCTTGTAGTGGTATAAGGAATTGAACCTGGGACTTAAGAACCTCAGACATGAGAGTCTTTCTGCATAACCGCTATGCTGTCTTCTTAGTCCACTGTTCTTCTTTTTATATTTAAAATATTTTAAAAGATGCATGAATATGGGATGATCTCACACTCAGGTAGAATTTGAAAAACAAGATCAGAAGAGAAAACACAAGTGGAACCTGAACTGGAGTTGGCATATTGCACCAAAGTAAAAGACTCTGGGGGGGGGGGGGCGGGGAGAATACAGGTCCAAGAAGGATGACAGAGGACCTAGTGGGGGTTATTCTGTTATATGAAAACTGAGAAATGTTATACATGTACAAACTATTGTACTTACTGTTGAATGTAAAACATTAATTCCTCAATAAAGAAATTTAAAAAATTAAAAGTTTAATTAATAGATTTATTTATAACAGTTTATAAATGAAAATGCTTATAATTTTATATGTATATGGAATGCAATCATTCAAGGTGTGATTAATTATAAGCATGTGCATTCTTGAGTTATGCAAAGATACCTATTTAGCTCTCTAAATTGTGGAACAGCTGATTGCACAACCTATTAACAATGAATCTCCCTTTCCACAGTTCATTTTCAGACTGTTTCTTAATTCACCTTAGCAAGTAACCTCAGAGTAAAATTTTCCTAGAACTTCTCCTAAACAATCCTTAGCCCAACATATATACAAAAATGAAATGGTTGTTTTTTATGTTTTTCATTCCTTATACTTGATGTGAAAACTTCATTCTACTAATGGTTTCTTGCTCCTGACAATGGTCTGGCTGGAACTTCAGGTTCACTATAGAAAGAAGACCTGCAGGGAAATAGAGTTATCATAGAGAAGTCAACTGTTCCTGGAAATACACCAGGGAAATCAGATGGTCCTTGACAGCATGGTGCAGGTGTCAGTGGCAAACAGGACACTGGAACACTTTTTTCTTTTTCTTTTTTTTATTTATAAAAAGGAAACATTGACAAAACCATAGGATAAGAGGGGTACAGCTCCACACAATTACTATCACCAGAACTCTGTATCCCATCCCTTCCCTTGATAGCTTTCCTATTCTTTAACCCTCTGGGAGTATGGATGCACCTGAACATTTTAACTTGTAGGATTTACTTCATGCACTCAGGTCTGACACTCCTGTGAGCTCACTTGTCAGTGCCATTGCCAATTTGCTAGTTATAATCTCATTTCTTTCTTTCCTTCTCTTGACATGATACCAGAACACCAATAATGCCACATGAACCACATTTTATTGCAAAGCTATTATTTCAGCTTTAGTGTTTTCAGCTACTCACTTCATAATATATTGTGATATATCCCAATATATCATGTTGCTAAATTCTGTGACTAAGAGATTCAGATGTGATGTATTGTAGGGTTTTATAATGAAAATTATATAGTATTATATATTAGTAATAAGTTAATAAAATTTTATTTCAAAGATAGAAATAGGGAATTTCCAATCCATTGTCAGTATTATAAGTCAATGCCATGTTTTCTAGATCATAAAATTTATTATAAATGAGGACAAGGATTCCATGCCTGCTACAGTTTATGATGTTGGAAACAAGTTTATGTTGTTTTCCAGTAAAGTGGTCTTTGGTTTCTATATTACAGTGATATATTCTCTTTTAAACAGTTATTGTTAAGAAACAGAACATGAGGGAGTTGGGCAGTAGTGCCTCAGGTTAAGAGCAGGTGGCACAAAGTGCAAGGACCAGCATAAGGATCCTGGTTCAAGCCCCGGCTCCCCACCTGCAGGGGAGTTGCTTCACAGGCTTGGGTGAAGCAGGTCTGCAGGTGTC
The DNA here is from genome assembly GCF_950295315.1 of Erinaceus europaeus. Lineage (NCBI taxonomy): Eukaryota > Metazoa > Chordata > Mammalia > Eulipotyphla > Erinaceidae > Erinaceus > Erinaceus europaeus. The sequence goes on from NC_080174.1 coordinate 19,779,178, forward strand.
TATCTTTCTCTTCCCTTCTCTGTCTCCCCTCCTCTCTCTATTTCTCTCTGTCCTATCCAACAATAATGACATCAACAACAACAATAACTACAACAATAAAACAAGGGCAACAAAAGGGAATAAATAAATATTTTTTAAAAAGGAAACAACATGAGATTTTAGGAAATGATACTAGTGTGAGAATTCAAACATTGAACATCTGAAAATTGTGTTCAGTAAATGTTCAGACCTTGGAAAGTTGTAATATTTTAAAATTATTTCAGTACTCTATGCTGTCTTATTTCTAAATGTCATTTTAAAAAAGTTAAAATGGCATTATATGAAAAGATAAAATGGCATTGCACTTTTAACCTCAAATAAAAATGAATTTGTATTTAGCTTCACAAATAGACTTGTGAATTATACTTACTGTGAAATGTAAGGCTAGTTCAGATTATATTCTCTTTCTTTTGTGCTCTCCACAGCTTCTGTTGCGTTCTGCTTTCTAACACTGTTCATAAATATAAATTTTAAAGTCTTCTCTTTCTCTCTTCCAGGCCCAGGCATACCCATGAGGACAGTAACAAGTTTGATCTTTGGTCTAGATCATTCATCTCTTCCTAGCATTTAGCACAATAACTACCACATAACAATTTTCCAGTAAACATAATTGAAATAAATTAAATTGATCAGAATTAGGTTCCCTTAAATGATTAAGACACACTTGTTTATCGGAAAGTTCATTATTTAATAATAAAAAAACCAGAAAGCTCATATTCAAAACAGTGATTTTAGCTATGTCCTTCTAAAAGAGTTAGCTGTCTTCTTCACTTAACATTTCATGAACCAAACACACAATCCCCCAAGTTCTGTCTTTTATCTGCCCATGCACACTGATTCTGGACTAATGCTAGTTGGAATAAAAAAATTTAGACTTTTATTTCTGTGAGTCATAAATTTAATATAGAATTAAACTATAGAATTTGGTTGTTAATCATTCACTTTTTCTACTTCGAGTTTCTTCTGTTTTTGCCAAGGGTAATCATTAGCCATATGAACTTTTAAAAAAAATGTATTTACTTACTTATTATCAGATAGAGACAGAGAGAAATTGAGAGGGGAGGGGAAGGTAGAGAGGAAAGAGAGATAGAGAGACACCTGCAGCCTTGCTTCACCACTTGTGAAGCTTTCCCCCTGAAGGTGGGGACTAGAGGCTTGAACCCGGGTCCTTGTACATTGTAGTGTGAATGTTTAACCAAGTGAGCCACTGCATTGCCCTACCACATGAGCTTTTAATACTCAGTCTCTGGAGATTTTTTGGGCAGGGAAGATGTTTAATAGAGAATCATCTGTGGTCTTGTACCTTTGTTTCAAAAATAATACCTTTAGCATTGGGAGATAGCTTACCATGTCTTACAGGCACTTGTGGTTTTGAGTTTGAACCTAGATATTACTTGAAATATCATGGACAGCACCAAGAGAGCACCATGGATTGAAACTGTGGTCTATCTTCTCCCTCCTTCCACCCACCCCTCCACCCACCCCTCCAAAAAAAAAAAAAAAAAAAATCCCAGACCCTTTTCTTGCCTGTACTTTTCCTTCAGTGATTTCCACTGCACTGTGTTCAGTTTATGCCAGTTTTGGGCTCATGGGAGACTGTCCAAGACTGAAAATAAGTCATCAAATGAATGTGAGTTGATGAAGTTCTGGTAACTATTGGAAGCAACTGGCAGTCAGCAAATAGGCATTAAGTGGAAGGAGATTTGGTTAAGAAAGCTTGGTCTGCTATATGAAGGGAAATGAACACAGTCTCTGATATTTCCTGTTATTGTCTCTTTTCTTTTGCTTCTTTTCCAAGGTTTGTTTATTTATTGCTATGAGGGTGAAAGAGAATGAGAGAGAAGGAGGAGAAGGAGACAAAGTATCTGAACCAAAGTCCTGCTTGCTCATCTCAGTCATAAGATGGTGCTGGGGATTGAACCTGGGACCACTGGGATCTCAAACATTCAGTTTCTGGACACTGACAGACTGAGACATCTCACTGGTCTTGTTTTTCTTTTTAAATCTTTATTTATTTATTGTATAGGGACAGCCAGAAATCCAGAGGGAAGGGGGTGACAGGAAGGGAGAGAGACAGAGACACCTGCAGGCCTGCTTCACCACTTGCAAAGCTTTCCTCTTGCAGGTGGGGACTGGGGGTTCTAACCTAGGTCCTTGTGCACTACATGTGTGCTCAACCAGTTGTGCCACCACCTGGCCCCCTGATCTTGTTTTTCTTGTCTTATACGATATGTGGAAGCTCCTTCTATGATGATGTTTGTTTCCATTTTATTTATTTATTCAACAAATATTTATTGTGACCCTACAATGTGACAACTCAAATGTCTTATATTTGCAAAGTTGTTTTGTTTTAGTGTTATTTTTAAAAATAGGTAGATTTGGGCCAGTGAGAAATCTGATTCAGGAAGATACATGTTTTGTTCAGGTTTGGAGCCAAGCTCTGGTAGTGTTGTCTTCCCCTGAATCCTCAGTGTTGGTCAGTTTGAACTTTAGTCTACTCGCAAGTGTTAGGCTTTAATATATATATATTCCCCTTTCCTTTTAATAATCAAGTAGTTGTTGACTCAATCAGAATGCAACTGGAAACCATGGAAAGACATGGATCCAGGTTATGCTCTGGTGTAAAAGGAATTAAGAAGAGCTATCTTGGACTGGAGAAATAGTGTTAATGGTCATGGAAAGAGGTTTTCATGCCTGAGGCTACCAGGTTCCAGGTTCAATCCCCTTAACCACCATAAACCAGAGCTGAGCTGTGCTCTGGTTTCTCTCCCCTCTCTCTGTGTCTCTCATTAAAATAAAAAAGTGATTTTTTTTAAAAGGAGCTATCTTAATACCATGAGTTAAGTCTCTGGTTGGTCTTGCTAACATCATGTTTAAAGTTTGCAAATATCAATATTTTTTTTACATACATTCATTCTTGACCTCGATATTTCCTTCCTAAGTAGAATGAGTCCCTTAGAGGAAAATGACCTTTTGCAACCATTTTCTACATAGATGTGCTTCCAAGTTTAAGATATGGTGTGTTTGCTACTGCCGACTGAGTGAGTGTGAAGTCTTTTAGTCATGACTTCTAAAAAGTCTCCTGTTGAGGGCCAAACGACGGCACACCTGGTTAAGCATACTTCGTACAAAGCACAGGACCTGTGCAGGGATCTGGGTTCGAGCTCCTGCTCCGCACCTGCAGAGAGGATACTTCACAAGTGGGAAGCAGGTCTGCAGGTGTCTATCTCTCTCCCAGTTTATCTTGCCCTCCTCTCTCAATTTCTCACTATCCTATCCAATAAAATGGAAAACATAGCCGCCAGGAGCAGTGGATTCATAGTGCCAGCACCAAGCCTCAGTGATAACCTAGGAGGCAAAAAACAACAACAAAAATTTTTCTTTTTGTAATGTAAAGAAGTAATTTTGGGGGGCCAGGTGGTGGTGTATCTGGTTAAGCTTGCACATTACAGTGTTCACGGACCCAGGTTCAAGCCCTTGATATCCCCACCTGCAGGGGGAAAGCTTCACAAACAGTGAAGTAGTGCTACAGGTCTCTCTGTCTCTCTTCCTCTTCCTCTCAATTTTTGACTGTCTCTATGCAATAAAAATAATAATAAAAAAAATTGAAAAAAGAAGTGGTTTTGGGAGTTGGGGGAAATAGCATAATGGTTATGCAAAGAAACTCATATGATTAAAGCTCTAAAATTCTAGGCTCAATTTCTCAAAACTCAAACCAACATAAGCCAGAACTGAGTAGTATTATGGAATAAAAGAAGAGGAGGAGGTGTAGGAGGAGGAAGAAGAGGAGAAAAAGGAGAAGAGGAAGAGAAGGAAAAGGAGGAGGAGGAAGAAGAGGAAGAGGAAGAGGAGAAGTCAGGGTAGTGAATTAAAACATATAGACTTTAAGGATGAAAATGGAAGGGTTATTTTTGAGATAAGTGGAAAACCCAATTTATGTTACTGCAAGGAAGGGCAAGAAAAATATTAAAAACTTCTTTTACATAATATTAAAGCTATGCAGACATTCTAGAATGGTTTTACTCATGATATAGGTAGTAACCAAACATAAACATGAGAATCAAGAAATCCAAATAGTTTTATTAATCCAAGTCCTAAAAGAATATTTCAATATTTATATATAATAAACAATGAAAACATGACTGTATTAACACAAGATATTAATGAGTATTGCAATATAAAAAACTCTATTTACTAACAATAAATACCTCATATGATGTTAGCATAACTAGAGGGAAAATAAATATGTCTAAACCTCTAGTTCTATCAGCTAACTTAGTTGGAAATGTTATTTCTTTTAATACTACAAGCATTGTCTTCTGATTATAGAATCACAACAAAAAGATTAAAGCAACAGTAAGGGAAACATAGTCTTTCATTTTACAAAGGCATAATAAAATGAATTCTACTGAAAACAAGGAGAGGAGAATAAAAGAACAGAGTCCTATATTTGCTTTTTTGCTTAACATTTGCTAATTTGATGGAAACAAACTTTTGTGTCTAGTGTCCTTTTTTCAACTCTAAAATCTTCAATCAGTGGAGATCACTCAGTAGTACAGTCATTTTCTAGAAATGTGGTTCTAAGTAATGGCATTTTAGATACCAGAGGATTAATTTTGAAGTGGTATAGATTATGCATTAGCTGTGAAGTTTATGTGTGGCAATCATTCCAGTGCAAAAGCAAGGAATTTGGATGAAGACTCCACTTTAGTGTTAATCTTTTTAAACCCCTAGATGTCACTCATAGAAAACTCTGTTGCTTGATAGGAATGATTTCAAGAAGGCTTAAACAATTTTGTATTTACTGTAGATTTTGTCAACTTATTTATGCTCTAATATTGAATATCTCTAGCTATGTAATTTCTACAAGAAGGTCTTGCTAATGGAATCATTACGGGAAAAAGGTTTTAGCCATTTATTTAAATACATACTGCATTATTAGTATAATTAAAGACTTAGAGAGCATTTAGGGCTATAATATTAACCATAAAGTAAAACATTATACCTCCTTACTTACTCATTTGATGGGGTTTTTATTGAATTTATAGATAACTTTGGAAAGTATGGATATTTTCTGGACAATATTCATTCTTTCAACCTGTGAACACTAGGTATCACTTATTTATGTTTTTAATTAATTAATTTTATTTATTATATTTATTTGTTTATTTTGCTTTTAGGGTTATTGCTGTGACACGATGCTGGCAGTATGAATTTATCACTCCCAGTGGCTATTTTTATTTTTATTTTTTTCCTTCCATTTTATTCAATAGAACAGAGTGAAGTTGAAAGGGGAGAGAGAAAAATATATACAGAGAGAAAGATAAACACCTGCAGACCTGTTTCACTACTTGTGAAGTGTCCCCCCTGCAGGTGGGGAGCTGGGGCTCGAACATCAGTCCTTGTGTGGATCTCTGCTCATAGTACTTTGTGCATTTAACAGGGTGTGCTACCTCCAGCACCCATTTTCTTTAATTTCTTTAATTCATAACATATATTTCAACACACTCATATATTTTTTTTTAAAACGAATAAAAAATATTTTTAATCATATTAACAAACCAGACCAAAGAAGAACAGTTGGCGGAACTCCTAGGCCCCCGTTCAGCACAGCGTGCTTTTCTCTGCATGAGTCCAGGACCCTAGGCTCTAAGGCTGCGCTCTCATCCCACTGAAGAATTTGGATTTTGCACCGGATTCTGGAGTTGGCTTTTTCTCCAGTGAATCAGAGGAATATTCACTAATTTGAAATCAATAAAAAACAAAATCTGGGTACTTTGAGTACTGGTGCTCACATCTAAAATGGGCTGGTGGGTTTCTAAGTCTCATGGTTGGTGGACTTGCCCTTCAGGCTGGCAGCCTGGAGCTGAAAACAGGGAGTCTGAGCTCGACTTGCCCAGGAGCGGGCCACATAGGTTCCTAGTGGGCATTTTAGAAACAGCTGGCCGGAGAGGAGCAGCAGAGGGACACAGGCTACCCAGCTTGGGTGCTCAGACAGGCTCCCTAGGTCCACATTCTTGAGAAGGTAGGTGTGTGCGAAGATGCAGTGTGTCCATCTTCCGTCTGGAACCCCTGCTCTGTGGACTGCGTCCTGCCGCTGTGCTCACGATTAGCAGTCGGTCCTCCAGCAGCGTCTCACAAGCTGCCAATGTTGGGGAAGCTCTTGAGCTTCTCGGGGAAGTCGTCTTTGTACAGGACAGGGTCAGCGCGGTGCTCCACCACCTTCAGCGGCATCGTCCCAAAGACTGAAGCGAACTTGTTGATGCACTCGGACCTTTCCACCATGTGCGTCTGGTCCAGCGAAAGCCCATCAATGGCTGTGCACTCAGGACACTTGAATTTCTTTCGTGGTGTTACCTTGATGACAGCTTTCCCCGTGATGTTAGCCACCAGGAAATTCATGGCAATGTCTTCACAGTTCATATGAGCATCTACCCAGTTCTTGATGTCGCCAGGCATTTTGTAGGTATACAGGTAATTAAAATACTTGTGATAAAAAGCTGCTCCCGTGAGCACCATGGACACCTCGTTGGTCCACTCTGACTCATACTTCCACTTGCTCATCTCATGGTCCCAGAGATGGAGACGGCCAGGGTAACCCACCAACCGGTCGGGAAACTCCCGCCAAACCTCATACCCAAACTGCAGCTCGTCTGAGGTCAGCATGATGATATCATCATCAATGGCTAGAACAGATTTAGTATATAAAATGAGTTCTAGTCAGACTGATACTCTTTGTAAGGGCAATAGAGAACAATAATATATTGAAAAGTGTAAGTTTAGAATTCAACAGAGAATCTTCAAGATTCAGAATAATGTTCCTGAATCTTTATCTTGATTCCTGTTTTGAACTTGAATTTTAGAATTTATCTTTTGTTGAATACAAATTATTGAAGAGATAGTATTGCTACTGATACTGTTTATGAGTATCCCACTTAAGAATGTATAAAGATCCCTTTTTCCTATAATATTCTCCTGTAAATATTATTTTTATTTTTTTTAACAGAGCACATTGCTCAACTCTGGTTTGTGGTGGGGTAGGAATTGAATTTGAGACATTGGAGTCTTGGACATGACAGTCTCTTTGCATACCCATTATGCTATCTACAGACATGGATTTAAAAGTCATTTCACTGTACTGAAAGCTCAACATTTGCTGCCATCAATCTATTTGCAGTTTAAACCAGTACTGTGAGCTATTGAATCCTATTCTATCTAGAAAACCAGTAATATAAATACAATACCTATTAGTATTTGTGCCAAGGATCTTCTAGCTAAACATCTGGTTTCACTATTTTTTTCCCCCTATCTTCCTTGTTTTGTTCTGTAGAAAGGAATATTTTAGTGGGGGTGAGGTCTGGATGGTGAGGGTGGCTTTATTTTGATGTACAAGAGAAATGAACACCCAAAAAATACAGGAAACCAGGAAAGTTTGGTGGCATTAAAAAATGTCTTTACTGGGGGGAGAACTCTTCTACTGAAATGTGAAGAATACATGGTGTATTAATTAATTAATTAATTAATTTTCAACTCCAATATCTCTTTATTGATGGAACATTGATTTATAGGACTTTTGCTGTCAAAGATGCATGTTTCCATATTTTTTTCTCAGGATATTTCACCCTCAGCCAAACAAACGATCATTTCATTCTATCATTGATACTTAGGTTCCCAACCTTCCTTAATAATCCTCTCTTCCCCCTTCTGAGTCCTGTACTCTGCTGCTACATATAGTATAATTTATTGAGAGTTCACCCTATATTACCCTTTCCTTCCTTCCTTCCTTCCTTCCTTCCTTCCTTCCTTCCTTCCTTCTTTCCTTTCTTCCTTCCTTCCTTTCCTCTTCTTTCCTTCCTTCCTTCCTTCCTACATTCTCTATTTCCTTCTGCCTTTGTTAGTTTTTAATGAGAAAGAGAGATAGAGATAGATAGAGAGAGAGAGAGAATGGGAGAGAGAGAGAGACAGAGAAAGACAGACCAGAGCTCTGTTCTGCTTTGGCTTATAGTGATACTGACAGCTCAACCTGGGACCTCAGAATCTCAAGCATGAAAGAATTTCATAACCATTGTTATCTTCCCTGCCCTGCTTTGTTTCTTAGAGTCCACCTATGAGTGAGATCAACTGATAGGCATCCTTCTGCTGCTGACTAATCTCTTTTAACATTCTTCTTTTTATTGTAGATCCATCCACGTTGGAGCAAAGGAAAATATGTTATCACTTCTTATAGCTGCATAGTAGCCCAATGTAGAGTACAGTGTATTTAATATGATCATAAGATGGTAGGATATTTTGTCTAAAAGTAGTGAGTTAAAAAATTGAAGAACTATGCCTCTGCTTACTGTACTTTCATAAGGAGAGAGCTGAGCTATCCTCATAGTGTGAGAGGGGCTGGGTGGTGGCAGACCTGGTTGAGCACACATGTTTCAATGCACAAGGATCTGGGTTCAAGCCCCCAGTCCCCATCTACAGGGGGAAAGCTTTGCAAGTGGTGAAATAGTACTGCAGGTATGTCTCTGCCTCTCTTGCTCTCTATCTCCCCCTACCCTCTCAATTTCTGTCTGTCTCTATACAATAAATTAATAAACATTTAAAAAAAAACATTACATTATAGTGTGAGATAGGCAGTAGAGTGTATCTCCTCTGTGTTGTTTGTGCTAAAATGAGAAGAGTTGAAGTTTGGGCGTCTAGTGAGTTCCAAAGCAGACATTGGAAGTTCAATAGGAAAGAAAAGCTTTTAGCTGGATCTCTAAATCTGAATAAGAATTGACATCAGAATGTGAGACCTGAGAGGAGCATGCAGGGAAGTGAGCCCTACCCCAGAGGTTCCAGGACTGGGAGAAATATAGGCTCTATAGAGATAGCTGGAGATTCCTGTTGTCTTAGGGTTTAAGAAGACAATGGATAGTTATTTCAATAATCATATTGTTTGGCAGTTGGGTTAACTTTGAAAAATCCCTTTGTTAGGATTTGCTGTATCATACACACCATCACCATATTTTATGTCCTTTGACATTATTTGCATATAGCTAAGCCATCTGTTGCTTTTGTTCTCCCTGGACTAAGCTTTTAAGAGAGTCAGCTCAGATCTAGAGGGATGCAGAGTTCACACAGGCTTCTAAGCTAATTATGGACTCCAGATCACATCAAATTGATGGGGTTTACGGTCAACAATATTTATACTCTTTCCCCATATTAGGGAGCTACTCTCTTTCCTAATCCAGCTTTCTGGTCCTTTTTCCAGCCATGACATTATCTCTCCAGACAATAACTTGGATCCACCTGCATATCAGATTTCAGGTCTGGCAAAAACAAACAACAACAACAACAAAACCACTAGTATAGCTACAGGCCCTTTGAAATATAACTAAAATATTTCTACTAGCTGTCAACAAAATGGAGGACCCCGCCTCCCAACACTTCAGCTGTACTATTCCAGCCTTTAAGTCCATAATTGTTCAACAATTTGTTTGGCTTTGTATGTTAACTCTCTTTTAAGCCACCAGGTTCCAAATTCTAGCAGGATGCGATCAGACTTCCCCAGAAAGAAAACCCCACCAATGTGCCTTATAGCTCTACTTCCCCAGAGCCCTTCCCCACTAGGAAAAGAGAGAGACAGGTTGGGAATATGGATTGACCTGTCAACACCCATGTTCAGCGGGGAAGCAATTACAGAAGCCAGACCTTCAAACTTCTGCATCCCACAATGATCTTGGGTCCATACTCCCAGAGGGTTAAAGAATAGAAAAGCTATCAGGAGAGGAGATGGGATACAGAGATCTGGTGGTGGGAACTGTGCGAGGTTGTATCCCTCTTATCCTATGGCTTTGTCAATGTTTCCTTTTTATAAATAAAAAATTTAAAATAAAATGTGAAACCAAGAAGCAATTTAGGCCAGGTGGAGGAGAGAGTTTGGTGGAAGGAACTTGAATAGATCTATATTTATGTCAAGTGAGGTTGGAGCTTTGTGGTTATTATGATCTAAGTTAAAGGACCTCAGAGGACTTTTTCAGGTGAATAGCAATTACCAAGGCAAAGACAAGCCAAGTTTCACAATTTCTAAAAAGAAACAAACAAATACCACTACCACTTATGAAAAAAAAATAGGTGACATCTATCTAGAAATATTTACTCAGGTTATTATTCTATATAGTTTTTTGTACAGATTCCTTCACTACTCCATTTGTACATTTTTATATCTTCTAGTTTGGATTTATCTTGGGATTTCTGCTCTGATCTTATGGTTCTTTTCTGATATGTCAACTTGACCTCAACAGCAGGTATAGAGTGCAGGTATAGTTGTTTCTATAAATTCATATCATTATTTTCCATAACTTTAAAGTTTAGCCAGCTTGGCACTTCCCTTTGGCATTTCTCACCAGATTATCTTTACTCTGCCCCAACAAATAAAAACAAAAATATAGTAACTTTGGGGAAAAATCTAAAAGTCACAAAATAAAATGGTTTAACTCAATAATAGACACAAACAACAAGTGCTTGTATGCCGGGATAGCCTGAGGGTACTTCTTCCCGAGCTAGTGCTCTCTGGCTTGGAGAGAACTCAAGGGGAGCAGATCTAGGCTGCTGCATGGGAGAGGGATCAGGAACTCGTGCCGCACTAACTTCCGCAGGAGATACACTCTGGAACTCTCGGAGCCGGAAAGCAATTTCCAAGTGTCTTTAATCAGAAGAGCAGCTGTTTTTATACTCTCCAAGTAGGGTGGAAACAGGATGTGATATAGAGAGGGTGAAGAGAAAAGTGACTGGTGAAGATCAGAGTGTGACAAGGAGGGGGCGGAGCAGGCGAGAATCCTATCACTGAACCACCAATGCCCTGGAGGGAGTGCTTTATGTAAATGTAAAAGTGATTTATGTAAATAGACCAAAGCTTTGAATGGGATCAATAAATCCCTATATAGGCATATGGTTAAGCAGAAGCCAGGGGGAGCTGGCATACTACCCAACACTTGTATATTTATTTTTAATTGCATGTGTTTTATAATTCTGTACAGAGAGTCATTCAACAAATAAAAAATGGAATTACCTCATGATCCAATGATACACTCTTAGGCTTTTATCCAAAAGACACTGAAACACTAATTCGAAGGAACATATGCACCTCTGTGTTCATAGCTGCATTAGTCACAATAATAGCCAAAGATTGGATGCAGCCTAGATGTCCATCAACAGATGACTGGCAAAGAAGTTATAGGATATATATATAGCCATTTGGGACAAAATGGGTAGAATGTAGAATCTATTACACATGAATTAAAAAAAAAATAGAACCAAGCAAACTGTTTCTAAGCCTTGTGATAACTATAGTGGTTATATTTGAGAGGTGAGAAGGTGAGGACATAGAACTTTGGTGGCGGATGTGGTATGGAATTATATGCTGTAATCTTACAATGCTGTAACTTACTATTAATCAAAAATTAAAAATAAGATTAAAAAAAGATAGTAGGCACACCCTTCCACAACCATGTTGCTTGATACTATTATTAGAGAGACTTAGGTTCAGTGTCAGTGACTTTTGTCCTTATTCTAATTGACATGGGCATATTGGGCAATGAAATATTATAAACAGAAATATTTTCAGAGTCTTGTATTCATAATAAAAATATTTTAATTCAGATTGAAAAAAAAAATGACCAAAACCAAACCAAAACAAACCAAACCAAACCAAACCAAAACAAAAAACATATTAATGAAACCAGACAAGTACAAAAGGCAAAAGTGAGAGGCTACTTTGTTGACAAATGGCACTGACTTGGAATAATTAAAGAAGTTTTTAAAACAAAGCAGAGATCTTTATTGCAGCATTAAATTTGGGAATACTTTCAGTAGACTGAGATAAAGAATCATATATGGATTGGGAAAAGAATGAATGGACATGAGTATTAGCATGGGTGTTGCCAGGGTATAGGAGATTAATGCTGGAACTGTGTTGTGCTGAATTGTGTAATGCTATGGTCAGTGAAAGTATTCTGGAAGTTTTGAACACTAGAGTGACAAGGTGAAAGCCTTATTTCAGGAGATTAATTTTAAATTCATCTTAACACTCTTAACTTTTCGAGTCTGGTTTCTTATAAAATGTATAAAATTGGGGAAAGCGAGTAGGTTGATTGGAGACTCAATCTGAAGATACTCTTTTCAGAAAAGGAAGGTGAATCTGAGGTCAACTTTTGAGGGAATTTAAGACCAGAGAGATATGACTGAATTTGGAGTCATAGAAAGTGTAAGCTGACTGGATGAGACTTAAAGTCAAATCTATGAACCCTGTCTGCTTTAATTAGGCTTGGTGCAGTCATGTTTTCAACTCCCTGAAATCTTCATATGACCTCAAAATCTGCCTTACAACTTATAGGATCTTAAGCAATCACTTAATAGGTGTTATTTTCAGATTCTTTGTCCTCCATATCTGTTACCTGATATATCTACAAATAGTCATGATAGTAGTAATAATAATAAAATACCAAAATAATTAGTTCTGTTAGTTAATAAAAAGCCTTGAAGTCTTTATTTTCTTGAGAAGCCTAAAATAATGTATAATGGTCTTTGCCCAAGGACAAGTATAGTGCTTAAAAAATTGACTTCATAGCCAAGGGACTCAGTGTAATGGTTATGCAAAATGACTTTCATGACTGAGACTCTGAAGCCCTAGGTTCAGTTCCCAGTACCACCACAAACCAGAGCTGAACAGAGCTCTGATCCCTCTTTCTCTCTGTCTCTCTATCATTAAAAAATAATTGATTTCACTTGCTTAGAGGTAGACAGGCCAGATATTATTGTCATTAAAAGTAAACAGAACTCCAGAGAGGCTCTTTTATTCAGTCACTATTATAGAATTACAGTCATCTATTACTTATGCTTAATACAACACTTATCTCTTTAGTTTTAAGTGTTGTATTAAGCATAAGTAATAGATGACTAGCTTTAAGCTTAGTAGTTTTTAGCAGATAAATATCACTATTATAGCTATTTTTCCAATTGAATACTCCTTTAAAAAAAGAACCCAAAGGGAGAATTTCTTTAAGAAAATAGCTTTATTTCTTCAAGAGAGTATAAAAGAATGGATTTAAAAGAATATTTATTTATTATTTATTCCCTTTTGTTGCCCTTGTTGTTTTATTGTTGTAGTTATGATTGATGTCATTGTTGTGGATAGGACAGAGAGAAATGGAGAGAGGAGGGAAGACAGACACCTGCAGGCCTGCTTCACCGCTTATGAAAGGACTCCCCTGCAGGTGGGGAGCAGGGGGCTCCATCCCAGATCCTTATGCCAGTCCTTGTGCTTTGCGCCACGTGTGCTTAACCCACTGCACTACTGCCTGACTCCCAGAATGGATTTTTTTTAACCCATCATACAGACAAAAACATCAGAGTGGAACATCAGAATAAGGAGTATAACCAACAATCATGATTAATTTGACCATCTAAACCCAATTTTAGAAATAATTTTACCAATGATATTAAAAAAAATGCCATTCTCAGTCTCAGATGGTTTTTGTAAAAGTGTTGTCCACTCTTTGACAGTTCACTTTGTTTAATGAGGAGATTGTTGTTGCCATCTCATGGCTAACTCCTCATTTAACAGACTAGGAGGCTGCCTAAAATTGTATGACTTAAAAGATATTCTTCCCATCAATAGGTAGAAATGTACAGATAAATGTTCACAAACATAGATGCCTTTAATTTCTGGATACTAAGCTATCATCCTTCTAGATGTCTGTGCTTATCTTTTTTTTTTTTAAGTTTTTTTTTTTTAGAGGGACCTGATCAAAGTCCCGTACTTTTTTTTTTTAATATTTATTTTATTTATTTATTCCCTTTGTTGCCCTTGTTGTTATAATGTTGTAGTTATTATTGTTGTTGTCGTTGTTGGATAGGACAGAGAGAAATGGAGAGAGGAGGGGAAGACAGAGAGGAGGAGAGAAAGATAGACACCTGCAGACCTGCTTCACCGCCTGTGAAGCGACTCCCCTGCAGGTGGGGAGCCGGAGTTCGAACCGGGATCCTTATGCCGGTCCTTGTGCTTTGCGCCACCTGCGCTTAACCCTCTGCTCTACAGCCCGACTCCCTGTGCTTATCTTTTTAAGCTTCTCGCTTTTGTGCTTAGACTATCATAATCCAAAAATTCCACTACCAAAGAGTTGGCATTTTTAAGTTGTATAAATTAAGTATTTATACTATAGTTTTTCAAAATATAAATGTAATAATTCAATAAAGTAGTGGACATGAATTTTTAAAAATAATTTTCTGGCAACTGCTGGATCAGAAGATAATTTACTGGTACTACACAGCTGTTTCAAAGGAGGTGGAGGGAGCATGGGGGTATCTCTCCTGGTTGAGCATTCACATTGGCAGGTGCAAGAACTTGAGTTCAAGCTCCTAAGATCCATCGGCAGTGGGGAATCTTTATGAATGGTGATGTAGTACTACAAGTATCTTTCTTTTCTCTCCTTTACTATCCTTCTCCTGAACTTTCTCTGTCCTGCGAGGTTAAATAAATATATAACTAAATATTGAGAAACAGAAAAGAGGTAGATAGAGGCTTTAATGGCCTTTAGCAAGATTTTTAATATTTGAGAGTCAGATGGTAGCGCAGTGGGTTAAACGCATGTGGTACAAAGGGAAAGGACCGGCATAAGGATCCCGGTTTGAGTCCCTGGCTACCCACCTGCAGGGGAGTCGCTTCACAAGCAGTGAAGTAAGTCTGCATGTGTCTGCCTTTCTCTCCCCCTCTCTGTCTTCCCCTCCTCTCTGCATTTGTCTCTGTCCTAACAACGACGACATCAACAACAATAACTACAACAGAAATAAAAAACAAGGGCAACAAAAGGGAAAATAAATAAATAAATATTAAAAACATATTTATGGGTATAAATGCTTGTGTGTGTGTGTGTGAGAAAAAGAGAGAGAGAGAGAGAGAGAAATCGTACTTGAAACACTGAAGTATAACATAGAAGCATTAAGAGGCAAAGAAAGATGAAACTTGATGGATAAAAAGGATTTTTTTTTTTTTTTGTAAAGCTACCTGCTTCTAATGTCTTCTGTAATTATGGTCAACACTGAACCTTTTTCTTCTTTAAAAAAACTTTTTTTTGTCACTGTGCTTGTGACTTGTAATCAGTTCTTACAAAGGTCCACTATTCCCAATAGCCTTTTTTAAATAGGAGATGAAAGACAGAGGTAGAGAAGGATTGTTAGAGGAGGAAACAGAAAGAAGGAGAGACACTTGCAGCACTACCTAGCCACTCATGAAGCTTTCTTCTTGCAAGTGGGACCTTAGGGCCTTGAACCCAGGTCTTTGTATATTGTAGCATGTGCACTCCCACAGTCCCCAATGAGTCTTTTCATGGTAGGGTTTTGTCTGTTACTAGTAACCAGTGTCCCCACGTACATTCCTTTTTAATGATGATATATGTATCATGTACATATATGTGTCCCTTTTGTATGTGTGACAGATGTGTGAATGTAACAAGATCCAGCTAGTTTGTGAACTTAGCTACCAACCCTCTAAGTGAATATGGTTTAATGTAAGATAGAATGCAGTAAATGTACATCGATTAACAGATGGTAACATACTTTATTCATTCACATTAATTATTAGGAAATAGGGCCTTCATTAGCTTTCTATTTCTGTGTGAGTGTACAATGAGAAAAGATGTTGCCATATGATAGACGATATGGTTTGGAGGTAGGAAACAAACAAACAGACAAAAAAACAGTTAAGATTTCCCCCTTCCTTTCTGGAAAGATTACAGCTGGTTCTCAAGTGATCCATAGGTTTTAGAGTGTTTCTTCTGACACCAGTCGATGCAATTTCTGTAGGGATTTTGAGATAACTACATATTTTTATTTCCTTTGTGGGTTTTTTTTTTTTTTGGCTTTTTAAGCTGAGATCTGGCAGAAATGTCTCAACTGTAATATTTTCTCAGTTCACCTTAATATTACCTAGGTACTATTTTAGCTCACTTGCCTTCAAAGTTAGATAGCTACTAGTCGATTGGAGTGTGCTTGATTTTCAGTTTCTTAGCGAGACACACAGAACTAGACATATTCCAACCTGAGCAATAACACTTTTCTGGAGATACATATGTGAAGGGTTTGATTATGCTAAGGAGACATTTTTTTTTTCCTGAAGCCTCATAAAAATCTTCTATTTGTTTACTGCTTGTCACTTAGATGGTCTCACTCTTCACTCATATTAACATTGTCACCAGATAGAATCTCTGCCTCTGTTTTACACCTGAGGAAAGAAAGAAATAAAAAAGTTAACCTGAGTGTTGAAACCAGACACATGTGCAATCTCAACAAAAGAAAAGGGAGAAAGGAACGAAAAGAGAAGAAAAAGAAAATAATAAAAATTGTGTTAAGAACTGGGGTTGAGCTAGGGGATATGATTCAGTGGTAGAGTGTAATAGACTGTATCATTTTTTTTTAATTGCCACAGAGTTATTCTTGGAGTTCAGTGACTGCACAATGAATTAATCAATTCCAGTGACATAATTTTTCATTTTTAAATATTATTTTAATTATTATTATTACGGAATGGAGGATCTTGTCCTATATTAGACAAAGGGCTAATAATGAAATATATAAAGAGTTCATGAAACTCAGCAACAAAAAACCAAATGATCCCATCCAAAAATTGGGAGAGAATATAAACAGAATATTCACTAAAGATCGAAAAAGCCTAGATCTACAAAAAAATGTCCCATGTCATTGATTTTCAGAGAAATGCAAATAAAGACTACAATGAGATACCACTTCACTCTTGTGAGAATGTCATACATCAGACATGATAGTAATAGCAAATGCTGGGGAGGTTTTGGGGACAAAGGAACCCTCCTGCTCTGCTGGTGGGAATGTAAATTGGTCCAAACCCTCTGGAGAGCAGTCTGGAGAACTCTTAGAAGGCTAGAAATGGACCTACCCTATGACCCTGCAAGTCCTCTCCTGGGAATATATTATAAGGTACCATTCACAGCCATCTAAAAATATCTGTGTATACCTATGTTCATAGCAACACAATTTGTAATGGTCAAAACCTAGATGCAACCTAGATATCCAACCACAGATGAGTGGCTAAGAAAGTTGTGATATATATTGCTCAGCCACTAAGAATGATGAACTCGCCTTCTTCACCTCATGTTGGATGGGAATTGAAGGAGTCATGTTAAATGAGTTAAGTCAGAAAGAAAAGGATAAATATGGGATTATATTAGTCATGGATGGAAGATGAGAAATAAAATCAGACAGAGGAAACACAAAATATAACTTGGACTGGGTTTGGTGTATTGCACCAAACTAAAGGACTCTGGTGTGGTGGGGGCTTTCATGTCCTGGTGGTGCGTGATGGTGGAGGAGAATCTAATCTGGGGGTGAGAGTGTTATGCAGAAAATTGAGAGATTTTACACATGTAACAAAATCTATGTTTATTATAAACCATTAATACCAATTAAACAACAACAATTAAAAATAATATTGAAAGAAGTAAAGTGGCAACAATTTAACAGCAATTAAAAATAATATTTGAACAAGTAAAGTGGCATTTTAAAAAACAGAAACAGAGAGAAATATATTTTTTAAAAAAAGGGGTGATAGGAAAGAAGGAAGCTAGAGAGACACCTACATCACAACTTCACTATTTGTGAAGTTTTTCCCTGCAGCTGGTGAGTGGGCGTTTGATGTGCACTCTACTGGGTACACCATCCCTCAGTCCTTGTACAGTGTATTCTTTGCAGGTATGAGGCTCTGGGTTTGATTCCAAGCACCACTACACAACACCCCAAATAAACAAAAGAACTGTCATTAAAAAAAAGATGTTTGTGTTTATGTGTATTGTGTCTACAAAGTATATTTCTTTCATGACAAACTATATTATATTATGAAACACCTATACTAAGAAAACAGTTCTGAAACCACCTGAGGTGAACACATGCCTAGAGATAGGAATGTGAGAACTAAGATGTCAATGACGGATCTGAAAGAATTAGCCTGTGGAGTGTGGGAAAATAATCTTTAATTATGGTCAATTAAGGAGGACACTTTGGTTTGAGAGACTTATTTTCTTGTCAATTCTGTTAGAATTTTAGTTTAAGATGTGACAACTTAGTGAAATAGTTGATGCTAAGTTGGATGGAATTAGTGAACATTCTGTAACAATATAATGGGCATGATTTTGATGGACCTATAGCTCATGAAAAGTACATTTCTTGACATGTTCTTGCATATTGGTTAAGACTTTGTTTTCATTAGACAATTTAGAAAATGATGCATTCAAATTGATTATGTGGTTGAATTATTATCCTTCTAATAAGACAAAACCATAAAGCAAAGCTTTGTATCTGACTGAATGATGAAAAGCTAGTTCTTTTGCTGAAAATGATATTGCGATATGCCAATGAAAAATACTTCATTGAAACCATTTCTTGTTCTCAAAAAAAAAAAAAAAAAAGACCTGGGCATCATTTGGTGGTGGTGTGGGGATGAGGGTCAGGGAGGTTTTATTAGCATTTGAGCTCAGGTTGGCTTAACAAAAATTCTCTCCTTGATGAAACGTTGCTTGAACTCTTCTGAAGATTCTTCACAAGTAGACTTCAAATATTTGGCTTCTATGTTTGTTTCTTCATTTCTTTTTTTTCTTTTCTTTTTTTTTTTGGAAATCTCTTGCTAAGACAGCTTAGCCAGAACCTTTGCCCATGATTTTTTTTTTTTTTATCAGCCTCAGTATTTGATCAGGCTTCTCATCCTCTGCCATCCCTACTGATGTCTGATCACCCTGGTTTGCCTTCAGCAAGAATCCATCCCTCCATACCCATCATGTTTCTTCTTAGTAATTTACCATCTCCTCATCCAACATTGCCTCTTGCCTATAGATTATCACTTTTTCTTGTATTGAAGGTTAAACTTAATCCAACCTACCCCTTCTCTGCCTTAAACTCTATTTTAATAGACCCTATATTTACTTTATAGTTCCCCTGAAAAAGTCTCTTTAAGTCTGGCAAGATAGATCTCCTTGTTTTCTTATGCATTTGTCCCAGGTTTGAGTCTGGAAGCTCTAGAGCTGTGCTTTTTTTCCCTCTGTTTCTCTTTTTATGTGAAAAAATCAGCTTAGAACACTGAAACCATGGTCATAATCCCCACGCCCTCGCCCACACTAAAATGCTTTACTGTTCTTTAAATGATGCCATACTTATGCATTTTCTCTTTAAATATTTCTTCAATTTGATTTGATAGGATAGAGAGAAATTGAGAGGGGAAGGGGAGATACAGTGGGGGGAGACAAAGAGAGACATCTGCAGCACTGTTTCGTTTCACCCTGCAGGTGAGGACTGGGGGCTTAAATCCAGGTCCTTGCACATTATAACACATGCACTCAACTGGGTATGCCACTGCCTGGGCCCTTATGTTTTTTTTTTCTTTAGTAAACAAAAGTATTTGGTCACCAATCAGGGGCCAGACATCTACTTCTCTACTTTTCATTTTTCAAATATTGGTAATGATCATGTGAGTTCACTCAAAGCAAAAACGGAATCAAACAGGCTGGAGATTTTTCTTCTCTCCTCTCCTCTCCTCTCCTCTCCTCTCCTCTCCTCTCCTCTCCTCTCCTCTCCTCTCCTCTCCTCTCCTCTCCTCTCCTCTCCTCTCCTCTCCTCTCCTCTCCTCTCCTCTCCTCTCCTCTCCTCTCCCCTCCTCTCCCCTCCTCTCCCCTCCCCTCCTCTCCCCTCCTCTTCCTTTTCCTTCCCTTCCCTTCCCTTCCCTTCCCTTCCCTACCCTCCTCTCCTCTTCTTCTTTTCTTCTTTCTTTCTTTCTTTCTTTCTTTCTTTCTTTCTTTCTTCCTTTCTCATTTCTTGATCTTGGAAAGGTATGTGATATCTAGGTATGGATTAGTTAGTGGAAAGAGGAAAATACTAAAATAAGTTTAGATTTGATTTCACTTTTGTAACTGGGGGTTTGTACAATCTTTCTAGGGATACTTTAGAAGGTTCTGGAACCACTATATAAAATATTAAGCAGGGGGAGGAAAACAGAGAGAAGGAGATAGTGATGCCAATTTTCCGGATGAGAAATCACAAGTAGTGGTGAGAATAAAAGGGAGAAATGGATGTTATAACTGTTACCAGGACAAAATGGGAGTTGATTACAGGGTGACTATCAAAGGATATGGTTAAGGGTATGAAAATATTTTCAGCCTAGGGGCTTGGGAGGGGTGATGTCCCCCTGAAAGAAGAACTACCATATAGTTTAGTTGAAAATACAAGGTTATTGTATTAGTGACTGACCTTGAAAGCTAACTAAAAGTTTTTAGTAGATAAGTGAAACTAATAGTAGCTAGACTATATTTGAAGCTGTGATCCTAGATGGAACAGAAGAGGGAGTAAATACTGAAATATGTGAATTAATACTAGGGAGATTGTTTTATTTAGATCAGTACTGTGAAATAAAGTAGTGACAGACAGAGAGAGGGAGGGAGCAGACAAATCTATAATGAACCAGATGTGACTATTTTGAGACAAGATAGCTGCTAACACGAAAAGTGAGGAAAAAAAAGCAGTAGAGGGGAAACAATTACAGAAGCCAGACCTTCCACCTTCTGCACCCCATAATGACCCTGGGTTCTTACTCCCAGAGGGATTAAAAAATAGGAAAGCTATCAGGGGAGGGGATGGTATACGGAGTTCTGGTGGTGGGAACTGTGTGGAGTTGTACCCCTCTTATCCTACAGTTTTGTCAGTGTTTCATATATATACATGTATACATACAGTGGATTTGATGGCTGAGATGTCACTGGTGGCTTAGATAAAACGTATTCTTTAGGGCATATGAGAACATACATTTTTTTTCTTCCCTCCTGTCTTTCTTTACACATGCACAAATTCACTGCTCCCTATAAACTTTTTGTTTTTAATTTTTCGAGTGAATAATAGAAAGGGAGAAAGGGACTGAAAGACAGTCATGAACCCTCTCACTGGTGCTATAAGGCTCCCATGTGATGCTGGACCCTAGAACCTGAGTTCTAGTACATGATAAAATGTGTACTTTACGAGGTTTGCTATCTCTCAACCCCTAGAATGCATTTTGGATTTTTGCAAGTAGAAAATACAGAAAATTGGTAGAGCAGTTTCTTTGAAAATTTGACAAAGACAAGAGCAGATAGGGAAAATATAGTATATACCTTGGAATGTGTCTGACCTGGACTTGAACCTGGTACCATATGGGAGTTCATAGCACAGTTCTGGGACTGTAGTATCTTCTCCCACATCCTCCCTTCCTCTGAGAGAGAAGAATGAAAACATCATTTTGGGATCAGTGAAATCACATATCCAGTGCCAAAAAGAAAAAGAGAGAGGAAGGAGAGAGAAAGATGTAGACACCCACCATGGAAAGAGGAGAGATTGTATTCACATGGCAATAACTGTCTTGTAAATCATTATTCCATAAGAAAACAGTAATAAAAGAGAGAAAAAGAATCAGGAAGCAGATGAAGTTGATGAGAAAATAGGTAACAAAGGAAACATTTTTTTAATTTAAGAATAGAGCATGTGTATGTGTTTATTAGATAAGGGGAGGAATCCTATGGGAACATGTGATTCAAGAAGGAAGGAGAAGCAGGGAGATGATTCACTAACAATTTGTCAGAGAAGGTGCACCCAGGTGGCATCCATGGCACACTTAGAGGGATTATCCTCCCCCCCCCCCCCCGGAATGAAAGGTTTGAATCAGGCAGCACAATGTTGAACTGTTCTCACTTTATTTCCTCAAACTTCACAATGAAGTAAGGTGTAAATGGAAAATGCATCTCGCCCTTTATGACATTCCTTAATCTATTCAGAATAGTTTTTTTTTGACACAAGGATGAATTAGCAATTCTTTTAACTACAGTTTAATGTTAGCTAGAGAGTGTAAGAGTTTTCTAAATTTTATTTCAGTATATAAGTATGCACATTTTTTTTTTCATTTTAGGGGCCAAATTTTATTGGCTAACTTTTTGAGTTTCAAGTACTTTTTGATAATATTCTTGGCCTGAGATTCTTTGCCATAGTCCTGAACTACCGCATAATGGCAACCAATGACTCCCACCTTCTACATCCCACAATGACCTTGGGTCCATACTCCCAGAGGGTGAAAGAATAGAAAAGCTATCAGGGGACAGGATGGGATATGGAGTTCTGGTGGTGGGAATTGTGTGGAGTTGTACCCCTCTTATCCTATGGTTTAGTCAGTGTTTCTTTTTTATAAATAAAATAATAAGAAAGAAAGAATATGGTTTAGTTTAGAAGATTCCCCTCTTCAGTACAAAGGGATGCATTGGATCGGCCTTCTCGTGGTGCATGCCGTGAGTACCCATTCATTGGGGAAACTGACGATCCTTCCTAGCTGACTGAATCCACGTGGATCCCAGTCACTTTCAAAGCCAGCAACAAGCAGCTCCTGACAGCTTTCAACCTGACGCTGTTGACTGGCTATGGAAGAAGGGCAAACGCTAGAAGAAGTAGTACAAAGGGACTCCACTTGGCATACATAGACTCACCGCAGTTGATTTCGAGGACACAAAGACGGGCTTGGTGCTTGTTTAAGGCTTTGTTTGAGACTTCCACATACTAGGCAATTGTGTATGAGGGCCGTCTTCAGTAACCCTCTTAAAAAAGTACTAAGTCCATTACACATTCTCAGCTATAGTGGTGGTTCACTGATGGACTGGAGTCAAATCTTCAATTTGGGGACATCAGGGAATGAGGGACTTCCCAAATTTCAATAAGTATCTATTTGCATGTTTTTTAAAGGCTTGTATCAACAATAATCAGATTGGTAGCATTGAATTAAATGGAGATAGGTGTAGGGGAGCACAAGATTATGAGCTGATAATTATGCCAAGCTAATATGGATGCCTTGGGCCTTCCACCACAAAGTGACTGAGCAGAAACTGTATAGCTAAGTAAACAAGTTTTTTGCTTCTGCTGCTTCGTGTGATCAATATACGACAGCCTGATCATGCAGAACTCCCAGGTTGGCTACTTGCCCCCTTTGTGTGATTTGGCTGAAGGGGGTGGCATCTGCTTTCTGCTTCTGGACTCAAGGGATGGTGTCTGCCATCCTGATTCTTGACTCAGGGAGCTGTTGCTGCTGCTGCCCTTGGAGCAGACCAGAGCTGCTGGACAGGGACTGAACAGAGGGTAACTAAATTGAGCTGGCTCCTTGACAGGATAAACATATGTTTCTACCTGCCTTGCTGCCCCATGTCTGCTTTCAGTTACTAAAGGGGCCCTGCGTCATTGCTCAGAAACAACGAATAAATAGTCCAGGGCCCTGACAACAGGCCAACTTTAGTATCACTTTTTTTGGAGAATTTTGTGATATTAGCTTTTTGGCATTTTTTTTTTGTTTTATTTTTTCCCCCACCATTGTTTTTCCTGTGGCTTGGTGTGTACATGATTCTAACACCCACTGTGACCATTTTTCTCTTTCCTCTAAATAGAGGCTGAAGGGCAGAAAGAAATAGTGACAGAGTCACAAAGAAGAGAGATACCTTGGCACAAATCACTCTAGAAGTTTCTTTCCCCTGCTCCTTCCTAAATCCCAGGTGCTCCCATATGGTGGTCTATGTCTTGAACCCAGGTCCTAGTGGATGGTAGTGTGTAGTCAGCTAGGTGAAAGACTTACTGGTCCCCAAGATAATAAATTTAAGCAATGAGTTATAGTTGTTATTGAAGCACACTAAAATTAAGATGTCCCTGTTGATCTAACCTCCCATGTTAGAACTGCCTCTACCACTTTTTTTTTTTTTATATATTTCCTCTTTATATTTATACGGTGTCTCAGTTAGCCATTCCTTAAGTAACATTTGTCCCTTACATTGGCAAGTCTGTGAGCTAGTAACCAGAGCTCTACTTCTGGGTTTTAATCCTTCCATGCCATATCTGGGTTGGCTGGGAGACCAGTATCAAAGAAAGTAATGGTTGTTTCCTTCTTCTATGAGATTAAACATTTCTGAAGCTCCCCTCTTGGAAGATCTTTCTTGGTTTTATCTTCTCTCTTTTGTACACATAGTTGGGGGAAATGAGAAGCAAGCTACTTTGTTGTGAGTACTCATATGGAGAAGCCCATTGACAGGGAACTGAGGCCCCTAGTCAATAAATAAGAGGAGGGGCCAGGTGGTGGCTCACCTGGTTGAGTGCACATTTTACAATACACAAGGACCCAGGTTCAAGTCTCTGGCCCCCACCTGCAGGGGGAAAACTTCACAAATGGTGAAGTTTCACAAATGGTAAAGCAGGGCTGTTGCAGGTGTCTCTCTGTCTCTCTCCCCCTCACTGTCTCCCCCTGCCTCTCAATTTATGGCTATCTCTAGCCATTCAATAAATAAGGAAAATAAAATTAAAAATAAATAAGAGGAATTGAGACATGCTATTTATAACATGAGCTGACTTGGGAGTACACTTTTCCAAGGTTAATAAATTTTAACCTCCTCTTTGATCACTTCCACAAACCAAGACCCTAAGAGTCATCCAAAGCACTACTTTCTCCTTCATTCTACCTGTAATTATATAGTCCTTAAGCTCTGCTGTGTCCTGGGGTCTAGTTTAAATACGACAGTACATCGGTGGCCAAAAGTGGCAGACACATTTTTCCCTTTTACGGAACTGATGTTTTAATGGAGGGAAGAATGTAAGAGCTGACTAATGAAAACTGCTTTACTCACTGTTTACTTCCAGAGAATGTAATTTACATAGAGAACTGGCATGGGGCTAATAACAGATGCTAATACTGAAATAACTGCTCCCTTTGTGAATCAGACAGATGAAGTATCCAGACAAATAGGTAAGAGTGACATTCCTATTTGGCCGCTCATTTTCTAAATTGCTATATTTATATTTATAAATTGCTATATTGTCATATGCACATGCTGGTACACTTTTACATTCTGAGCGATCAAAGCTCAATTGTCTAAGTGTTTTCGTAGAGAAAGTGACTTTAGAGGTCAGAATAAAAGAAATGCTTATACCTTTTTGTATTTCTTAGATGTTCAATTTTTTGGAGTGGTTTGAAATTCTTCATAGCTACTATTACATTATTCCGGTAGTGAGAGTAAAACCCAGTAGTCCATTTGCCATTTTTCTTATTACAAAATTGTTTAACAGCTACTTTAAGCTCCTTGTAATACAATCACTATAGCTAAGATGACAATAGTTGCTACTATTTTGGGTCATTTTGTTCTTCTTGTGGATATAAAGTAAGTATCTAGGAAAGGAAAATGTCTATACTACCTATATCCCATATGCTGTCACTTTTAAAAGATCCATTTGCAGGATATTTGAAATCATTTTTTGCTTTTAAAGAAATTAGACCTTAAGGGGGTTGGGCGGTAGCGCAGTGGGTTAAGCGCACATGGCGCCAAGCGCAAGGACCTTTCCCCACCTGCAAGGGGGTTGCTTCACAAGCTGTGAAGCAGGTGTCTATCTTCTCTCCCCCTCTCTGTCTTCCCCTCCTCTTTCCATTTCTCTCTATCCTATCTAGCTACAACATCAGTGACAACAATAATAACGACAACAACGAGGGTAACAAAATGGTAAAAAATGGCCTCCAGGAGCAGTGGATTTGTAGTGCAGCCACCGAGCCCCAGCAATAACCCTGGAGGCAAAAAAATCAAAAAATCAAAAAATCAAACCTTTAGGATGATGAAATACCAGTAATTTTATGGCAAACTGGTTGTTCTATTATATCCAAATATTCTTCTAGTGTAGTAAAGTGCTAAATTCACAAATAAGATATTTTTCAGGAATTAATTCAAGCTTGATGAATTATAATGCCATCTATCTATCTATCTATCTATCTATTTTAATGAGAGAGATACAGAAAGACTAGAGCACTTTTGGCTGTGGCTTATGGTGGTGCTGAGGATTAAATCTGGACTTGGGAACCTCAGGCATGAGAGTCTTCTGCATCACATTATGCTGTCTCCCCAGTTTGATGTCTATCTTACTATTATGGTTCAAGTACATGTTCTTCCACAAAGAAAAGAAGATAGTGGTATGATAAAAAATAACCTTGAGGTCCCCCCCCCACCCGCAAATGACTTCTAGCCTCTGAGAGTAATAGAATTAGGAAAATTCTTTCTTCTTAAAAAATGTTATCTCATGACAACCCTTCAGCTTCATTACTCGGGTGAGACCTTTCCTTTTATAGTACACTCTAATTTCATCTCAGGTGGTTCACTTTCTAACAAAGTCCCATAACCTAGATTTATACCAGTTTCTGTGAGAGAGAGCTTATGTTCACACGTATCCATAAACTACTGCAAAATATATACCTGAAAGCAGAAGTACACTAGAGTTTGCAGTGAGTACCTCCCTAACACTTCCTCTCCACTATTCTAAGCTCGGGATCCATGATTGCTCAACAAATTGTTTGGCTTCGTATGTTAACTCTCTTTTCAATCACCAGGTTCCAGATGCCACCAGGATGCTGGCTAGGCTTCCCTGGATTGAAGACCCCACCAATGTGTCCTGGAGCTCTGCTTCCCCAGAGACACACCCTACTAGGAAAAGAGAGAGGCAGACTGGGAGTATGGACAGACCAGTCAACACCCATGTTCAGCGGGGAAGCAATTACAGAAGCCAGACCTTCTACCTTCTGCAACCCACAATGACCCTGGGTCCATGCTCCCAGAGGGCTAGAGAATGGGAAAGCTATCATGGGGGGGGGGGGGGTATGGAGATTGGGTGGTGGGAATTGTGTGGAGTTGTACCCCTCCTACCTTATGGTTTTGTTCATTAATCCTTTCTTAAATAAAAAATTTTTTTAAAAAATTAAAAAATTAAAAAAAAATTTAAAAAAAGAAAAAAAATGTTATCTCTAAATATTTACTTAACTTTAATTTTACTAGTGACTTAAAATTTGATATTTATACTTTTTTTATAGTTCCACACACATTTTTGAGTAAGTTGTTCAATTTCCTTGAAATATGTCATTAGATTTTTTAAATTAATTAATTATTTATTTTTGCCTACAGGGTTATCACTGGGGCTCAGTGCCTGCATCATCAGTTCACTGCTTCTGGCAGCCATAGTTCTTTTCCCATTGTTCTTGTTGATTTTGCTGGATAGGACAGAGAGAAATTTGAGAGAGGAAGGGAAGAAAGAGAGGGGAAGAGAAAGATAGACACCTGCAGACCTGTTTCACAACTTGCGAAGTGACTCCCCTGAAGGTAGAGTCCGGGGCTCAAACCAGTATCCTTGTGCAGGTTCTCGCTCTTCAAACTATGTGCTCTAAACCCTGTGCGCCATGCCACTGCCCGGCCTTATCACTGGAATTTTAATCAGGATTACATTGAATCTACAGAATACCATTGTAGTGATATTTATTCTTCCAATACATGAACAGGAAATGCTCTTCCATATCTTGTGTCATCCTCTATTTCTTGTAACGGTGTCTTGTAGTAATTCTTGTAAGGTGGGACTGATGATGGTACATTCCTGTAGCTCTTAGACTTTTATTTCTCCTTCATATTTGAAAGATAAATTTGTAGGATACAAGATTTGTAGCTGCAATTGTCTCCCTTTTTACTAATTTGACTACGTCATTCTACTCTCTCTGTCTCTAGGGATTATGAAGAGAAGACTGATGAAAGTATAACTCTACTTTTGTATGTAACTTCTTTCCTTTCCCTAGCAGCCTGCTATTTTTTCCCTTGTCATTGAGTTTTTATAGTTTTATAACGATGTCCCTTGGTGTTGGTTGTTTTGCGCTCATGTACCAGTGTGTATGCCCTGCCTCTTGAATGACTATAATATCAAGATTGCCTAAGTGAGGAAAATTCCCAGGTAAAAATTTTCCTGAATATGTTCTCATTTCCTTTGATCCTGTCCTCTTCCTCAAGAATTCCTATCACTCTTAAATTCCTATCACTTAAATTCACTCTTAAATTCAACTTATTGATGGAGTCTGCGATTTCAGTGTGGTGTGTCATTCTTAATAAACCTTCCCTCTTTCTCATCTTTAAGTTGAAAGAGTGGGCTAACTCTTTTCGATTAGATTAGGTATTCTTTCCTCTACAAGTGTGAGTCTATTTTCTAAGCCTTCTACCTGAGTTTGAACTGCACTGAAAGTGTCTTTCACTCACTGTCATTCTGTTTGAAATTTCTTTTTCATGCTTACTAGCTACTCGTGAACTCTGAGTTTCTTCTTTCATATTTTCTAGTTTCTTACAGAACTTTGTTTGAAGCTTTTCTTTTGTGTTTCCTAACTCCTTGGCGAAATAGTCTTTCAACTCTTGAATATGCTTCTTCATACTATGCTTACATTCTTGGAGAGTGCTCATAATGAGCTTTCTGTAGTTTTTCTCTAATAGTCCTTTTATGTCTGCATTTTCTTAGGGTCCTTTTGTTTCATTTCTATCTGTCTGATTTGCCATATTTTATAGGTATTTCTACAATATTTCTGTTTCCATATTTATTGTGCTGGTTATTGGTAGCCAGCAGGTAGTGCTATTGTTGTGGTCTCTGAGTTTCATTTTGCTCATATGTTGTGTGGTGGATGGTGGGGCTTGGGGTTAGGTATTTTTTGTTATTTTCTTGAGATGTTCTGTGCTCCATGTGGTACACGTATATGGTTTCTTTGTAGGATTTCAATCTGAAGCCAAGCCTCAAGGGTCTACTGCTGAGCTACTGATGTTCATACAAGTAGGGTTCACTCTACTGTTTAGCCACCAGCAACGGCCACAAATTAACTTTATGTCTTGATGACAGACTGGAATTTTTGGGGGGTCACAAATGCTTCCTGCTTTTTATGGTGTGTCTTTAGCTGAAATTTAGTATGCTAACACTCCCGAGGATGTGAATTAAAAGTTGAAAAGTTTCTTTCTCTCACAGCCAGCACAGCTTTGACATTTGCTATGCATAGAGGTAAAATGGCACCATGCTCTGCTGGAGCTGTACATTCTTTGTGCTTGGCTTCAGTCCCACACCCCTTCTCACCACAGCCACGTGTGGGATTACCCACCTGAGGTTGTGGTATTTCTGCAGATGTCTCGGCTGTAGTTGATGAGTTTTGTCAATACCGATTGTTGTCTATACTTGCTTGGGGGAAAAGTCTGATCTGCTTGCTTTTACTTCATGGCTACACCTCACAGAATTCCTAGAAAATTCTTTAATTTTGAATTATACTATTAGTTTGTCAAAAATTGTTTCTTGCTATAATACAGTATTTAACTTTTTCCAAGAATGAGGGCTGACTAGTAAGTTTTAGTCACTTCATTTTTATATAGGTTTCTGAAGAAGCTAAAAATAAAGATCCTATCTTAAACCTTTTAAGAAAATGTATTTGTTTATCCAATCTGGTCCCCTACGCCTACACTGAACTTCTCTGTTCCAGACTCTTGGAAAGAGAGTTGGCAGTCAGCTGAGGTAAAGAACAAACACCTCATCACAGACCCCTGCAAGCGTCAACCCGGCTTTGACCTAGCACGTTATGATTGGGCCCTCCTCAATTGCTATCGAACAGGCCATGGCCGGTGCGCTGCTATGTTCCATCGCTGGGGAGCTAGAGACGACCCGAACTGCCCCTGCGGCTCCAGACAGACTATGACCCACATAGTCAACGACTGCCACCTCTCCAGATTCAAAGGAGGTCTGGAAACTTTACATCAGGCTCAACCTGACGCTGTTGACTGGCTACAGAAGAAGGGCAAACGCTAGAAGAAGAATTGGATAGAAATAGAGAGAAATTGAGAGAGATGAGAAAGGAGGGAAGAAAGAGAGAAAGGGAGAGAGAGAGGCAGAAACAGAGAGACTGTTCATGAAGGTTCCACCTTATGTGTGTACAATTGGGGGGGTCGAAACTGTTTCCTTGTGCTTGGCTCTCTTGGGGGGCCTATCCTGGATCTAGATCCCTCTGCATGACTGTTCTGTTGGCCACGGGAGACCGGCACAAGCAAGAACCTGACCTGGGGCAGCAGGGGTGAATCCGACTGGGACCCTTCTTTGCTACCCACGGCAAGAGACCAAAGAATACCCAGGAGGCTATGGCTGTGGATAGCCTGTTTATTGAGCAGCAGAGCAGAGTATTTAAAGGGTGGTTTGTTTATGCCTAATATGGTAAGGATGAGGGTTTTTCCAGTAACCATTGGACTGGTGGTCTGGCCGGTTTGGGGATGAGGAGGTAAGATTATCATCAGGCACAC
This sequence comes from Erinaceus europaeus, assembly GCF_950295315.1. Classification (NCBI taxonomy): domain Eukaryota; kingdom Metazoa; phylum Chordata; class Mammalia; order Eulipotyphla; family Erinaceidae; genus Erinaceus; species Erinaceus europaeus. The sequence goes on from NC_080174.1 coordinate 19,809,402, forward strand.
GGGGGGGAGGGGGTGTCTTTGTGTAGGCAAGGGGAATCGAGCCATATATGGTCAGAAGAACGGAAGACAGGGAAGAGATAAGGGGGTTTCTAGTAGCTGAGTAAGTGGACTAACCAGTTTGAGAACAAGGAAGTGAAACTTTGTGCTTAGAGAATGTGGGGCCCTTGTGGGGCAAGGGAGTCTGATAGGGGGGCAGAATCCTGGAGGCCAGGGCCTCCCCTGCTCGACCCCAGGTGGGGGAGTCTGACAGGTCAGCTGTAGCGCCAGGCACCTATTTCATAGGAGGTCAACACCATGCTCAACCTCAGCTTCACAGTACCCCACATCCTTATGCACTATAATGTGTGTGCCCTACCGGGTGCATCACAACCCAGTTCCAAGCCTTTTATTTCCCCTTTAGTTATCCAAGGAAGGAATGTCCTAGAAGTGAATTGAATTTTTGAAAAATTAGGAGAAAATTTTCAGTGGAAGGAAAGTAAAATAATAATAATAATAATTGTAAACAATGCACAATTTAAGTTTTTTTATTACATTCTTTTGAAATTACACTTGTGAATTATTTATTTATTTCTGCCAACGTTATTGCTGGGGTTCAGTGCCTGCACTATGAATCCAGTGCTCCCATTAGCCTTTCAGCCCTTTTTTTTTGTTACTTTCTATTTTTCATTTGTCAAGACAGAGAGAAATTGAGAGGGCAAGGGGAGTTGAAGAAGGAGAGTGAAAGACTGACACCTGCCAGACCTGTTTTACTGTTCATGAAACATACTCCCTGCAGGTGGGGAGCAGAGGCTCAAACACAGGTCCTTAAGCATGGCGATTTATGTGCTTAACTAGGTACTCCATCACCTGGCCCATATTTGTGTTCTAAAATTAAGATTTGGAAGATATGACTCTAGCTAAAAAATAATGATACAATCCTGGTATACATGATCTATATAACTTAGACATACATAATGTTTACTAGGTGCTAGGCACTATTTAATTGCATTATATATTTTCCCCCCACCCCTGTTTCTTCCTTTTTTTTTTTTTTTTTTTTAAGAATAGTGCTCTTTTTTTAAAAAAATGTTCCCTTTTTTATTGTTGTTATTGTTGTGGTCATTGTTGGATAGGACAGAGAGAAATGGAGAGAGGAGAGGGAAATGGAGAGAAGACAGGGAGGGGGAGAGAAAGATAGACACCTGCAGATCTACTTCACCACCTGTGAAGCAACTCCCCTGCAGATGGGGAGCCGGGGGCTCGCACCAGGATCCTTATGCCACTGGTCTTTGCGCTTTGTGCCACATGCGCTTAACCCACTGTGCTACCGTCTGACTCCCGAAGTGCTCATTTCTAACTTATGACATTAGCCTAGATTATACCTGAGACTTACAGTACCTCAGGCACGAAAGTCTGTTGTGTAAACCACTGATATTTCTCAGATTCTATATTGCCTTATTTAGTCTCCACATCAACCCATTGTAGTAGATATTGTTATTCCTAAGGTAGGAAACTGAAGCCAGAACTGACTTCATGAGCCTGCAACCTAAACAATTACTTGGGGTCTCAGAGAGGTCCCACATTTGGTTAAGGCTATGTTGTCACAGTCCTTAAGTTCTTATTAATTGTTGAACAGGACACTGTGTTTTTATTATGTGCAAAACCAGAGAAATTTTGTAGCTATCTATGGCCCTGAGGACTCAAGTAGTATTCCCCATGGTCATATGAGTCTTTTAAATACATAGGCAAGGTCATATGAAAAGCAACCCTACCGTCCATAGATCATCAAAAATAACAATTTAAGGGCTGGGTGTAGGTACACAGCTAGGCTGCACATGTTATAAAACTCAAAGTCCTGACATCTAGTCCTCAATGTCCATGTGCAGGGGACAGCTCCACAAGCAACGAAGTAGTGCTGTGTCTCTCTTTCGCTGGTCCTCTCTTTCTACCTTTCCATCTTGATTTCTCTCTGTCTCTATCTAGTAATTAAATAAATGACAAAATATTTTTGCTTTATTCAAAATGTCTTCATTTTTAAATTTTTTTATTCATAAAATGAAAATATTGACAAGACCATAGGATAAGAGGGGCATATTTCCACACAATTCCCACCACCAGACCTCTGTATCCCATCCCTTCCCATGATAGCTTTCCTATTCTTTATCCCACTGGGAGTATGGACCCAGGGTCATTATGGGGTGCAGAAGGTGGAAGGCCTGGTTTCTGTAATTACTTCTCCACTGGACATGGGCATTGACAGGCCAATCCATACCCCCAGCCTGTTTCTATATTTCCCTGGTAGGGTAGGGCTCTGGGGATGTGGGGTTTAGGACACATTGGTGAAGTCGTCTTCTCAGGGAGTTCAGGTTGGCATCATGGTAGCATCTACAACTTGATAGCTGAAAAGCATTAAGATATATAGCAGAACAAATCGTTTAACAGTCAGGAACCTAAAGGTAAGAGTATAGCAGATGTGATTTGGAGTCTTCATTTTGGAAGGAGCTAGGAAGTCTATTTTAGGTTTATTCTGATGGTCTTGTGACTTTATTAATTTTTGCCTAGGCAGGAGAGCTAACATGCAGGGGGCTAAAAGTATTGTCTGGGAGAATTGTGTCAGAGTTGGGAATAGGATCAGGGCAGAGAGTTGCTCCCACATATGGGAAAAGTATATAAATGCTGCTAGCTGTAAGCCCTATCAATCTGATCCACAGCCCTTATCTGTTCATATTTAGCACAGGAGCCTGCGTAACCTCCATCAGCAGAATTTTTTCTAATTGAATCTGTATAATGATACTTAAAAGTTAGAATTGTTATTAGTCTACTTAAGATGAGGAAATGGAGTGACTAGGAAATAATAGGGATTATTGGAGACTAGACCATCAATAAGTCCAGGACTAATTCCAAGAAAGACTTTTTTATTAACCTCCATTAATTTTGAATGTTGTGGGATATTGTTGGAGATCAATAAACTAAGTCAAGGTCTATCTAGTGAAAGGTATTATTTGCTTTATTTTTTTTTTGATAGTTATCTACAAATACTTGTAGGTATTGGGAGTCAGGCGATATAGCACAATGGGTTAAGTGCATGTGGCACAAAGTGCAAGGACTGGCCTAACGATCCTGGTTCGAGTCCCCTACTCCCCACCTGCAGGGGAGTTGCTTCACAGGCAGTGAAGCAGGTTTGCAGGTGTCTGTCTTTCACTCTGTCTCTCTGTCTTTCCCATCTCTCTCCATTTCTCTCTGTCTTATCTATCAACAACAACATCAATAACAATAACAATGATAACTACAACAACAATAAAAATCAACAAGGGCAACAAAAGGGAAACTTAATTAATTAAAATTAATACTTGCAGGTATTTATAAATAAATATTTATTATTTGCAATAAATCTTTTATTATAAACATATGATAACATATTAAAATGATTTCTCAAGACACAATTTAAACTCTGAAAAATCACTGTTCTTTTATTCTGTGCCAAAATACCAGAGATTGAAACATGGAACATTTCAAAGGATATACATCTTCGACTTTCTCGTCTGTCTTCTGCTTTCTTTAAGTGATAACACTAGTAATCTTTCTGATAAATTGTGGTATATGAGTGTGGCAAGAGAGATAGTGGAAGCATATGCAGTTTGGGTTTAGATCTCACCTGCTAGGTGATGATAGGGATGACAGAATTCGAATTGTGGAAACACAAATATACAAGGAGCCTGAAAATATCAAGCCTTGTGACATTAATATCCTGTGTCACAGATACAGCGTTCTTATAAACATTTTTCAGTGACTATTTTCCCTAAACCTATAAGTAATAGGGAAGCACAGGAACGGCAAATCAGTTCTTACACAATTTTTGGTGGAATCATCTTTCCCAATAAGAAGTATTATACATAAAAGCCTAATGCTAAAGTCTTCATTTTTGGTCTTATTTTCTACTTCAGTCTGCTAGGACAGAGAATCAGAAGTAAGTGGTTTTCAAGAGAAATGCAATGGGGGAAAGTATTGGAAATGAAATTACTCTCCCATGGGATTATATTGGATTATAGAGCATTTGACAGAATGTTCTCCATAGATTGAGACAAACATGTTCTCTGTAGGTGATCATTTTCAATATTGTGCTTTTGCATACTAGAACTCCCAGAATCATAACCTGATCCAGAACTCATATGTGAATCAAATAAATTCAAATATCAAACATTTTAGGATAGTTCTTAGACACTATTGGTGAATACACACCAGAATGAGTCCTTGACCATTCTCTTTTCAAACTCTTCTTCCAGGAGTTGGCCAGTAGCGCAGCAGGTTAAGCACACATTGCTCAAAGCTCAAGGACCAGCTTAAGGATCCCAGTTCGAGCCCCGGCTCCCTACCTGCAGGGAGTTGCTTCACAAGCGGTGAAGCAGGTCTGCAGGTGTCTATCTTTCTCTCCCCCTCTCTGTCTTCCCCTCCTCTCTCCATTTCTCTTTGTCCTATCCAACAATGATGACATCAAAAACAACAACAACAAAATAAATAAATAAAATAAAATTGCATACACACACACAAAAAAAAATAAAATAAAACTCTTCTTCCTTCAGCCTGCCCACTTTAGAATGTGGAAATTTTTGCAGTTGCTCTTACCAATGAGTTAAGCTTGTCACTCATGTCTTTCTCATTTCTTACATCTAATTCATTATCAACTCTTTTGACTCAGTGCTTCATATCCATTCACATATCCTCTCACCAAGCTCTTATCCCTTAAATCTCTTTATTGGGGAATTAATGGTTTAAAGTGGACAATAAAATACAGTAGTTAGTACATTTCCCATTTTCCACATAATGAATCAACCTCCTATACTGCCATTTTTTAACTGGGCTGCTGCACTAGCTTCCAAATGATCTCTGAGCCTTTTTTATGCATCCCTGCAATTCTTCTCCATATTATAGCCAGAGTGATCATTTTATGATCAAAGTCAACTTGATTAAGTCCCTCCAGCCGTTTTCCAAATTTTACTACAGTGACACAAAACTTACTCTTAAAGAAATCATTTTACTGGGGGTGGATTAGTGGCTTATAGTAAAATTGTTGGTATATGGGTACAGTTTTTTTTTTAATTTTCTCATGATAGGTGTCTGCAAAACACTCTCACTCCCAACTTAAGTCCTTTTCCATGATCATACACCAACAATTTCAACTAGAAGCAGAAAGAGTCTGTCTTCAACCTGATCTCATATTGGTTACACTCAGCTTAGCATGTAAACTTTCCTTGTTACATAAAAAAGATAAATCATACCTTCCTTGTTATAGCTTCAGGAATATACCAGATTCTGATTTGTCTTGGGCCTGGGTGGTGGTTGAGCACATTTCCTGAATGTATTTCTACACAGATGACTGTATTCCTATTTATCATTCAGAAAGCTGGGAGATATCATTTATTTAGATAAAAATCCTTATTCACACTTCAATTTTAAATAAATTCCTTCTTCACCCATGTATACAATATACGATATAAAATTTGTGAAAAGGCAAAACAGTGGACTTTGGCAACAGAATGGTTAATTGAAGAGAAAAGGGAGCAAGAGGGAGGCAGTATGAAAGAATGAGAAAAGAATGATCACACACACACACACACACACACACACACACACACACACATTTCCAATTATCTTTTCTCTAAGCATACCACTTTTTTTTTTTTTAACAGATTCATTGCTGCTGGTCAGTCATTTTCCCTCTCCCCCATTTCATTGGATAAGACAGAGGGAATTTGAGAGAAAAAGGGGGAGAGAGAGAGAGGGAGAGAGAAAGATAAACACCCGCAGACATGCTTCACTGCTTGTAAAGTGTACCTTCTACAGGTGGGGAGGGGAGGCTTAACTGGGTGTGCCACTGCCCAGCCCCAACATTCCAAGTTTTTAAGAGTATTTATTTATCTATTTACCAGATATAGGGAGAAAGAGAGAACTGAAACATTCTTTTTGCACATGCAGTGCCTGGGCTTAAACTTGAGACCTTATAGTTGCAAGTTCAGCACTCTAGTCATTGTACAACCTCCACACTCTTAAGTTTCAATTGTTTATTGGTGAACATCTCTTTTCTGAAAGCCTATAAGCCTGTTGAAGGCCATGTCATGTCTCATCTCTATCATTATACTGGGATCCTAGCACTGTGTGTGATGTATATGTCTTCAATAAGCATTAAACCCTACTGTTACTGCTTTGTGCAATTTGTGTATTTAAGATTTTAAAAAGTCATAACTTGTAAAAGATTTCATTTATGTATTAAAATAAGAGGAGAGAGGAAGAGATACAGGACAATTCTGGCATATGCAATGCTGGGAATTGAACTAGCTCTCATAACAACCTTTGCCCCCCCCCTTTTTTTCCTTTTCATTCACATCCTGGTGCTGCCTCTGCAGCAGTACTGTACTTAGTTCTGCTATTCATATCTGATGAACTGTTCACCACTCAAGGCCTAAGGTGTCTTTCCCACCTGCTGATGGTGCAGGGGTGGGAGTGAAGGGTACATGAGTGGGTGTAGATAAAGCCTTAGGAACATGCCCCAGATGCTTGCTGTAAACATGGGATTACTTTGAATCCCTCATCTTAATTTAAAGTAAATTTGCGCCCAGTTTTATAATTATTTCATGTTCCTTTTATTATGAAAAGTATACGCTTAATGCTGCATTTTTAGCATATATATGATATTTTTGTACATACATACTAATACATATATATCCTAGAAGTTCTGATTTTGACATTTTTAGACATTTCTAGGCTAGTTCAGGTTTCTAAATAGTTTGTTCTCTGCTCATAGCAGAGACTTTCCAAACAACAGAAAAGTGACCCAAGACCTATCTTTTTAATTTCTTAGTTCTGTTGTGTCTGTCCTTGTTTCTTTCACTCCTTTCAACCCCAAATCTGGAATTGACAATTGGTTTGACTACTGTTTGCACTTGGGGTGGGAAAATTGTTTATTGTACTGACCTGTCATGCTCTTCTTCGCTCCATCTTTCTCCATCTTGCAGAATTTAGCATCACTAGATCCCAACTAACTGCATGATAACAGGTGTGGAGGTTAACAATTCTTTCATTCACTAAACATTCAGCAAGCATATTAGATGCCTGTTCTGTGTCAGACACTGTTCCACAGGATGGAAATGCAGCAATAAGTAGATCCATTCTCTGAGGTTGGTCTTGTGGTTCTTCCTTCTACCTATATACATGTTGTTTGTTTGTTTCTGATTAAGGTTGTTCCCTAATCGTTAAATACTTTCACTTTATGGTCTGATGACTTCTTGTTTAAAAGTTATAAAGATTGCGCAGGCGATAATGCAGCGAGTTAAGCGCACATGGCACCAAGCGTAAGGACCAGCTCAAGGATCCCGATTCTAACCCTCCGCTCCTCACCTGCAGGGGGGTCGCTTAGCGGGATGTAAAAGCAGGTCTGTAGGTGCCTTTCTCTATCTACTCTGTCTTACGGTCCTCCCTCTATTTCTCTCTGTCCTATCCAAAAACAGTGGCAGCAGTAACAATAATAATAATAACAATGATAAACAACAAGGGCAACAAAAGGGAAAATAGAGCCCCCAGGAGCAGTGGATTCATAATGCTTCATTGTGCAGGCATGGAGATGTAATGACAACCCTGGAGGAAAAGAAAAACCAGAGTCATAAAAATCTTGACATTGAGATGAAAACACTGACTAAAATAACAATATGTATGTATTAAAAAAACAAACCATAGGGAGTCTGGCTGTAGCGCAGCTGGTTAGGCTCAGGTGGCGAAAAGCACAAGGATCAGCATAAGGATCCTGGCTCCCTACCTGCAGGGGAGTTGCTTCACAAGCGCTGAAGCAGGTCTGCAGGTGTCTATCTTTTTCTCCCCCTCTCTGTCTTTCCCCTCCACTCTCCATTTATCTCTGTTCTATCCAACAACGATGACAACAATAGTGACTACAAGAATAAAACAACAAGGGTAACAAAAAGGAATAAATAAACTAAATATTAAAAAACAACCATAGAGTGTAAGTTTCTAGTGCTTAACAGGTACCACATTAGCAGAATATTCATATTTTGAACATTCTGTATACTGAGGAAACAATTTAAATGCTGAATGATGTAAATTTCCTAGGGATCTCTGTTGTTGTTTTCACTTTGTCAGCAGCAACTTTATGTGCCAACTGCAATCATTTGACTTCTCTGCATTTACTCACATTGTTATGCCAGTACATTTTTATGAATATGTTCAGAGGCTGCCCAGTGCTATCAAAAATGATAGAGAGTGTACCATCATAAGAGATTATAATATATAAGAGATTATACCCAGATAAGTACTACTGAACTATAAACAATCAGTCCCACAATAAAGATGGTTAAAAAAGAATGGTAGACAAGTATGTTTATAAAGAGTAGGCAGGGAGATTGTTCACCCTGTGTGAGCACAAAATAGGCATGGCTCTTCTTAGGTTCTGTCCCTAGCATTATTATATGCCAGAATTGAAATGTGCAATCATATGTATAATTGCAATAATATGTATAATAATAATATGTGCAATAATATATAATAATAATGTGGTATAATCTCTCTCTTCACCACCATCCCCACCCTCCAGACCTACCAAATGAAGTATCCTAGCAAGATAGAGAAGTGCTGAGCTGGTGTGATGCTACTCTGTGGGAGGACAGAGACATGCGTTTTCAAATAAAGCAACATGACCCATAAAAATATGGCTATCAGTGGGTGGTAATAAAAACAGGTACCACTTGCTAACATTACTTGCAGATTTATAAGCCTATAATGACTACAGAAAACCATGGTGACACTTTCATTTTTTCTCTTTCTTTCTTTCTTCCTTCCTTCCTTCCTTCCTTCCTTCCTTCCTTCCTTTCTTTCTTTCTTTCTTTCTTTCTTTCTTTCTTTCTTTCTATCTTTCCTTCTTTCTTTCTTTCTACACCCCCCCCCAGGGTTATCACTGGGACCCCTTGCCTGCACTAGAATCCACTACTCCAGAAGGCATTTTTTGCACTGAATCCATTGCTCCATTTTCCCCATTTTGTTGCCCTTGTTGTTGCTGTTGTTGTTGGATAAGACAGAGAGAAATCGAGAAGGGAGGGGAAGACAGAGAGGGGGAGAGAAAGATAGACATCTGCAGACCTGCTTCACTGCTGGTGAAGCGAGCCCCCCCCCCCCCCCCGTAGGTTGGGAGCTGGGGACTCGAACCCACATTTTACTCCTGTCCTTGTGCTTCACACCATGTGCACTTCACCTGGTGCGCTACTGCCCGACCCCCAAACATGTATTTGTTTATTGCACATTTCGATTCTGGCATATAATAATGCTAGGGACAGAACCTAAGAAGAGCCATGCCTATTTTGTGCTCAGACAGGGTGAACAATCTCCCTGCCTACTCTTTATAAACATACTTGTCTACCATTCTTTTTTAACCATCTTTACTGTGGGACTGATTGTTTATAGCTCAGTAGTAAACAGTCTCACCCACAGTTTTGGCCCTTTTCCATCATCATTCAACAGGAAATCCAGGTTCTCTTCATTCTCTCCTTCTCCAGAGTCCCTCACTCTGGTATAACAGATCCCACCCAATCCAAGTAGTGCTTTGCTTACTTCTGCCTTCTCAGGATGCCTTCACTTTTAAAAGCCCGACTTCCATCTCTGCTGAAATCATTCTTTCAGTAACCCCTTCAAGGATGTATTCACTAGATCTGATCCAATACTTATAGAATTTTTATATGTCATCAAATTACCATCTCAAATATTTTTACTGTCGTGTAGCAAATGTAGAATATTCTATATCCATGTCCTACCATGCATTATAATTTTCTTCCTTTTTAAGGTTTATTCTATTATATGTAATACAGTATTTTTTTTTTGTCCATTCATCAATGAGCATTAGGGTTGTTTCCACCTTTTAAATATTATGCATAGCTCTGTTTTCTTTTATTTAGTTTAGTTTGGTTTTTGCTTTTTAAAAGTAGGGACAGATAGGAAGAAAATTATGATAGAAAATTATGGCAAAGCAACACACTATGCAAGTGAACTATTTCACCCAGCGAGAATAACGCTGTTAGGAAAAATAAATATCCCTGCTTTCAATTCAGTGGCATTATGAACAGTTCATCAGCATCAAGTATATTCACACTGCTGTAAGACCACTGCAAGTATCCACCTCCAGAATGTTTTCATTGTACCCAAACGGAAATTCTTGAGTACAATAAGCAGTAACTCCCCACTCCCTCTTTCCTTTCTCCCTGGCAATCACCACTTGACATTTTATTCCTATGAATTTGACAACTCTAATTGCTACATAAAAATGCAATCAAACAATGTTTGATGTTTTGTGTCTGGCTCATTTTACTTAGCATAATGTCTTCAAGGCTCACCCATGCTAGAGTGTATTTCATTTTTAAGTTTTCATACTATTCAATTACATGTAATATTATATATTTTTTTGTTTACTCATCCACCAACGGACATTAGTCTTGTTTCTATATTTTGGCTATAATGAAAAGGAATGGTCCTGATTTCAATTCTTTGGGATTATTTAGTTAGAAGTAGAATTTCTAGATCATCTAGTATTTCTTTTTAATGCCTTGAAAAACTGATGTAGAACTTACTTTTCCACAACTGCTTCATTTTACATTTCCACCAACTGTGCTCAAAGGCTTCCATTTTTCCATATACACTTCAACATATGCCCTTTTCTTTTCATTTTTAATACTAGTCATCATCATAAGGATGTGAAATGTTATCTCTCTGTGATTTTGATTTACATTTCACTAATGATTAGTGAGGATTTTCATTTTTCTTTTTTTTTTCTCTGTGCTTATGGGAGCAATCACTAGTAGATATCAGAACTTAAAGAAAAATATTCAGTAGTCAGAGATTTTCTGATTCTGATGTTTCCAACCTCAGTATGTTCAACATGTCTTTATATTATTCTTCTTCTTCCTCCTCCTCCTCCTTCTTCTCTTTTTAGAGGAGGAGGAGGAGGAGAAGGAGGAGGAAGAGGAGGAGAAGGAGAAGAAGAAGAGACCATTGTTCTAAAGTTTCCTTCAATGTGGTGGGGGCCAGATTTGAATTGAGTTACTTACATTTCAAAGCACCACATTCTTCAAGTCAGCTCTTTGTCCAGTCCAATCTTCTGTTTTTATACCACTCCACTATCCTACCACTCTTCTTTTTGTATAAACTTGATTTTCAGCTTATAGTAAACTTTTTGTGATTCGGTTTTCCTAAGGAGTGTATATTCCTCTTTGCCTCCACAAATCTGGAACTAACTGAAGCATTTTGTTTTAAAAAATATTTATTTTTTTAGTCTTTTATTTTTATTTTATTTATTTATTACTGGATAGAGACAGAGGGAAATTGAGAGGGGTGGAGGAGGTAGAGAGGGAGGGAAACACCTGCAGCTCTGCTTCACCACTTGTGAAGCTTTCCCCCTGCAGGTGGGGACCAGGGGTTTGAACCTGGATCCTTGTACATTGTAATGTGTGTGCTTAACCAGGTGTGCCACCAACTGGCCCCTTTTATCCACCCTTCTATCTTCTATCTCTATATAACACCTCTGCTCTTTTCTTGCAGTTCTCTATTTATTTATGATACAGAATGCTTCTTAACTATGGCAGAGAAACTTAATATATATATATATGTATATATATATATATATATATATTTACTATGCTATAGATAATAGTCTATATATAGTAGCAGTCCATTTACAGTGTAATTTCCTCTTCATGGGATTCTCCAGGGTTCATGTTTACTATTGCTCCTTAAACATATGTGCTCTCTTATGCCTGAATGTTAGGGCAGCAATAGCTGTGCTTAAGCAGCCAAACAAGTGAGTTGCATAAAGTAGAGGATTCGTTTTTGTGTGTGTGTATGTTTGTGTGTGTGTGTGTGTGTGTGTGTTGTCATATACTGGTGGGGGAATGGGGGGCGCTGGGGTGGAGGAAGATGGTGACTCAGTTCTCCACATTTCTAGAAATATCAGTTCCTGGTATTACTGTTTTCAGACCACATAATGTAGACTGTGAATTAAATGACAGTCTATGTACAGCACTTCACCGGTGCTTGGCATTTAATGAGAGATCAGTAAAGGTCAACTATCTCCCTCCAGAATACAGTATAATAACATCAAAATTTAAAAATTATCTTCATTTTTAGGTTGACTTTTCTCTTGCTGATATTTTGAAAGATTAGGCTAAAGACACTCTTTTAAAAATAATGTCTTGCATTTAGTATAACAAGAAGGCTTTCTAATTGCATGGTAATTAAACTTAAACAAATGTCACAAAGGGAAAGGGGCATTGACCGTGCCATCCTTTAAAAGTGGAATCAAGATAAGATCAATGCCTTGATTTTCCATAATTATTATAAGGGTCACATAAAATGCCATTTTCTGTAATGGGAACATATCTTCATTCTACCATAAGGTCCTCTGAAGTAATGAAGGAGAAAAGATAAAGTTGTAGTGTATTTCACTGACAGCTTAGAAGAGTTGAATTAATATTATTTAAAGATCTGCAGAGTTTTACCAAATAATAGATCAACTTAAATTAAAATGAAAATTACAGTAGTATTTTTCCCTCTGAAAAAGAAATCCTAGGTGCCAGGCAGTGGAGCTCCTGGTTAAGCGCACACACTACAATGTGCAAGGACCAGCGTTCAAACCCCTGGTCCCCACCTGCATGGGGAACACTTCATGAGTGGTGGAGCCGGGCTGCAGGTGTCTCTCTGTCTCTCTCCCTCTCTGCCTCCCCCCCTCCTTTCAATTTCTCTCTGTCTCTGTCCAATAGTAAATAAATAAATAAAATATTAAAAAAAAAAAAGAAATCCTTTGTCTGCTCTGTCACTGTACTTTCATTTATTCTTCCATTATTTGAATGCTCATTCAATCATATTTTCCTCTTTTGGGGTTGGTTATAAATGTAAATATTTGCCTTTAGCTCTCCCCCAATGCCATGACTATATTATAGAAACTTTCATCAGGATTCTGAGAAAGAATAATTTTGGATCTGCATCTATTTTTTTTTCTTTTCTACCATATCCCTTCACTGAAATAAAGTGAGTTAAAGAGGCTGTATAATTTGTCGGGTGAGAAATCATCATATTTGTACTTTTTCCAGTGTGTAGCCTTTTTTCTAGAAATAGTTTTACATTGTACATTGTGTTCAGCCAGAACTACTATTAGAGATCTGAGAAGCTGTGTGTTCATCCTCAGTCAATGGACATGATAGCACTCAACCCTAATATTGCCCAGTACTGGAGAACCACAACTCCTTCAGACGTTTTTGACAAAGAAAGGAGGCAAATAACTGAAGATCATTGCAGAGAAGTTTAAAGTAAAAAGTTATAGGGGATGGGTGGTGGTGCACCTGGTTGAGCACACATGTTACAATGCTCAAGGACCCAGGTTTGAGCCCTGGTCCCCACCTGCAGGGGGAAAGTTTTGACAGTGGTGATACAGTGTTGTAGGTATCTCTCTGTTTCTCTCTCTTTCTTTCCCTCCCTCCCTATAGATATGACTGTCTTTAGCCAATAAGTAAATAAAGATAATTAAAAATAAATTTAAAAAAAGGAGCTGTATTGAGAGTCCACTGTTGTTGCTATCTAACAGGGCAGCTGTCTAATATTTCTCTTCTTTCCTCCCTCTTTTCACATTCCCTATCTTTCTAATAAATTCAGTCTTTATAACCTGTAAATTATATTGTACATTATTATTGCACTTTTGCACAGAAACTACAGCTAATGGGCAACACATTTTAGAGGCGCCAGATTTAATCCCTTTGTACCACATGGGGATAGCATAGACAAAGTTGAGCCTAATTCCATGGACGGTAGTGACATGCTGGTGTCTGTCCCTCTCTTTTTCTTCCTTTCACTCTTTCAAAAGAAAAAGTGAGAATTGAGCCAGGAAAGTTGTTCAGCAGCATCCACACAAGCAAAAGGCCCTGAATTCTGTCCTGACGCCCAATTAAAAGACAATAAAGTTGCATGTAGAGGGAGTCGGGCGGTGGCGCAGCGGGTTAAGCGCACGTGGCGCAAATCGCCAGGACCTGCGTAAGGATCCCAGTTCGAGACCCCAGCTCCCCACCTGCAGGGGAGTCGCTTCACAAGCGGTGAAGCAGGTCTGCAGGTGTCTGTCTTTCTCTCCTCCTCTCTGTCTTCCCCTCCTCTCTCCATTTCTCTCTGTCCTATCCAACAACAACGACATTAATAACCACAACAATGTTAAACAACAAGGGCAACAAAAAGAAAAATAAATAAATAAATAAATAAATAAAATAAAAAATAAAGTTGCGTGTAGAAAAGGATAGAAGTCAAGCACAATGTCAATTTGCTGGATTAAGTTGCTGAGGAAAAGAGTAATAGAGTTGACACCAACAGCAAGAAGGAATCTGGTTAAAGAAGCATATCTTAATTCATCTTGGGATAGGATGACTTTATGCCCCATATATATGAGACATATAGGCAGATCATAAGAAGTATGTCAGAACAGATGTTCATCAAACTGGGAGATTTTTCGAAGACCAAAAGAAGAAAGAAAAAAAAAAAAGTAAGAAAATTTTCAATAAGAAAAAAAAAATCAGAGTGGCTCTAAATGAAACTATAGTCATGGCTGGCAAAGTATGTATTTGTTAGAGTAGGCGGAGCAGTAGAAATGAGTGGGCAGAAGTTTACGGAATTACCAGAGCCCACCTTGCAAGGCAGCTTAAATACAAAACACCAGGAAGTGTTCATCTTGCAAGTTAGCTAGAAATACAACCACACAAGGAGGCTTAGGTGTGAGACAGCTGGAGGTGCCAGCCACCAACTGAGACCTTTCCTTAAATTCAGTATATTCTGACCAAAACAGGATCTGGGACCACTTGTGAAAAACCAACTTTGCTGCAGCACAGACAGAGAGACCTAGCACAAGAATTTGACCCTTGCTTCATCATAATGTGAGTATAATAAATCAGTGTTGGGTTTTTGCTACCCAGTGGCTCTTCTGTATGCATTATGGGGTAGCACTTGCAGAGACTACACTTACTTATATAGCAGTCAGCTTGTCAAATATCTAATCTCCACCTCAAACAGCAAAATAGAGTACTTCCCCTGTGGGACTGTGTGTAAGCTTGGTAGAGCTTAGGGAAAACTCCACTCATCCTTGAATGGAGGTCTGGAAAGACACTCCCTTGTTAGCCTCTCTCACAAGAGATGAGCAAAGGGGAAAAACAGTCTCTCAGACTCAGCTTTCTCTTATCAGACTCTCAAGCCCACAGAGATCTCAGAGTTTCTGCCCGCTAACTACAGGCCATAAGGTTAAGGTTCATTTACTCAAAGTTCACCTCACCTTCTGATCACAAAGGAGAACACACCTTATCACACACTCCTAACAGTGTCCTTTGATATCCTTAATTTGCATCAAACCTTGCTTATCTTCTCTCTATCTCACCTTAACTGGTTTAACCCCTATTCTCCTCTTAAACACCTTTGGGTAATTAAATGCCTGCATCAGGAGACTAATTATCTTGACCTTTATGTATCTGCATCAATTCTTTTCATACCAGCCCCCTACCATAGGGGCAAGCTGACCTTTAAGAAACCTGTAATTTCTGATGTATTTGAAAATGTTCTTTGTCTGCATCCCTGTAAAAACCCAAGCCCACCCCCAAATAAATGAGACTGTTCCAATTCTCCCCGGTGTCTCTTGCCTATATCGTTGAGTCCCTTGAACTAGTGAGGTCACTTACCTTTCTTGATGAGAGCCAACCCACATAAATGCCAGCACTTCCTCCTCCCAAAATTAACTATAAAATCTTAAAAGCACTTCAACTTAGAACTCATTCTATCTCTGCAGAGTGAATACATTCTTTCTTTGTGTGTATAAACAGGTGGGTTTAAATAGAGATTTGGGGGAGTTGGGTTCCTTTGAGCATTTTCTTTCCTCTTGTCTTCCTATGGTACACAGGATGTGAAAAAGTATTTTTGGATGCTGGAAATGCTTAGTTTATCTAGTTTTGAAAATTCAGCTGTGTCCTGCCTCTTTATGCTTTTTTTTTTTTTTTTTTTTGGTACAGGATATATTTATGAACTGAGTTTTCACAAATCTTTCTTCACCTGGAATTTTCTCTTGACTTTCCTCTGCTGACTCTGTTGTGCCATCTCTATCCTTTGTGGCTTCCCTCACATTATCTGGCTTGTTTTGTTCTAGTGAAAGGGCAGGGGCTGCAGCTGAATTTTTATACACATAATTTTAACTGTGGCTTAAAATACTCTCTGTGGGCATCACTGGGGACATAGTCCACATTGGTGGTAATGACTTAAGCTGGTGGTTGGACTGGTGTGTAGAACTTATCACAGGGTCATAAGAATTTATACTCATGTGACAAGAACTGTCTTGTAAATCACTGATTCTCTAATAAAAAAGATTAACACAACTTCATGACCTTCCTGTGTTCCTCAGCTGTCTAGTTATCCTATTTCAAATGCAGGGTATGCACTCTACTTGTTGAGTTACCTCCTAGGTCCCCAATAAACCTCTCCCGATTCAACTGTCAGATGGTGCCAGTTCTTCTAAGATCGCCCATGTGCCCTGTATGTCCACTGCTACTTGCATTCTTATGTCTTATATACTTAACTTTCTACATTTGTTCTAGTCCCTCACTTTCAAGTGAAGATTAATCATTTTGAAGCAGATATCTAATCATGGTAAATAGCAAATCACTTAATGTCCTAAAGTCCTCAGTTTTTCCCCCACAGCAAAGCACATTATTGAGTTACTGTTCAAACAATATTTGCCAATAGGATATAGTATTTGCCAATAGAATACCAAATACCAAATAGTTAATTAATTTTTTGTCATGGCCACACTGAAAAGTGAAAAGAAAGTAATATAATTTAGTTTAATTCTTCAATATTATCATTTTAACATGCCACAAATAAATGATTTGTTGTGGTCCAGGAGATGGTGCAGTGACTACAGCATTGGACTCTCAAGCTTGAGGTCCTGAGTTCGATCCCTGGCAGCACATGTACTGGAATGATGTCTGACTTTTTTCTTTCTCTCCTCTCTCGCTCCTTAGTAGATAAATATAATCTTTAAAAAAATGACTGGTAAATATTATTCATCCTTCAGAATGACTGAAGCAGGTAATGGAGATTTACAGTTATGAAGCTTACATGTAGAGTTTTTTATGATGGTGTCTTTCCTTAAATGTGCCTTGGAGTGTCCAGGAAATAGTTCATGCTTAAGACCTGAAAGGCACCAGATTGATTCCCTGCCACATCCATAAGGCATGGTCGAGCAGCACTTTGGTTTCTCTCTTTAACTCTTTTCTGTATTTTCATCTCATAAAAAAATACTTCTTGAAAACACGAATATACATTGGGTTGATGTCTACCATTAGAAAAATGGCATCTTCTCTAAAAGCCAAAAATCTGTTGACAGATTGTACCAGAACATGTAAATTTCCAAATCCCCAACTCATCTCCTTTTTCTTGGATAGAACTTACTGAAAATTTCTCTTTGTTCTGGGACTATAGGAGTTGTTGGCCATTCTTTATGCATATCCTCCAGATCCCTTTAATACCCATACTATTCTGACTTCCATATCTAGAGCCTTTGTATAACAGGTGAACAGCACCTGGGAAAACGACTCTTGGGAGCTACCTCTAACCAATGACTGAAAGTACGGGAACTGATTCCTTCCAGCTTCTCAGGTCCTTGACTAAAAGTTTTGTTTTTCCCCTGGTTTCTAAGCACTCTTCTTCACCCACACCAATCAGTCTGGGTTGCTGCCTTAAAAAAAAGCACCCTTTGTTGTTGTCTTCCCATTCTTTCCTTTAATACTTCTCTGTCAATGAGAGCATCCTTAATGCTTCCCTAACTAGTTGAGCACAGTTAGCCCAGACCCACTGAATTGGGAGCTCTAGAGGGAGAACACAGCACTCTGTGTCAGTCAGCTCTTCTCATCACTCAGAAGCCTTTGTCTCAACTCATCAGCAGCTCCTGAATTGTCTTCAGTAAAGGACTTGCACTTGTGTGAGAATCAGCATCTGGAAATACCTAAATTGAAATTGTGTTGATGAATGATTGGAAACATTACCTGGAATTGTTTTTGGAGAGTAGCAGTCTAAATACAGAACAGGTTTCCATTGAATTATACTGCATTACATTCTCTATCAGGGAATCTGGACCGTCTGGTTTGGAATTTCTTTTTAATATACTTACTTGTTGATTTTGTTAGAAAGAGGGAGGAAAGAACTACTCAGCACTGGCATATGTAGTGTGATGATCTAAC
Organism: Erinaceus europaeus; assembly: GCF_950295315.1. NCBI lineage: Eukaryota > Metazoa > Chordata > Mammalia > Eulipotyphla > Erinaceidae > Erinaceus > Erinaceus europaeus. The sequence goes on from NC_080174.1 coordinate 19,827,671, forward strand.
TTGGGACCTCAGGCTTACATGTTCTGCTCATCATTACTGAGTTATTTCTTCTACCCCAGTTGTGTGTGTGTGTTTCAAGACTATTTCTTTTTTATTTTTAAAAAATATTTATTTATTTAATCCCTTTCATTGCCCTTGTTTTATTGTTGTAGTCATTATTATTATTGGTGTTGTCATTGTTGCTGGATAGGACAGAGAGAAATAGAGAGGAGGGGAAGACAGAGGGGGGAGAGAAAGATAGACACCTGCAGACCTGTTTCACCTCTTGTGAAGTAACTCCCCTACAGGTGAAGAGCTGGGGGCCTTGAACCAGGATCCTTACACCAAGCCTTGTGCTTTACGCCATGTGCGCTTAACCTGCTGCGCTACTGCCCCACTCCCTAATTCAACTTACTGTTGACTTTGATGACTCTGATTTTTGCTTTATTGCAGGAACATGGATTTCTAATTTGCTTCAATTTAATTACTGCAAATATACTTCTATTTTATTTTATGATTTTTTTTTACTTTTTTCTTAATTATTTTTATTTATTTGATACACAGAAATCGAGAGGAGGGGGAAATAGAGAGGGGAAGAGACAAAGAGACAGCTGCAGCCCTGCTTCACCACTCGTGAAGCTTTTACCCTGCAGGTGGGGACCAGGGGCTTCAACTGGGACCTTGCGCACTGTAATATGTGCACTTAACCAGCTGTGCCACCTCCTGGTCCCTATTTTATGATTTATTTATTTATTTATTTAACAGAGCATTGCTCAGCTCTGATTTATGGACTGAATCTGGGACTTCAGAGCCTCAGGCATGAGTTTCTTGCATAACCATCTACCTCCACCCATCACAAATATCCTTATCAGAATGGAGAAAATTGTGTTGGTTTTAATAATGCACTAATAAAAATCAACAAGAGAAAATATTTAGTTCAAACATTCAAATTCTAAATTACTAAAATCTGTGTACAGGTGTGATCACATTAAGGGAATCTGACTTTTACATGAACCACTCATGACTAGCTAACCTTCTTTGGATCATTGGAGAGCCATCCTATGTAATAAAAATTCGGTAAGAGAAAATAAAAAGGTTCGTTTTTAAATTTTGATGCAATACTAGGATATTATGTAGCTGATTACTTTTTCATAAATGTTCTTCTACTATTGTTTATAACACTTTATGTTTGATAATGGAATTTTTTTTTCTGGACCTGGGTGGGTATTAGGTAGTTTTTTTCCTCATTATATGCTACTGGGACATTATAACACAATAATAAAAATCTAAGCAATTTGAATATAATACTTCAGATCTTGGCAGTGAAATTGTTTGACAGGCTCATTATCAGCATCATTAGAGAAGAGTAAATATAGAAACATGTACTCAAACACAAACTGATAATGCAATGTTCCAAATGATCTTTCTTTCATATTCTTATAACTCTGCCAATCCTGTCTCAAATGTAAGATCTTTGTGTAATTATTATGCAGACACATACTCATGCATTCTTCCTTTTATACTCATTTTTCTTGCTTTTATTATACAAAAGACTTGTCATCTCATTTGATTTGCATATCATAGTGACAGCTAAAATTGACCTTACTTATGTGGATTAGTGGTCTCCCTTTCCAATCTAGATTCTTATCTTATTCTTGTTTATCAGTCATTATCATTTCCTCCTGAATTCAGACTGAAAATCTGAGTTATATCTTTAATCCTCTCCCGTGTTAATTTAGCTGTTGTAACTAATACTTTAGTCTGGGTGGCTTAAAAGATGCTTTTATTTTCTTATGGTGCTGAAAGTGAAAGTCCGAGATCAAGATGTTAGCAATGTAGGTTTTATGCTAGATTTATTTACTTAGCTAAGTCAGCCATCTTGCAGTGTACTTCTATGGCTGTATGTGTATATGCAGGAGGAGAGAAAGTTAAATCTCTGGTTCCTCTTTTCAAGGTAGACAGACATGAAAGCTCTCATCACCCTCATGACCTCCTCTAATCATAACTGAGTCTTAAAAACTTTCACCTCTAGATAACATCGCTGGGAGTGAGGGCTTCAGTATATGAAATTTAGGGGTAATGAAAGTACCCAGTCTATCACATTTCTTTTCTTCTGAATACTGTTTTGGGATAATAGATTTTTTTTTCTTTATTTTACTTTGACTATGAACATTGGAACTCAAGATACCTGTTGCTTCACTCCTGAGCCATTGAAGTACTTTTAATGACTTTTTAATTTTTCCTTTAAAATTTCTGATCATTATTCCAACATACATGTGACTCCCACCCAGATGAATCTTTGTAAAATGACTTCTATTGCATCATAGCTCATTGAAATGTCAATGATTACAGGTTGTTTGTAAGTATGTAAAGACTGCTTAATCTATTTTTCCCTTTTGTTGCCCTTGTTGATTGATTGTTGTTGTTACTGATGTCGTCGTTGTTGGATAGTACAGAGAGAAATAGGGGGAAGACAGAAAGGAGGAGAGAAAGATAGACACCTGCAGACCTGCTACACTGCTTGTGAAGCCACCCCCCCTGCAGGTGGGGAGCGGGGGGAAGGGGGGGGTCGAACCTGAATCCTTATGCTGGTCCTTGAGCTCTACGCCTCGTGCGCTTAACCCCTTAACCCGTTGCGCTACTGCCCAGCTCCCTAATCTGACTATTGTCTCCTATAATCAGCTCATCTTCTCCACCTTCTCCAATCTCCACCTTCTCACCTTCCCACAACCAAACCTGTGGCTTGACTCTTCTGTACACTGACCTTCCCAGTCCCAGTTTCATGTTTTTTCTTTTTTTTTTTTAAACAGGTCTTTAAAAAATATATTTATTTATTTATTTTCCTTTTTGTTACACTTGCTGTTTTTCATTGTTGTTGTAGTTATTATTGTTGTTATTGATGTCGTCATTGTTAGACAGGACAGAGAGAAATGGAGAGAGGAGGGGAAGACAGAGAGGGGGGAAAGACAGACACCTGCAGACCTGCTTCACCACCTGTGAAGCGACTCCCCTGTAGGTGGGGAGCCGTGGGCTCAAACCGGGATCCTTAGCCTGTCCTTACGCTTCAGTCCATGTGTGCTTAACCCACTGCACTACCGCCCGACTTCCCCACGTCTTTTCAATTGTGGCCATGCTCCCACCCTCGTTTTACCAGTTTCAACTGCAGATGTTTTTACATGTTATCTGTACACCTGTAAAGATCTGTGAACTCATGACCTGCTGGGTGGCACAGTAAATACAGCGCCAGTCTTGAAATCCCAGGTTTGGCCACTGACATTGCATGCTCCAGAGTTGATGCTCTTATTGATAAATAAATACTGAACAAAGGATGTCTGAACTCTCATGCTAATTCATTCTACACTTCTCACTTGATATTTTCACTCTGTCGTGCAATCTAAATGTACTCTTGTGCAGTATATAATAAACATCTTTCTTTCTTTCTTTTTTTTTTTTAGATTTTATTTATTTATTTACTTATGAGAAACATAGGATGAGAGAGAAAAAGCCAGACATTACTCTGGTATATGCACTGCCGGGGATTGAACTCAGGACCTCATGCTTGAGAGTCCCACTCTGCCACCTCACGGACCACACCATGTGTGTTTCTTAATTTGAATGGAACTATCCCATTTATGTCATCCTATAACTGAGTATCTGTTTTAATTTGAATCAACTTAAAAAATATATCCATATCCATGTAGACTTATTGATGAGTTCAGTTTTCTTACATTCTATATACATATAATATCACATAGCTTTTTACTTTCTCTGTTAGCACAATGCTCTACAGATTTATCTTAGTAGAAGTAACAAGATTTTTTTTTTTTGCCTCCAGGGTTATCACTGGGGCTTGGTGCCTGCACTACAAAATCCACTGCTTCTGAAAGCCATTTTTTTTTTTTCATTATAATTGAATAGGACATAGAGAAATTGAGAGAGAAGGGGAAGATAGAGAGTGGGAAAGAAAGATAGACGCCTGCAGACGTGCTTCACCACTTGTGAAGTGATGCCCCTGCAGGTAGGAAGCCAGGAGCTCTAACTGGGATACTTGCACGGGTCCTTGGCCTTTATACTATATGTGTGCTTAACCCAGTGCTCCACTGCCGGGCCCCATAAGATTTTTTTTTCTTTTTTATGACTGAATAATATCCTGTAAGTGAATCACTTTAAAGTAGACCCCCAAGAGAAAATTAAGTCTTCAAATAACTACAGTTTCAGCTCCTACTGCAGTTTCTTGAGAGATCTTGAGTCTGGATGTGCCAACTAAACCATTCTTTTTTTTTTTTTATTGAAGGCAATTTTTAAAAATATCTTTATAAAATAAAAAATATCAACAAGACCATAGGATAAGAGGGGTACAGTTCCACACAATTCCCACCACCAGAACTCCGTATCCCATCCCCTCCACTGGAAGCTTTCCTATTCTTTGTCTCTCTGGGAGCATGGACACAGGATCATTATGGGGTGTAGAAGGTGGAAGGTCTGGCTTCTGAACTTGCTTCTCTGCTGAACATGGGCTTTTGTAGGTTGATCCATACTCCCAGCCTGTCTCCTTCCCTAGTGGGGCCAGGCTCTGGAGAGGTGGGGCTCCAGAGTACATTGGTAAACCATTATTACAAAAGATATTTTATCTTTTTTATTTAGATGAGAGAGGGGTGCAGAGGGGAAAAAATAGACCAAGTATCTGCTCAGCTCTGGTTTATGGTGCTGCTGGGGATTTTATACCTAGAACCTCAGAGTCTCAGGCGTGAACGTCTCTTTGCAAGACAGGCCGGGTGTCTGGATAGACCTGCCAATGCCCATGTTGAGTGGGGAAGCAATTAAAGAAGCCAGACCTTCCACCTTCTGCACCCCATAATGACCCTGGGTCCATACTCCCAGAGGGATAAAGAATAGGAAAACTGCAAAATATATACCTAAAAGCAGAAGTACACTAGAGTTTGCAGTGAGTACCCCCCTAACACTTCCTCTCCACTATTCTAAGCTTTGGGTCCATGATTGCTCAACAATTTGTTTGGCTTTGTATGTTAACTCTTTTTTCAGCCACCAAGTGCCAGATGCCATCAGGATGCCGGCCAGGCTTCCCTGGACTGAAGACCCCACCAATGTGTCCTGGAGCTCCGCTTCCCCAGAGACCCATCCCACTAGGGAAAGAGAGAAGCAGACTGGGAGTATGGACTGACCAGTCAACGTCCATGTTCAGCGGGGAAGCAATTACAGAAGCCAGACCTTCCATCTTCTGCAACCCACAATGACCCTGGGTCCATGCTCCCAGAGGGATAGAGAATGGGAAAGCTATCAGGGGAGGGGGTGGGATATGGAGATTGGGTGGTGGGAATTGTGTGGAGTTGTACCCCTCCTACCCTATAGTTTTGTTAATTAATCCTTTCTTATATAAAAAATAAATTAAAAAAAAAGAATAGGAAAACTGCCAGGGGATGGGATGTGAAACAGAGTTCTGGTGGTGGGAACTGTGTGGAGTTGTACCCCTCTTATCCTATGGTTCTGTCAGTGTTTCCTTTTTATAAATAAAAATTTTAAAACGTCTCTTTGCATAACTATTATTCTGTCTCCCTATCCCTGATTCCTAGATGTCTAGCTCATAGAGATTGTAGATCATAAATGTTTGCTGTATTAAGTCAGTATGTTTTGGAATAATTTATTACAAAGTAATAGATAATATAGGAGGTGGAATGCATTCTAGTCAACTACATTAATTACATTTCCTTTCATTCTTAGTCTATTTTTTTTCTCTTTCTCTCCACGGTTATCACTGGGGCTCGGTGCCTGCACTATGAATCCACTGCTCTTGGAGGCCATCTTTTTCCATTTTTGCTCTTGTTGGTTAGGACAGAGATAAATTGAGAGAGGAGAGGAATATAGACAGGGGGAGGGAAAGATAGACATCTGCAGACCTGTTTCATCACTTACCAAGTAACCCTCCTGCAGGTGGGGAGCTGTGGGCTTGAACCAGGATCTTTGAGCTTCTGTGCACTACTGCTGGGCCTTTTTCTTTTTCTTATTCTTTGTTCTTTCTTCCTTCTTCCTTCTCCTTCTCCTTCTTCCCCATCTTCTCTCCTCTCCCTCCTCCTCCTCTTCCCCCCTCCTTTTTTTTTCTTGTCATCAGGGCAATCATTTGAGTTTTCTGTACCACTCCATCACTATTTCTGCCATTCATTGGTTCTCTTTGTTTGCTTATATATATATATATATATATATATATATATATATATATATATATATATATGTGTGTGTGTGTGTGTGTGTGTGTGTGTGCGTGTGTGCGTGTGTGTGTATGTGTGTGTGTGTGTGTGTGTGTGTTTGATAGATGGAGAGAGACAGAGAGAGTGAGAGGCAGAAAGAAGAGATGTCAGAAACACTGATCCACAGCTAGTGAAGCTTCCCTTTTACAGGTAAGGATAAAGGGTTTAAACCCAACTCCTGCATGGTAACCATATGCTCTATTGGATTCATTGCCACCTATATTCCCCTTAACCCCCTCCCCCAAATTATGTTACTGATAGTTATTTATAATGCAGTTGTTGACTCCTGGGTACACTTTACCATAAAAATAAGTTTTTCTTTAGGGGCCAGGCTTTTTTTGGGAGGAGCCTTAGGTTTCATCCCTGGCATACATGTGATACTCTAGAGGTTTATTCCTCCCTTCCTTCTCTTATAAAATCAGCCAATCAAATAAAAAAAAAAACTTTAAAAACAAAGCCAGGTCAAATCGATGGGGTTTACAGTCAACAATATTTATACACCTTTGCCATATTTGGGAGCTACTCTCTTCCCTGATCCAGCTTTTTGGCCCTTTTTCCAGCGATGACATCATCTCCCCAGTAACTTGGGTCCACCTGCATAGAAGAGGTCAGGCTCAGGAAAAAAAAAAAAAAACAACTAGTATAGTCATGGGCCCTTTGGAATATAACTAAAATAGGCCCACTAGCTATCTCCAAAATGGAGACCCCAAATCTTGATCTGCATTATTCCCCCCTTTAGGTTCATGATTAGTCCATAGTTTGTTTGGCTCTATATGTTAACTTTTTTTTTCATTTTTTCAGCCACCAGGTTCCAGATGCTACCATGATGCCAACCAGACTTCTCTGGGCAGACAACTCCACCAATGTGTAGCCTCACTTCCCCAGAGCCCCGCCCTACTAGGGGAAGAGAGAGAGAGACAGGCTGGGAGTATGGATCAAACTGTCAACACCCATGTTCAGTGGGGAAGCAATTACAGAAGCCAGATATTCCATCTTCTGCACCCCATAATAACCCTGGGTCCATATTCCCAGAGGGTTAAAGAATAGGAAAGCTATCAGGGGAGGGGATGGGACATGGAGTTCTGGTGGTGGGAACTGTGTGGAGTTGTACACCTCTTATCCTATGGTTTTTATCAGTGTTTCCTTTTTATAAATAAAAACAAACAAACAAACAAACAAAGAAACAATAAGAACAACAAAACCCTCTCTGCTTATCTTACTCTTGATATTGACTCCAAACACAGTGTATCAGTGATCTTTTGGAGCATATATGCAGAGTTAAATGCCCTTTATCCTCTAAGGTTAAGCTGGTGACTCTGCTGAGGGTTTCTAAAGCACTTGGCTGTCTCTTATAGGGCAATGAAGAGAGAGAGAGAGAGAGAGAGAGAGTGTGTGTGTATGTGGAGTTGGGTTTGGAGTATGAAGAAAAGCTGAGAAGGCTGCGACTGTCAGGTAGAATACATATGGATGACACTGACAATTCAGTAGGCCTAGAGGGACACACAGGAAGTAAAGGTGAGACTGATTGCCATAGCTACCACCTGTTTATTCACTTGTGGCTTGCACTGAGATAAAAATGTCACTAGTGATTTTTGGAAGTAACTTGTTTTCTGTGACATTACTGTAATTCAATTTGATTGCTATTTATCAAGTGTTCTCTCATTCTTATCAATATAGAAAATCATTTCTTCTCACTCTAAATCTGTCTTGAACTTTTTTTTCTGTTACTGCTCTAAGCTGTGTTTTTGCTAGACTGTAACATGTATTTTTAATTTAAAGGAAGCACTGGTAAAGTTGACTACTAAGATTATTAAGTATATTTTCTCACTAGGTGGATTAGAAATCCCTCAGATTGATTTAGAAATCCTCACTTGCAAGTCAGAGGCAGTAATATTTAATAAACTAGGAATATACTTAGACTGATACTTCCCTGTTACAATGCCACTTAGGGTAATATTGGCCAATATTGTCAATCAGGAGAATAAATTATTATTAGTTGATTGCTTATATAATCAAAAAACTGGAATTATACAGAAGCACTATTTTCTTACATGGCAACAGTGTCTATGTTTTTGCTCCTCTATTCGTTAATGTGTTATAACTATACTGAAAAGCTATACACGTAGTCTGATTTATTTCCTCAAAGCTCTTGCTGCTTTTGCTAATAGTCCTTTGTACATGCTGCTTTTTCAAATGCTTTTTCATTATCTTACTTAAATTTAAAAAAAAAAAAACTTTCAAGAATGTAATTTCCAGTTTCATTTTAAGTATTTGAAAAATGTATGCCAATTTCTCTTTTAATCTTCATTCCTCTTCTCTAACAACAAAAGCAAATGATCCACATACATGTATGTGCTCTAAAGACTGTCGTACAAGTTCATCTCCAGCAGCGAATAAGACTGTGCCAATTCTGTTTCTGAGCTAGATGAAACAAAGTGCAGAATCAAGGTGTTTGAAGCCAACTCAATAGTCTAGGTGTTGGACATACGTTAAATGCACATTTTGGTGACTCACTCTTACTGTGGAGTTTAAGGACTCATCAGTTTTGGTGTGCTTGTTATCAGACCTTGGTGCTCTGTGACACATGACATTTTTTTGTTCAGAAAGAAGTTTCTTTAGAGAAAAAAAATAGTATCTAAAATATTTAATACTCTTTTCTCCTTCATTTAATGAAACCTGACTTGAAAAGTGAATGAGACATATTTTGATTTATGCCCCATTACTCAGACACAGAATGTCATATAACACCTAGACTTTGTCAATGTTGCTTGTCAGGTATTTTTGAAATACATTTGACAAGGTAGTTTTGCAAGGAAAACATGTACCATAATATGAAATGATGGAAGACCTAAGGCATGGACTCATTGAAATCAATTATATGTTGTTTCTGGAGTCAATATTCCTATAAAAAAAAATTTATGAGAAAAAGTGACTTTTTATAAGAAAAAAAAATGTTACTGTTTAAGGTCCTTGACGTTCACTAGAGATATCGTGACGATCATTTCACAGTATGAAAACATATGAAATCATTATGTTGTATATCATAAACAAATAATATTTTACATGTCAATTATGCCTCAATTAAAAAAAAAAAAAAGAAGAGGGCGGCAAGATAGTTCACCTGGGGCCTGGGGATACTACACCAGTTTGTTGTTAAAATTTCGGAGGCTCTTGCCGGGCCGGCTTGCTTCACGGGCGGGTAACAGAGACGCGGAGACAACGGCTGGGCAGGGAAGCTGTATTTCTTTATTCAGGAACAACGATTCATAAACTAAGACAAACTAATCACCAAACAGAACTCGGCTGTCTCTTTGCGGCGGCACAAGCACTCTTTCTTTTTCTCTGGAACTCAGGAACCCTCTCCCTTACTCTCGCACTCTCGAACTCAGGAACCCTCTCCCAGGGTTCCTTGGGGCGGGGCCAAGCAGGCCCGCCAACTTAATAGGACTCACCCAATTCTCTTGGCGGGGGAGGGCTAGAACAAACCAATGTAAAGCATACAACACCAGTTTACCAGTTTTGTCAAAGGTGCAGCCCAGATATGAGCCTGTCTCTCAAAATACTGGAGAAAACATTGATTCTCTTGTGCCTTTATCTCTTTTTGTGTCTCTGTATCTCTTGATCTATATGCAAAAACACTGGCATTGAACACTGAAGCTCTAGTGACAGCAACAACAATTAAAAAATAAAGCAAGTAAACAAACACAAAAGGAGGGGAGGTGAAAATTCTAAGTGTGTAGACTCAGATAACCAGCTTTATAAGACCCTTACAGATTTTATTAATTTTAGTGGAACTCAATGTGTTTATATCTATGTCAATGAAATCAGAATCAAGCCGTCTAGAAGGAAAGAATGATTTAAGAGTTACATAGCATAGAAGTAACTTGTATAAGAAAAGAAGCAATTGCTGGAATTATTTTCTAAAAATCATTGCTTTCTATTATGGGCGTCAACCCGGCTTTGACCTAGCACGTTATGATTGGGCCCTCCTCAATCGCTATCGACATGGTCTGGCACCGTGGTCTCCTAGTCAAGATCTCAAGATGCCTGCCTCCATGGGTGGCCAACACTATATCGTTTCTTCTCCAAAACAGAAGATTCCGGGTGCATCTGGGTGACAAGTCTAGCAGATGGAGACTTGTCTCAAGTGGCCTCCCCCAGGGCTCTGTTCTGGCTCCTACGCTATTTAATATTTACATCAATGACCTCCCAGAAACTTCTTCAAGGAAGTTCATCTACGCCGATGACATCTGCTGTGCAACTCAGGCATCAAAGTTCGACATCCTCGAGGAAACACTCACGAAAGACATGTCTCTGATATCTGATTACTGTAAAAAATGGCGACTAATCCCTAGCACTGCAAAAACGGTATCATCTGTTTTCCATCTACACCATGCCTCGACCTCTCGTGAGCTTAATGTGCAGGTTGGCGATACGAGAATCCGGCATGAAGCCCAGCCAGTCTATCTTGGCGTTACTCTCGATCACACTCTGTCATTTCACGAACATCTCATAAAAGCTGCAGCAAAGGTGGGCACAAGGAATAACATCATTGCAAGACTGGCCAGCTCCTCATGGGACGCGAGCGCTTCCACACTACGATCATCCTCTCTGGCATTATGCTATTCCACTGCAGAATACTGTGCCCCAGTATGGTTCCGTAGCCCCCATGTCCACTTGGTCGATTCCAAATTATATTCCTCCATGAGGATAATTTCTGGAACCATCCATTCCACCCCGGTTCCATGGCTGCCAGTTCTTAGCAACATCGCCCCGCCAGATATTCGTCGGGATGCGGCATCATCTAAGTTCATTTCCCACGTCTACGCTCGACCGGACCTGCCAATATACGCGGATATCTTCGCCCACCCTGTCCAACGCTTGACGTCTCGTCACCCAGTCTAGTCCCCTACGCCTACACTGAACTTCTCTGTTCCAGACTCTTGGAAACAGAGCTGGCAGTCAGCTGAGATAAAGAACAAACACCTCATCACAGACCCCTGCAAGCGTCAACCCGGCTTTGACCTAGCACGTTATGACTGGGCCCTCCTCAATTGCTATGGAACAGGCCATGGCCGGTGTGCTGCTATGTTCCATCTCTGGGGAGCCAGAGACGACCCGAACTGCCCCTGTGGCTCCAGACAGACGATGACCCACATAGTCAACGACTGCCACCTCTCCAGATTCAAAGGAGGTCTCGAAACTTTACATCAGGCTCAGCCTGACGCTGTTGACTGGCTACGGAAGAAGGGCAAACGCTAGAAGAAGAAGAATCGCTATCGAACAGGCCATGGCCAGTGCTCCGCTATGTTCCATCGCTGGGGAGCCAGAGACGACCCGAACTGCCCCTGCGGCTACAGACAGACTATGACCCACATAGTCAATGACTGCCACCTCTCCAGATTCAAAGGAGGTCTCGAAACTTTACATCAGGCTCAACCTGACGCTGTTGACTGGCTACGGAAGAAGGGCAAACGCTAGAAGAAGAATGGGCATTTTTGAAAGACTTATCACCTGGGCTTTGGACTAGGGAATCTAAGTCAGTTCTTGAGGTGGATGAACAAGTAGTCACTAGGAAACACCCGGTTAAGGCATTATATCAGCTTTATGAGAATTCTCCTGTCATGAGAGCTTATGTATTCCAAGAAAGTTCAGCTACTAGACCTGAAATTTGAGAATCGAGCTCTAGACTTAGTGATATATTAATATACTGCTCTAAGTCCCCACCTGCAGAGAGGAAGCTTCATAAGCACTGAAACAGTGCTACAAGTCTCTCCATCTCTCTCTTTCTCACACTCCTTCCCTCTCAATTTCTGTCTCTATCCAAAATAAATAAATAAATAATGTACATAAACAAAATATTGAAAAATAAATAGAAAAATTTTAGAAAGTTAAACCACAACAAAGAACTCTGACAAGATTTCTCCCCAAACACCTTTATTATTTAATAATTGTATTTCTAAAGCAACCGGTTAGCTGTGGGAAAAATTCCTCTAAAGATCGTCTTTTCTTTCTTTTTTTAAAATTTTCCCTTTTGTTGCCCCTTGTTGTTTATCATCGTCATTGTTTTTATTATTGTTGTTATTGCTGTCTTTGTTGTTGGATAGGACAGATAGAAATGGAGAGAGGAGGGGAAGACAGAGAAGGGAAGAGAAAGATAGACACCTACACACCTGCTTCACCGCATGTGAAGCGACCCCCCTGCAGGTGGGAGCCAGGGCTCCAAAGGGGATCCTGATGCTGGTCTGTGTGCTTTCAGCCATGTGTGCTTAACCTGCTGCGCCACTGCCCGTCTCCTCTTTCTTTCTCTTTTAACCTTTGTTCTTTAAATCTTACTGTTGATAAATCTCACAGTAAATAATGTGTAGTCACTAGAGAAAAATAATTTACTGTGATTTACCATTGTCTAATTCTTCTAGACAGGCTGCACTTGCCTTAAATAGCTGCATAATTTATTCAAATGACGTGAGCCTTTTAAAATCATTCTTCTAGTAGAAAAACTACCCTCTGCCCCCAGGAGAGTGAATGTGTGTGTGTGTGTGTGTATGTGTGTGTGTGTGTGTGTGTGTGTGTGTGTGTGTGTATTGTTCTTTTTCCCATGACTGACATTTGTTTAACTCAAAAGCATATTTACATTGTTGGCTTAACTTGGAGTTCTTTTCTGAATCAATAATGTGCAGTATTTCTTGCTTCAAGTGGTGTCAATATTTCTGTTATTCCCCCCTTTTCTAATTTCCCCCTTTAATTCCCTGCAGTTACCACACTTGTCTTTGACTTGTAAAAAATTTCACTCCTAAAATTATAAAGAAACAGACTAAACACCATTTAAAAAAAAAATAAAGGAAACACCCTATAGACTGACAGAAATGAGATTGTAGATTGTAGAACCTTAGGACAGCTACACGTATTTCACTGTTTCCTAGTATCCAAATCTGGCCTTTATTGCTAGCTACCAGTGTCTTCATGTAAAACCAATATGTATTCTGCAACTGTGCATTCCGCAGTCACTGATCAATGGTTAAACAGCGTGCAGAAATGCTTTCGACCTGTGGAGTAGGCATTCCCTCAAGACTTCTGCAAGCTTTGTTTCTGAAAACAAGTACAATTGTTGGAATGCATACTAATATAATTAGTCATAATGCACACAACTGTGGAACTACAGCAAATGACAGAATTCACTGGATTCAGTCAATGTTGGGAGGATAGAGTAAGTTGTTAGTACCTATCTAGCTGTAGTACAAAAAATGTCAATATTCTTGGTCATTATAAAGGTGGAACATTCTGTATATCCTAAGTTTGCCATTTAATGTAGGAAAACAAGCCTGGGCCAGGCAGTAGCACAGCGGGATAAGCGCACATGGCGCAAAGTGCAAGGACCAGCTTAAGGGTCCAGGTTTAAGCCCCCACCCAGTGGTGAAGCAGATCTGCTGGTGTCTATCTTTTTCTCCCCATCTCTGTCTTCCCGTTCTCACTCGATTTCTCTCTGTCCTATCCAACAACAATAAGCAACAAAAAGGAAAAAAAAAAAAAAAAAAAGCTTCCAGGAGCAGTGGAAGCAAAAAAAAAAAAAAAATTAGATTACCTTTATTGGACAGAGATAGCCAGAAATCGAGATGGAGAGGGAGAGAGAAAGATACCAGCAACACAGCTTCACCCCTCGCAAAGCTTTGTCCCTGCAGGTGGGGACCAGAGGCTTGAAACCGGGTCCTTGCACATTGTAACATGTGTGCTCAACCAGGTGCACCACCACCTGGTCCCTCAGATTCCTTCTTATTGTTGTAAGAATTAAATATGATTGTGATAGTGTACATTCAAAACCAAATCCTCAGTTTCATAACTGGTCTATGGCGGGGGGGGGGGGGGGGGTCGGAGCTAAGATGGCGGCTTGAAGACAACTTCTTGCTTGCTTTCTGCAAAAGCAGCTGCTTGAAACCTGGGAATTCCAAGTAAGGGCAGGATTTCCAGGCCAGTGGCGGAAGGGGTCAAAGTGGAACCAAGGCAGAGAATTACAAGACATATATAGACTGGCAACGGGCTGATGGAAAATGGGCAATGCAGATACAGAGCTGCTGTGAATTTCAGTTTTTCCCTTTGTATTTCCCCCGCCCCTCCCCTTCACTCCAGAGGAGTAAAGGAGCTAGCTACAGACAAGGAGATCCTCCTGTGGAGTTAATCTCATTATCAAGATTTCAAGCTTAGCAGGAAGTCATCCAAAGGAGTTTTTTGTTTGTTTTGCCAAGGGTTTCTCCCAGCCACAGGGCTGGAGCTCTTTTTGATTGGTTGACTTTCATTGACCAAGTTCTGCCTATGAGAATAGTCTCCTTTGATTATTTTTCTCTCTTCTTTCTCTCTCTCTCTCTCCCTCTTTTAAAGTATTTATTTATTTATTTATATTTTTGAGAAAGATGCAGAGAGAGAAAGACAAAGAGAAACACCAGAACACTGCTTAGCTCTGATCTATGGTGGTGCATGGGATTGAACCTGGGACTTTGGAGCCTCAGGCATGAGAGTCTTTTTGCATAACCATTATGTTATCTACCCCTCCATCCCTCTATCTCGTTAGTTTATGTTACTTTTTCAATTGTTTTTACTTTATTTAAGAAGCAGGGAGGTTTTGTATATCCAACTTGGAGTAGTTTAGTCTGTACACTGATCTTTAGGTGTTTTTTTTTCTTTTTTCATTGTTATTAGCTTATTTTCTATTCTCTCTGCTTTGACTGAAATTGGGCTTTATTGTTGTAGCATTGCATTTACTGGTGATTAGTTGTGCTCTCAATTGTAGCAGTAATGTTTCTCTCTCTCTCTCTCTCAGGCTCAGGCAGGAGAATCTCTTTGCATAACCATTATGCTATCTACCCCCACCCTGGTTTTTCTTTCATTATCTCTGTTTCTTTCTTCTTTCCTTTCTTTTCTATTCTTTTCCACTACTGAATTTATGGGAGAGTTTTTGTAGCTAACTGGTTTTGGTTGAGCTGCATTAATCATTGCCTATGTTGCTGTTGGTGTATTTGCTGAGGCTTGTGATCTCAGAAATGTAGTGTGTAAATATCTTCCCATCTGCTGCATTTCCTGTTTATCCCTATGAAATTTTATTTTGATGTGTAAAAGCATTTTAATTCGATATAAATTGAAGTGTCCTTGCATATATTAAGCTATCCTTACATCCCTAAAATAAATCCACTTCACCATGGTATGTAGTTGCATTAATGGACTGTTGAATTCATTTGCTAGAATATTGTTGTAGAATATTCTACTACTTTACTTTTATGATATACTTACCAGATTTAAGAATCAGGATAATGTTGGCTTTATAAAATGTATTTGGCAGGCTGAGTGTATGGATTGACCTGCCAATAGCCATTTTCAGTGGAGAAACAATTACAGAAGCCAGAACTTCCACCTTCTGCACCCCATAAAGAATTTTGGTCCAGAGTCCCAGAAGGATAAAGAATAGGGAAACTTCCAATGGAGCTTGGGAGGGGACATGGAACTCTGGTGGTGGGAATTATATGGAATTTTACCCCTCTTAGCCTACAATTTTGTCTATCATTATTAAATAACTGAAAAAATACAATGAAAGAACTTATACCTTCAAAAAATAATGAATGTGTTTGGGGCTTCCCTTCAATCCAAGTTTTTAGAAGAGTTTGACAAGAATCGGTATTGAGTCTTCTTTAAGAACTTGGTAGGAGGGAGTCGGGCTGTAGTGCAGCGGGTTAAGCGCAGGTGGCGCAAAGCACAAGGACCAGCATAAGGATCCCCACCTGCAGGGGAGTCGCTTCACAGGCGGTGAAGCAGGTCTGCAGGTGTCTATCTTTCTCTCCCCCCTCTCTGTCTTCCCCTCCTCTCTCCGTTTCTCTCTGTCCTATCCAACAACGACGACAACAACAATAATAGCTACAACAATAAAACAACAAGGGCAACAAAAGGGAATAAATAAATAAAATTTAAAAAAATTAAAAAAAAAAAGAACTTGGTAGGATTCACTAGTAAAGTCATCTGGTCTTGGACTTTTATCTTTTGAGAGGCATTTGATTATAGTTTTAAGGTCCTTAATCAACCTTGAAGATTTTCTGTTTCCCCTCTTATCCTGTGGTCTTGTCAGTGTTTCCATCTTATAAATAAAAACTTTATAAAAGAAAAAAAAAGATTTTCCTGTTTCTTCCTGATTAGTTTCTGAGTGTTGAATATTTCTGAAAATGTGCTCATTTATTACATCCGCTTTGTTTCCAATTCAATGTTCATAACAGTCTCATGATTCTCTGTATTATCTGTTACAACTGTTATTTTGAGCCCCAGAACCTTACGTCTCCAGTGCCCTACTAGGGAAAGACAGAAACAAGATGGGGGTATGAATCAACCTGCCAATGCTCATGTCCAGTGGAGAAGCAATTGCAGAAGCCAGACCTTCCACCTTCTACACCCCATAAAGAATTCTGGTCCATACTCCCAGAGAGGGATAAAGAATAGGGAAGTTTCCAATAAGGGGATGGGACATGGAACTCTGATGATGGGAACTGTATGGAATTATACCCTTGCTATCTTACAATCTTGTTAATTATTATTAAATCACTAATAAAAAAATTAAAAGAAAAAAAAAAGAATCATGTGGTTATCCCCAGAGACATCAAAAAGCATTTGACAGGATTTAATATATATATATATATATATATATATATATATATATATATATAATCCCTCAACAAATAAGTATAGAAGGAATGTTTTCAGCATGATAAGAATAGATAATAAACCACAATTTATTCTCTGTGCTAAAACCAAAAACAAACAAACAAAAAAACCTAAAGTTTCCTACTAAGTTCAGAAACAAGATAATTTTCATTTCTAAGGGCCGGGTGGTGGTGCACCTGATTGAGCGCACATATTACAATGCGCAAGGACAGGGGTTGGAGCCCCAGGTCCCCACCTGCAGGGGGAAAGCTTTGCAAGTGGTGAAGCAGTGCTGCATGTGTCTCTCTGTCTCTGTCCCTCTCCATCACCCCCTTCCCTCTTGATTTCTGGCTGTCCTTATCCAATAAATAAAAATTAAAAAAAAAAAGAATTTTTGGGAGTTGGGCTGTAGCGCAACGGGTAAGAACCGGTGTAAAGATCCCAGTTGGAGACCCCGGCTCCCCACCTGCAGGGCAGTCGCTTCACAGGCGGTGAAGTAGGTCTGCAGGTGTCTTTCTTTCTCTCCCCCTCTCTGTCTTCCCCTCCTCTCTCCATTTCTGTCTTACCTAACAACAACAACATCATCAACAACAACAATAACTACAACAACAATGAAAAACAACAAGGGCAACAAAAAGGAAAAATAAATAAATATTAAAAAAATTTAAAAAAGGATTTTCATTTCTACCTCTACTATTCAGTGTGGTATGGGACGATCAAACTAGAGAAGGCAGACAAGAAAAAGAATCTAAATTTAAAAAGTAGAAGTGAAAATATTACTCTATGAGATGATACAGCACTATGCATAGATAATTGCGAAGCCTCCAGTAAGAAATGTGAGCAATAATAAACACAGTAAAGTGGCAGGTTACAAAATTAATACACACACACAAAAGCCATTGTGCTTATATATGCTAGTGATGACCACAACCAGAAAATATGCAATCCACCACATCTTAATCATATAAAAATAAACACCTAGACATAAATTTGATAAAGATGATAAAATCTCTGTATACTAAAAACCATAAGATGCTATAGGAAGAAATAGATGAAAAAATAAAAAGCAGTGGTTGGTTATTGGAGAGGACTTAGAGTCTTATGAAACTAATTATTCAGAGAAACGTAAAACACCATTCACTAAAATGTTAATAAATGAAATCAACTTTTTCTTCATAAAAGAAATTGTTTAATGTTGTTTATCAGAATGGTCAAGTGTCAGAAGTAGAAGACAACTAACTCATTGGATAGGGTTTGCACCTTGCCATGTGTGTGGCTCAGACCTGAGCAACTGTACCACACAGGAGCTGCTGTAACACTAAAAGTTTCAGGGATGTGGCGTTTCTTCCTTTCTCCGTCTCTCTCTGTGTCCGTCATTCAATCTGAATGAAAATGAGACCCAGGGTGATGAAGTCATGCATATCTGAGGCTCCACAGAAAGAAAATAATAAATGGAATGGTTTAAACATTGAACTATGACAATTTTTCTTTATGATCTATATCTGGGGAGTTGTTTTTGTGTTGAAGTTTTTACTGTGAAACATCATTTTTCTTTTCTTTTCTTTGCTATTATCTTTTTCTGTTTGTTACCGGCATTTAACCACTTCAGGACAATTTTTTCAGATAGAGATAGCAATAGACACAAAGACACCACAGCACTGAAAATACCTTCATTGAGGTGAGGCTGGGAACAAACATGAGTGATGTCTGTGGTAAAAGACAGAGCACTATCCAAGGGAGCTGTTTTTGTGGCCTTAATATGAAAGTTCTTCATTCAGGGGGCCAGGTGGTAGTGCATCAGGTGTATAGCAAGAAGCGCAAGGACCCACTCAAGGATCCCAGTTTGAGCCCCGGCTTCCCACATGTAGGAAGGTTCCTTCACAAGTGGTGAAGCAAGTCTGCAGATGTCTATCTTTCTCTCTCCCTATCTTCCTCTCCCCTCTCAATTTCTCTATGTCCTGTCCAAAAGAAAAAAAAAAAATGGAAAAAATGGATGCAGGAGCAGTGTATTTGTAGTGCAGGCACAGAGCCCCAGTAATAACCCTGGAGGCCAAAAAGAAAAGAAAGTCAAAGAAAAAGAAACATCTTTATTCATAAGAGTCTGGGAGTATTATTTTATTTTTCCTGAATATACTTTTGGGCAATGTTTTACCATGATGAATCTAGCCAATAAATCCCGAATATGCAGGAGTTTAAATATATAAATATTTCTGGCAACATTTGTATCAGGAAGACAGAACATCTCTTCAATCTGGGATGACCCTGTGACTTCCTTTGAATGTGGCTAAAGTGGCATTATGTAAAGCTTAGTTCCTTCTTAGAATGCTATTGTAGACATAGAATAAATTGATTCTGCCTCTTAGAGAATAATGGTCATGTGTCAGAAAACTAAATTATTCTAAGTCACAGACATTACCAATTTCTAGACACATTAGAGAAGCTTTCTTGGAACTTTCCAGCAGAATCGGGTCTCCAGACTAATGCAGTCTTGTGAGTGAACCAGTAAAACCTATAGAAGAATTTTCTGGTTAATCATACAGCTATGAGAATAATACAATTTTGCTTACAGAAACTTAATTTGGGGTTGCTTTGTTACTTGGGTTAACTGATACATGTGTGAAAACTATGTCTCTTGGTGACTACTGATGTTCTAGGTACAGAAAGATACCTGGTGATAAAAGTTATATACACTTTTGAATTTATACTTATTATTACTGAGATTCATATCTTAATATGTTTAACATGCTGTGTGTTGGGGGATAATTCACCACCAGGCTTCTCATGCTTTTTATTTTTTTTATTTTTTATGTCTTGTGAACAGTAACATTGACAGCATTTTGTCTTGGCTTTCCAAAGAAGCTGCAAAGTGAATAGCATTGAATGATACAGTCTCTCACTGTAGAACATATATTTGCCTTTGAAGCAAATGCCAAGTAAGTCTACTTAAGCTCAGGAGTTTCTCCATTGTGACACAAACCCCTTTTATGAGACGCACCCAAATGAACTCCTTAGTACTACTTCATTGAGACTTAGAGGCTAAAGGACAAACAGTGCAAACATGGCGTCCTTTCTACTGGTGTGTCATGAGGAAGCCAGTCCTTTGTATTTTACTTACCTGGGTATCTAATGTCTTCTGTCATTATTAATAAAATAACAGCAGACTAACTTGTTAGCTTATAGGCTGGGGAACTTTCAGATTATTCACATTATCTATCGTGAGATAGTTTATGAAATTGAATGAGCTTCTGACTTTTTTCTCAGGAACTGATTTATGAACTTCTGCTTGTTTCTTCTGAAAAAATGTAATTATTCATAAGCCTTTATGTGTTGATATTTCGATTTCAATTATTAGATTCATTAGTAATTGCATCTAAGGAGAATGAGTTTTTAAATTGTAATTATAATTACATAGTTGAATGACTATAACATATCACTTTTATTAATCAGCACTAAATTTTACTGATATAAGTTATGCTGATACATTTTGTTTTTTAATAACTATTAAGTCTGTATGCCATCACACTATATTTTTAGTTTTTGCATATAGGTGATTTCTCTCTTTAAATTTTTTTTTATTATCTTTATTTATTTATTGGATAGAGACAGACAGAAATTGAGACAGAAAGGAGTGATAAAGAAGGAGAGAGACAGAGAAACACCTGCAGTACCATTTCACCAGTTTCAAAGCTTTCCCCCTGTCGATGGAGGATGGGGCTTACCCCCGGGTCCTTGTGCATTGTAACCTGTGTGCTTAACCAGGTGCAATACCACCCACCCCTAGGTGATTTCTCTCTATCACTTATTTCCCCCAACAAATTATGCTAGTGGTATTTTTAGTTGATCATTTTATTTTCTAGAACCCAGTTATTGGATTTATTTATTAATTCTACTCATTCCCTGATTTACAATTCAAACACACATTTCTAGTTTTATCAGTCTCCAGTTTCTCACAAGGCGCTTTTCCTTTTAAAGAATTCCTAAGTTGAAATGCTTAATTAATTTTCAATTTTCTAGTTTACTCTTATAAATTTTGCTGTAATCTATATATTCAGAACTGTGGTGTTTAGTTATGATTCTTTAAGTTCTGCTTGCAATTTTTCTGAACTCAAGCAGCATGATCTCTGAATTGATAAGGATGTAGGTGTGAATCTGAGACTCGGTATCATTGTGAATCCTTGATTAAGTTGTATAACTTGGATGTTCTTTCCTTTTAAGAAGTGGAGCTAGCAGAATCCTGCATTGTCTTTGTGAATATTAAATGAAATATATGCATACTTTATACTTTCATCTTTTGAGTCTTTGGAATAAAACTCACTTTTGACGATGTAACTTACTCAGAGAATCCAATTCCCATGCCTGATTAGAAATTCTAGGTTTCTGTGCTCAGGAACAGACTCCACTATTTTAATGGCTATGCAGAAGCACTGAAGTCCTTGTTCACCACTCAACTGCTGATCTGTGTGGTGATGTAAATGTGGACTCCAGGATCCCAAGAACTGATTCCAAATCCCAGTCCTCTTTTCCAGCTGTGCAACACTAGCCAGAACAATTAATCTTTCCAAGCCTTAGTTCTCTCCTTTGAAACTGGAATGGTTATAATGCCTGATTTGTAAGGTTTTGTGAAGGATTAATTCAATAAAGGCTGGGAAGCTGTTAACATAGTGTGAAGAGCTAATGTGCTGTCATCATCTCATAAACGTGTTACATATAATTTTCTCTGCAAACACCTATACTGAAAGTTAAAAATAAATCAGTTGTACTTACGTAATAATACACGATGGCCTGGAGGTTGTTTTTTTTCCTTCTATTTTCATATTTGGATGATTAACATTTCAAGTAAAGAATATTAAAATGCAGAAACAAAACATCTGATTAAGCCATCACATCAAACAAGGAGTGCGACACTGATCCTTTAAAGTAGACATTATAGTTGCTCTTCTTCTTCGAGCGTTTGCCCTTCTTCCGTAGCCAGTCAACAGCGTCAGGTTGAGCCTGATGTAAAGTTTTGAGACCTCCTTTGAATCTGGAGCGGTGGCAGTCGTTGACTATGTGGGTCATAGTCTGTCTGTAGCCGCAGGGGCAGTTCGGGTCGTCTCTGGCTCCCCAGCGATGGAACATAGAGGCGCACTGGTCATGGCCTGTTCGATATTGATTGAGGAGGGCCCAATCATAACGTGCTAGGTCAAAGCCGGGTTGACGCTTGCAGGGGTCTGTGATGAGGTGTTTGTTCTTTACCTCAGCTGACTGCCAGCTCTGTTTCCAAGAGACTGGTACAGAGAAGTTCAGTGTAGGCGTAGGGGACCAGACTGGGTGACGAGACGTCAAGCGTTGGACAGGGTGGGCGAAGATATCCGCGTATATTGGCAGGTCCGGTCGGTAGACGTGGGAAATGAACTTAGATGATGCCGCATCCCGACGAATATCTGGCGGGGCGATGTTGCTAAGAACTGGCAGCCATGGAACCGGGGTGGAATGGATGGTTCCAGAAATTATCCTCATGGAGGAATATAATTTGGAATCGACCAAGTGGACATGGGGGCTACGGAACCATACTGGGGCACAGTATTCTGCAGTGGAATAGCATAATGCCAGAGATGATGATCGTAGTGTGGAAGTGCTCGCCGCCCCATGAGGAGCTGGCCAGTCTTGCAATGATGTTATTCCTCTCGCCCACCTTTGCTGCAGTTTTTATGAGATGTTTGTGAAATGACAGAGTGTGATCGAGAGTAACGCCAAGATAGACTGGCTGGGCTTGATGCCGGATTCTCGTATCGCCAAGCTGCACATTAAGCTCATGCGAGGCCGAGGCATGGTGTAGATGGAAAACAGATGATACCGTTTTTGCAGTGCTAGGGATTAGTCGCCATTTTTTACAGTAATCAGATATCAGAGACATGTCTTTTGTGAGTGTTTCCTCAAGGATGTCGAACTTTGATGCCTGAGTTGCACAGCAGATGTCATCGGTGTAGATGAACTTCCTTGAAGAAGTTTCTGGGAGGTCATTGATGTAAATATTAAATAGCGTAGGAGCCAGAACAGAGCCCTGGGGGAGGCCACTTGAGACAAGTCTCCATCTGCTAGACTTGTCACCCAGATGCACCCGGAATCTTCTGTTTTGGAGAAGAAACGATATAGTGTTGGCCACCCATGGAGGCAGGCATCTGAGGGATATTCCTCCACTCGTGCTGACAGCTCTATCTTAGCTGACTGGGCTTCAGCGAATGACCTCTCCCTATTATATGATCCCAAACAGCCAGGCTCTTTTCACAGTGCTAGATGGAATAAATACTCGTCACCCAACCTGTGCTGGATTAGCACAGTCAACGGCCAAGCCTTTCCCGCTATGAGACAAGTTCTCAAGATCTTCCCGCACAGTCATCACCGCCCAGCTATCATTCACATTGGTCTCCAGCTCCCACTGATTCTGTGCTCGGAGAAACTAAGATGGAACTTTCGGAAAGCAAACTGGCGTCTGTTCAGTGATCTTACTAACAAATCTATTCCTGCAATTCCAATTAACTCTATCCCCTCTGAAGATTCCTACAGGTGCTTCCGCCAAGCCATCTTCAAAGCAGCCTCCCAAGCCATTCCTCGTGGGAGACGTGCTAACTATATGCCTTGTCTTGATGCTGAATGTGAGCAACTACTAAAGCAGTATGATGAGTCGGGGGACCCAGATGTGGCTGACCATCTCATTGCCTCCCTGGATGCAGCACGCCAAAGCCCGCTGGCAACAACTCACGGAAAGTCTGAACTTCACCCACTCAAGTAGGAAGGCCTGGAAGCTTCTTCACAGACTGGGTGCCGGTAGCCAACCCCCTCCCGTCTCCCATCCTCCCGTATCTCCAAACTCAGTGGCCAGTCACTTAACTCAAGTTGGACGTGCTAAGATTGACCCAGTCTGGAAAAGAGAAATTTCCCATGAGTGGTCATCCCACTTCCGGTTATCTTGTCCATCTCCAAAACTCTCTCCCTTTACACTGTCTGAACTGGAAGACGCTTTGAAGAGGGTTAAACCAGGAACAGCTGCTGGCTATGATAAGATCACCCCAGAACTCATTCTTAACCTGGGTCCCGCGGCAAAAAAGTGGCTCGCTGCTTCATTCCTGTCCCACATCTTGGAATCTGAGTCTATGCCCAAAGTTTGGTGTCGTGCGAAGATAATAGCAGTTTTGAAACCAAAGAAAGACCCAACACTGGCCGCCAGCTATAGATCAATTTCTCTCCTCTCCGTGTGTTACAAACTCCTTGAGAGGCTGCTTCTGTCACGTATTTCTCCTCTTACAGAGAAATTCCTATCACCTGCCCAGCTGGTTTCGGCCCAGGAAGATCTATCTGTGAACAAGTCCTGGCCCTCTCAACTTACATTGAAAATGGATTCCAGAAGAATTTAAAGACGGGTGCTGTCTTTGTTGATCTCACAGCAGCCTATGACACGGTCTGGCACCGTGGTCTCCTAGTCAAGATAGTTGCTCTGAAATTAGAAGATACAGGTTTGCTCTACTAAATCTACTCAGGAAAGGTTTGTAGGAAAATTGTGAAAAATAGGGGAATGCAGAAAAATTGACAACTGTCTCTGATTTGTGACAACTGATCCCGGCAGTGCTTTATTTCTGATTGTTGTTGGATACTTGTGGTTACTGCTCAGCAAAGCACAGGAGCCTGCTGACTTGAATTAGAACTTATAAATCATTGCACTGAGCATTTTCTTTATAGGGGTTTTTGGATTCCAATCGTCATAGACTCCAGATGCACACTTCTTGACATTTGAATAATATATTGCAGGGGGCAAGTTATTTTTCCCAAACATTACAAATACTCACTCATTTCTTTAAACAGAAGTAGCAGGTTTATATGAAGCTGATTCATCGAAGGCTCCTAGCCACAGGGTTGCCTTGTGTCAATACTGTGAAATGATTCTGCACAAATTGGAGGTTAAAGTCCTGAAATAGACCTACTAGCTTTTTCTAAAATAGAGTCCCCGAATCTCATCTGCTTTATTCTTACCTTTAGGCTCCTGATTATTAAACAATTTGTTCTGCTTTATATCTTAAGGCTTTTTCAGCCATCAAACTGCTGATGCATCAAACTGCTGATGGTACCATGATGCCAGCCTGACTTCCCTGGGCACACGACTTCACCAACATGTATTGGTACCTCATCTCTCCAGAACCCTACCTCACTAGGGAAAGACAGAAACAGACTGAGAAAATGGATTGACCTGCCAATGCCCATGTCCAGTGGAGAAGCAATTACAGAAGCCATATCTTCTATCTTCTGCACCCCATAATGATCCTGGGTCTATGCTTCTAGAGGAATAGAGAATAGGAAAGCTTCCAATGGAGGGGATAGGAATGCTGGTGGTGGGAATTATGTGGAATTATACCTCTCTTATCCTATGGCCTTGTTGATCATTATCAAATCAATAATAAAAAAGAGTTCTCTTTCTTAGTATGATTTCTCAATATGATCCAAGTCCTAGAGTACTTTTTTTTTTTTTGCATTAGAAGATATAGCAAAAGGATTCGACTTCCGGAGGCGGAGCTACGAGCAGCAGATCGCTTTCTCTCCTCTCCTCTCCTCTCGTCTCCTCTCCTCTCCTCTCCTCTCCTCTCCCAGATCAACTAGGAATACCAGAGGAGACCACCCGGACCAAAACAGGACAGGACTAGAATGACCACAGGAACCCAGTAAATCACCCGTGAGTACAAACACGCGTGGCTGGTGACAGAGAGGAGAGAGGGGCCTAAGGAGAGATTAAGTGGCTGCTTAGTTCGACAGTTTGTCAGTGGAGACACCACCTCCAGTCTGCTCCACAACAAGGGGACAGCTGAAGGGAGGAGGAGGCTCCCCAGAGACTCACCAAGTACAACTCTGAGTCTCCATTGCTACTGCCCTCAGAGTCTGGAGCAGCAACAGGGAGGGACACCAGGGTACAGAGATCTGACCGGGAAACTCAGGAGAAGACCTATGCCTCTCGGTGGCATAGCTGAGGGGCTGTGAAAGTCTCTTTGCATAACCACTGGAGTATCTCTGCCACACCCTGCTTTATCTCTTGGTCAGGAGTCAGTGATTAAGCCAAGAAGCCTATTGATAGTTTAAAAGCCCTCAGGCTCCCATAGCCTACAGGGGAAAAAAAAAAAGGCTTTTACACCACTGAACTCCAACTCAGGGATTGAAAAAACTGTTAACTTATATAAAATGGTTAAAACAACAAGAAAAAATATTGGAGACTCGAACCAGGACAAGAGTCCAGCTAAAAGTCCTCCAGAGGGTGAAGCACAAAACAACGAGTTCAACATCCAAACATTAGCTAAGGAAATAATAACAGGAGTGAGTAAAGAATTTGAAAAAATTGTAATCAGAAATGCAGGAACAACAAATGAGAATATGGAAGAAAATTCTAATTATCTCATGGTTATTAGAGAGCTGAAAGCTGAAATCGCTGAGCTAAGAAGGCAACTAACTGAACAAGCTAAAACAGTATCAGAGCAGGGCAACAAAATAGATGAACTCCAGAAAGCAGTAGAGGGCAGAGAGAATAGAATCAATGAGGCTGAAGACAGAATTAGCAAGATTGAGGATGAATTAGAGACAACTAAAAAAGAAGTAAGAGATCTCAAAAAGAGATTAAGAGATGCTGAAAACAACAACAGAGTCCTATGGGATGACTTCAAAAGAAACAATATACGCATTATTGGCTTACCAGAGGAAGAAAGAGAAGGGGAGGAAGAAAGCATTCTCCAGGCCATAATAGCTGAAAATTTCTCTAGTCTAGACAACACCAAAGACATAAAGATTCAAGAAGCCCAGAGGGTCCCAAACAGAATTAACCCAGACCTAAAGACACCAAGACATGTCATACTTAGATTGGAAAGGAATAAGGATAAAGAAAGGATCCTCAAGGCTGCAAGAGAAAAACAAAGAGTCACCTACAAAGGAAAACCCATAAGATTAGCAGCAGACTTCTCCATACAAACACTACAGGCCAGAAGAGAATGGCAAGATATCTATCGAGTGCTCAATGAGAAAGGCTTTCAGCCAAGAATACTATATCCTGCTAGATTGTCATTCAGACTAGATGGAAGCATCAAAGCCTTCTCAGACAAGCAACAGTTGAAGGAAGCAACCATCACCAAGCCTGCCTTGAAAGAATTTCTGAAAGGTCTCCTATAAACAACCAGACCACCACAAATAGAACATATATCAAAACACTCTAAAACTCTACAAGAATGGCGTTAAAATATCTTCAATCTTTGATATCAATAAATGTCAATGGACTGAATTCACCTATTAAAAGACACAGAGTAGGAAGATGGATCAGAAAACACAACCCAACAATATGTTGTCTACAGGAAACTCACCTAACGCAACAAGACAAACACAGACTTAAAGTGAAAGGATGGAAAACTATCATTCAAGCCAATGGCCCACAAAAAAGGGCAGGAACAGCTATTCTCATATCTGACATGATAGACTTTAAAATAGATAAGATTAAAAAAGATAGGAATGGACACTACTTAATGCTCAGAGGATCAGTCAATCAAGAGGACTTAACAATTATTAATATCTATGCACCCAATGAGAAGCCATCTAAATACATCAAACTTCTACTGAAAGAGCTACAGCAATATATTAACAGTAACACAATCATAGTAGGGGACTTCAACACCCCACTATCTCAACTTGACAGATCATCCAGGCAGAAAATCAATAAAGACATAAGGGAGCTAAATGAAGAGATAGATAAACTAGAACTATTGGACATTTTCAGAGTCATTCATCCCAAGAAACTGGAATACACATTTTACTCAAATCCACATGGATCATTCTCAAGGATAGACCATATGTTAGGCCACAAAGACAGCATCAGCCTATTCAAGAGCACTGAAATCATCCCAAGCATCTTCTCAGACCACAGTGGAATTAAACTAACACTTAACAATCAACAAAAGATTAGAAACAGTGCCAAAATGTGGAAGCTCAACAGTACACTTCTTAACAACTTCTGGGTCAAAGAGGAAATCAAGGAAGAAATCAAAATGTTTCGAGAGTTCAATGAAAATGAAGACACAAGCTATCAAAATATTTGGGACACAGCTAAAGCAGTCCTAAGAGGGAAGTTCATAGCTATACAAGCACACATTAGGAAACAAGAAAAGGCACAAATAAACAGCCTGATTGCACATCTTAAAGACCTAGAAGAATAACAACAAAGGAATCCTAAAGCAACCAGAAGGACAGAAATTACTAAAGTTAAGGCAGAAATAAATAACATTGAGAATAGGAAAACCATACAAAAGATCAATGAAAGTAAATGTTGGTTCTTCGAAAGAGTAAACAAAATCGACAAACCTTTAGCCAGACTCACAAAACAAAAAAAGGAGAAGACCCAAATAAATTGGATAGTAAATGAAAGAGGAGAAATCACAACAGACACTGCAGAAATTCAACATATCATGCGAGGCTTCTATGAACAACTATATGCCACCAAGCTAGAGAACCTGGAAGAAATGAATGATTTCCTAGATACCTACCAACTTCCAAAACTAAGTAAAGAGGAAGTGGATAACATGAACAGGCCCATCACAGCTAATGAAATTGAAACAGTTATCAAAAATCTTCCCAAAAATAAAAGTCCTGGACCAGATGGTTTTACAAATGAATTCTACAAAACCTTCAAAGAAGAACTAATACCTCTACTTTTAAAAGTCTTCCAGAAGATTGAAGACACTGGAATACTCCCTGCCAGCTTCTATGAAGCCAAAATCACCTTGATACCAAAAGCAGACAGGGACACAACCAAAAAAGAAAACTACAGACCAATATCTCTAATGAACATAGATGCGAAAATATTGAACAAAATTCTAGCCAACCGGATACAGCAGTATATCAAAAAAATTGTTAATCATGACCAAGTGGGGTTTATCCCAGGCATGCAAGGTTGGTTTAATATATGTAAATCAATCAATGTGATCCACCACATCAACAAAAGCAAGACCAAAAACCACATGGTCATATCAATAGATGCAGAGAAAGCCTTTGACAAAATACAACATCCCTTTATGATCAAAACACTACAAAAAATAGGAATAGATGGAAAATTCCTGAAGATAGTGGAGTCTATATATAGCAAACCTACAGCCAACATCATACTCAATGGTGAAAAACTGGAAGCATTTCCACTCAGATCAGGTACTAGACAGGACTGCCCACTATCACCATTACTATTCAACATAGTGTTGGAAGTTCTTGCCATAGCAATCAGGCAGGAGCAAGGAATTAAGGGGATACAGATTGGAAGAGAAGAAGTCAAACTCTCCTTATTTGCAGATGACATGATAGTATACATCGAAAAACGTAAGGAATCTAGCAAGAAGCTTTTGGAAATCATCAGGCAATACAGTAATGTGTCAGGCTATAAAATTAACATTCAAAAGTCAGTGGCATTCCTCTATGCAAACACTAAGTTAGAAGAAATTGAAATCCATAAATCAGTTCCTTTTTCTATAGCAACAAAAACAATAAAATATCTAGGAATAAACCTAACCAAAGAAGTGAAAGACTTGTATACTGAAAATTATGAGTCACTACTCAAAGAAATTGAAAAAGACACAAAGAAGTGGAAAGATATTCCATGCTCATGGGTTGGAAGAATTAACATCATCAAAATGAATATATTACCCAGAGCCATCTACAAATTTAATGCTATCCCCATCAAGATCCCAAGCACATTTTTTAGGAGAATAGAACAAATGCTACAAATGTTTATCTGGAACCAGAAAAGACCTAGAATTGCCAAAACAATCTTGAGAAAAAAGAACAGAACCGGAGGCATCACACTGCCAGATCTCAAACTATATTATAGGGCCATTGTCATCAAAACTGCTTGGTACTGGAACATGAACAGACACACTGACCAGTGGAATAGAATTGAGAACCCAGAAATGAGGCCCCACACCTATGGACATCTAATCTTTGACAAAGGGGCCCAGACTACTACATGGGGAAAGCAGAGTCTCTTCAACAAATGGTGTTGGAAACAATGGGTTGAAACATGCAGAAGAATGAAGCTGAATCACTGTATTTCACCAAATACAAAAGTAAATTCCAAGTGGATCAAGGACTTGGATGTTAGACCAGAAACTATCAGATACTTAGAGGAAAATATTGGAAGAACTTTTTTCCGCATAAATTTTAAAGACATTTTCAATGAAACGAATCCAATTACAAGGAAGACTAAGGCAAGTATAAACCTATGGGACTACATCAAATTAAAAAGCTTCTTCACAGCAAAAGAAACCACTACCCAAATCAAGAGACCCCTCACAGAATGGGAGAAGATCTTTACATGCCATACATCAGATAAGAGTTTAATAACCAACATATATAAAGAGCTTACCAGACTCAACAACAAGACAACAAATAACCCCATCCAAAAATGGGGGGAGGAATTGGACAGAATATTCACCACAGAAGAGATCCAAAAGGTTGAGAAACACATGAAAAAATGCTCCAAGTCTCTGATTGTCAGAGAAATGCAAATCAAGACAACAATGAGATATCACTTCACTCCTGTGAGAATGTCACACATCAGAAAAGGTAACAGCAGCAAATGCTGGAGAGGATGTGGGGTCAAAGGAACCCTCCTGCACTGCTGGTGGGAATGTCAATTGGTCCAACCTCTGTGGAGAACAGTCTGGAGAACTCTCAGAAGGCTAGAAATGGACCTACCCTATGACCCTGCAATTCCCCTCCTGGGGATATATCCTAAGGAACCCAACACATCCATCCAAAAAGATCTGTGTACACATATGTTCTTGGCAGCACAATTTGTAATAGCCAAAACCTGGAAGCAACCCAGGTGTCCAACAACAGATGAGTGGCTGAGCAAGTTGTGGTATATATACACAATGGAATACTACTCAGCTGTAAAAAATGGTGACTTCACCGTTTTCAGCCGATCTTGGATGGACCTTGAAAAAATCATGTTGAGTGAAATAAGTCAGAAACAGAAGGATGAATATGGGATGATCTCACTCTCAGGCCGAAGTTGAAAAACAAGATTAGAAAAGAAAACACAAGTCGAACCTAAAATGGAATTGGAGTATTACACCAAAGTAAAAGACTCTGGGGTGGGTGGGTGGGTGGGGAGAATACAGGTCCATGAAAAATGATGAATGAAATAGTGGGGGTTGTATTGCTAAATGGGAATCTGGGGAATGTTATGCATGTAAAAAAAAAAAAAAAAGGAAGAAGAAGTAGAAACGCAAAGCAGAAATTGACTGAGTTTGGAGTATGGCACCAAAGTAAGAAAGCAGAAGTATACTAGAGTTTGCAGTGAGTACCTCCGTAATACTTCCTCTCCACTCTTCCAAGCTTTGGGTCCATGATTGCTCAACAATTTGTTTGGCTTTGTATGTTAACTCTCTTTTCAGTCACCAGGTTCCAGGTGTCATCAGGATGCCAGCCAGACTTCCCTGGATTGAAGACACCACCAATGTGTCCTGGAGCTCAGCTTCCCCAGAGACCCATCCTACTAGGGAAAGAGAGAGGCAGACTGGGAGTGTGGACCGACCAGTCAACGCCCATGTTCAGCGAGGAAGCAATTACAGAAGCCAGACCTTCTACCTTCTGCAACCCTCAATGACCCTGGGTCCATGCTCCCAGAGGGATAGAGAATGGGAAAGCTATCGGGGGAGGGGGTGGGATATGGAGATTGGGCGGTGGGAATTGTGTGGAGTTGTACCCCTCCTACCCTATGGTTTTGTTAATTAATCCTTTCTTAAATAAAAAAAAATAAAATAAAATAAAAAAAAAAAGAAGATATAGCAAAACAAAGGGAAGGGCTAATTCAAAACATTGCACCTACATTTTATCACTACAAAGAAAGCTGTTTTTTAAAAAATAAGATCTCTCAGTTCTAAGGAGACACTGGAATATTAACACGATATTTGGAATGAGGGATAATTTTTAATGTTAGTCTAGTGATGGAATCAAATATCTTAAATTGTTGATAGAAAGGAGGGCAGAAATTAACCTATGTATAAATAATTTTCTCTCTCTACTTTCATATCCTTGTTATTGTTTGTTAGTTGAATATATAAAACCTTTCCTAATAGAAATTTTATTTATTTATTATTTATTTATTTCCATCAGGGTTATCTTTGGGGTTTGTTGCCTGTAGGACAAGAGGAGAAAAGACACGCATCATCAGTCTTGCTTTACCACTCATCTAACTGGGGGTTGGGCTTGACCCTGATTCTTCACACATGGTCATATGCATGCTTTTCTGGGTTTGCCACCACCCAGGCCATAAAAACTTATTTGTATGGAATCTACCAATATGTTACTGGGCTGTAAAACTCCTTGATTTAGGGGATCTGGCTGTGTCACAAGCAGTGAAGCAAGTCTGCATGTGTCTCTCTTTCTATCTTGCCCTCTTTTCCCAATTTCTCTCTGTCCTATCCAGTGAAATGAAAAAAAAAAAAAATGGTCATGGGAGCAGTGGATTCATAGAGCCTTGGCAGCCTCATCATAAACCTTAAGGCAAATAAATAAATAGATCTCCTTGATTTATTGTAAATTTAGTAATGTTTTGCAATAAGAGTTTGTTATACTGATACAGCAGTTACTTCAAGAAAATATGTTCTGTTTTATGAGAGAGAGAGAGAGGGCAAAAGAGAGAGAGAAAATGAGAGAGAGAGAGAAAAGGGAAAATCCATTTCTACCCTTCCATTTAGCAATCATATTCCTATAGATTATGCTAAAGATAAAGAGGGATTAAAAAAAAGAAAAGGAGGTATTTATATACCTATAATTACATGGGAGTGTTTTTATGATTCTTTATATTGATTGAAATAACAGAAATAACTTAAATATTCAATAATTGGAGATGAGCTATTTTCTCTATGTAACAATTACGTGGATCATAAGAATGTATTCTATTAGTAGTTATGACTGCACTTAATATATACTAAGTACTGCTTACTGGACTTTAATATGTATTTCAAGATTTATTGCTTATAACAAACTTTAAAGTAATAGCTTTAGGAATTCCATAAAACACCTGAAAGTAATTAAAAAAAAAAAAAACACCTGAAAGTTCCAAATCTAGTAAGTTATTGAATTTGGATTCAGACTTAGATGTGACTACAACGTTTAAGTCCATTTAAATTTATGAATATTTAATTATTTAATTAAAGAAATGCACATGGTTATTTGTTAAGGGAAAATATAGTAAGTTC
This sequence comes from Erinaceus europaeus, assembly GCF_950295315.1. Taxonomy (NCBI): domain Eukaryota; kingdom Metazoa; phylum Chordata; class Mammalia; order Eulipotyphla; family Erinaceidae; genus Erinaceus; species Erinaceus europaeus. The sequence continues at coordinate 19,860,831 of NC_080174.1, forward strand.
TACATATAGTTTTATTATACTTGTAAAAAATGTTTAAATACATAGTGAAAGAAGTTATAAGGATATTAGCAAACTGATAATAGTTACTTCTGGATGACAGAACTACCAATAATTTCATTGCTATTAGGTTTTCACTGTCTTCAAAAGTTTATCTAGTGAGCTTGTGATGCACTTTGTTATTAGAAAAGCAAGATCTTGGGGCTGGGTGGTGGTGCACATGTTACAATATGCAAGGACCCAGGTGCAAACCCCCTATCCCCACCTACAGGAGGAAAACTTCACAAGTGGTGGAGCAATGGAGCAGGTGTTTCTCTGTCTCTCTCCCTCTCTCTACCTCCCCCTTCCGCATGATTTCTGGGTGTCTCTATCCAATAAATAAATAAAGATAAAAAAAATTAAAAAGCAAGATCTTTTTTGACTAGTTTCTCTGCTCAGAAAATGTTAATTTGCAATCCTAAAATTATCTAGAATAATGTACTATTTGCATATATAGTGCAGCATCCTTCATAATATAATTTGCTACAATTTAGATGTTCCACTATAACGCAATGTGTTTCTGATACATTGTTCATCAGTTCAACAGAGAAATAACAAAATAAAGTGATTTATATGGGGGTATAGACTACAGTGGGAACTGTTTATTGAATAATGTATGAAATAAAATAGAATGTAAAATATTTTCTGTCTATTACATCTCAATAATGTAAATTCTGTGTGCAAGGTGAAAAATCTATATCACACAGAATAATAATTAAATTTACTGTTGTGCAGTGGGGCTAGAAATGATGCAAATATTTTCCATAATGTTCTATTGCTGGGTAAATAATTCAAACATAAAAGAATATTCATAATTTTGTGAACAACTGGATATATAAAAAGTTCTTTGTACATCTGTATTTACTCTAATTTTATTTCCCTCCTTTTAAATCCTCTTATTGGGGTGGGTAATAGTTTACAGTGCAGTTGTTGACACACTGGTATAGTTTTTCATCCCCACCCATGATACATGTCTGCAGAACCCTCTCATCTCCATAGACTTGGAGCCTGTGTCCTCTTTGCCCCTCTTCCTGCTCACTCTTTCCCACTGCCCTTTGTTTTGGTGCAATATACCAGACCCAGTCCATGTTTCACCTTAGAGCTATCTCAGAGGAATCATGTTAAGTGAACGACTGCCACCTCTCCAGATTCAAAGGAGGTCTCGAAACTTTACATCAGGCTCAACCTGATGCTGTTGACTGGCTATGGAAGAAGGGCAAACGCTAGAAGAAGAAGAAGCCAAAAGGAAAAGGAAAAGGATACAGGATCATTTTACTTACTAGGAAAGAAAAAGGGACAATGATGAAATGAAATGCTGGGTCTATTTTATTGGCACATGAAAGACATTTTTTTTCCCCAAGGGCAGGGGTATTAAAATTTTAGCCCCACCTCCCTTCAATTTTTGGCATCATCAGAAGATAACATGACTATAAAGGCAGACTATCCTCGGGTTTTTTCCTCCTCAACACACGCCAAAGTTATACCTACAGAATGCTGCCATCTTAAATTAGAAAGCAGCCTGAGTAAAAGTTCCTCAGACAGGAACTTTTTTGCTGCCTTGACAAATGCCATCGACTCAGTCCCTGAGGTCATGGGAAATGACAGGATATGCAAAGTGAATAGAAAATGCTCCCCTAGCACTCTCTCACCCCTGGTTTGCTGAGTAAGATGATTAGTGCAGAAAGCCAGCCAGTGGCTTCAAGCTGTGCACTTCCACAAAAGCAACCACCTCTCTACTGCCTGGAAATTCATGCGCAATCTCAGCATGTAACTTGCCTCTGGATTATTGGAATGAAAGCTGGCAGCTTGCCCTGTTTTATTTCAGAGGTAACAAACAGAAGGAGCAAAATGTCAAACTGCCTGTTTCTGTACCAAGTGACATGCTGCTCTCCTTCCCTCCTCCTGTATGAGCTGCTTCCTATACAAAGGTTGTCACTGCTAGATAAAAATGCGTTATTCCATTTACTCAGTTGGGTGCCAGAAACAGTGAGTTTAGCTACAAAAAGTCAGTGTCAGCCATCACTGCAAAATTTAGTGTGTGTGTGTGTGTGTGTTTTAACGTTTTGACATGCTATTGATATTTTTTCATGAATTGTAATTTTGTTGTAGAAGTCCAGACTTAGAAGATGATCTGACAGGTGAGGGACTGATTTTGATGACTCATGGGATCTCCTAGAGAACTAAAGGCATGGAGATACTGCTGAACTGTGACTGCTTATTTGAACATGGAAATCCACAAGTTCAAAATAATGTTAGTAGTAAAGATGCTACCCAAGTGATCATGACTTTCAACTTAGAATGACTGATCTGGCAATGTGCTTTTTAAAAATAGTTTCAGAGACCACTCTTAGCACTGGACACATCCTGACAATTTGTACTCTAGAATAATCAAAGATGTCCAGGTGGTAGTGCACCCGGTTGAGTGCACCTGTTACAGTGAGCAAAGACTAGGGTTCATGTGCCCAGGCCCCACCTGTAGGAGGTGGCGAAGCAGGGCTGTAGATATCTCCCTGTTTCTCGCCTTCTCTGTCTCCCCTTCCTTCTTTGTGTCTATCCAAACAAACGAGTAAAGAGAAATAATCAAAAGAGGGATGTGTAGCAGTTGCACAGAGATTTTGGGTACAAAGAGATCAGGGTCAAACTATGGCAGCACCGGTGGTCAGAGTGGAACAGTGCTCTGGTCAGGAAAAAAAAAATAGTTCAGGTGCTTGAGAAAGCTGGCAAAGTTTATGAATGGTGTGAGTTTATGTGAACTGGTGGGAGGATAGGCACTGTGTAAAAATGGAATGGGAGAAGGCAGTGCAGAAGAATAGAAAGAATTAATTCCAGGCAATATTACTTTTAATTGAGTAGCCTATTTCTGCCAACTTCTGGTTACAACTCAATTTTATTGAACTTATTTTAAATTTTTGGTATTTTACAACATATGTAGTTCTAACTGATGCCAAACTCCAAGATTTTATAACAGGAAGTTTAGCCATATGTTCAAAGAGATCGTGATTTCTTTTCTTAACAAGGTGCACTCTGTTAGAGAATGGCACACAATTAAATCATATATTTATCTTAACACACTAGATTATTAAGAGAAAGATTGCAGGTATACACTCAGCTGGTCTCTGTGTCAGGAGAACAGCTGTTAAACTTTGGCTCACATTTCCTCACACATAATGTGAGAGGAGTAGGGTCAGTTTAATTTAGATTAGCAAACATCTACTGAATGTAAAAATGAAGTGGACTTTCCCATTCAATTTTGAGTGCCAAGAATTTAAATTTCCTTCCTATGGTTGAAACACCTGAGAAAAAAAAACAGTAAGATTTAATTTTTTTTTTTTTCAGACTCCCTTGCAGTTAGCACTAACTTATCACTGAGGCTCTGCTAATCCATGTGTCTGCTCAAAAACTTTAGGTCAAAATCCAGTGATGTGTAGAATCAGGGCTGGTGCAGAATACATACTGGCTGTGAATAGCAGAGAGAGTAACACCAAAAGATATATTGCCTACATACAGTAGTGGTTACAGTTTTCATGTTTGTGCCCTCTGTCAGTTTTGTCAAGAAAATAAAGCCCTGGATTTATTGCCGATTGGAAGTAGTCTCTTTCCTGCATTATTTCTGTCCATCTGTAGCTGGTTGTTTGGCCCCTAAGAGCGATAATGATGTCTGTAATGTCTAGAAAAGTCAGAACTCTATGTAATTGTACTAAATTGAAACTGGAGAACACTTAGAAGTGGTCCTTAGAAATTTAGAGAAAAATTAAATCCTCTTCAGCAAACAATTCTTCTTCTCCTCCTTCTCTTCTCCTTCCTCCTCCTCCTCCTCCTGCTCCTCCTCCTCCTGCTCCTCCTCCTCCTCTTCTTCTTCTTCTCCTTCTCCTCCTCCTCCTCCTCCTCCACCTCCTCCTCCTCCTCCTCCTCCTCCTCCTCCTCCTCCTCCTTTTTCTTTCCTGGCATCAGCCAAGGCAGTTAGCTCTCTCACCAGTGATTGCTGTGGGCATCTGAAGACCATCATGAGAACAGACATAATCTGCCTTAGCAAACAGTTCTTTTTCTTTTGGGAAAGTGCTCTTGCTTTGGTGCTAGTTTGAGGGAGAGACCAAAGTCCCTTGTGCTTCATTGAGTGATTGTATAGCAAAAGCTGACCATCATTTGTGTCCTTTGTGATAAAAATGGGTGGATCTGGAGGGGATTATGCTAAGCAAAGTAAGACAACAACTACTAGATGATTTCACTAATACGTGGAATCTAGAGATTAGATTTAAAATAAAAGCAAGTAAACTATTTCTAAGACTTGTGAAAACACTGATGGTTATCTGTGGGAAGTGGAAGGGTGGGCATACAGAATTTTGGTGGTGGGTTTGGTGTGGAACTATATATTGTAGTCTTACAATTTTGTCACATACTATAAGTAACAAAAAATTTAAAAAATGTTATATATTAGAGCATGCCTTATTGGGTGAAACAGAAATGTGAACTTAGGTCTGAACAGGGCTTGAAAGTATATATAAGATACACAGGTGATTGGCAGCCCATAATAGTCACAGAGTCAGATTAATGTGACTCAATGAGCTCTGGTAGATACTGGAGTTCGCTAGATAAGATGATCTGCCTGACACTAGCAGGATGAAGCCAGAATGTAGGAACTCAAACTTTACACGTTTCAGAAGACGAGCTAATTTGAGGTATGCATTTATCTCAATTCACAGAATATTATAATGAGTTTGGCTGATAGGAACTTAGAAATACAGTTGAAAGAAAAGAATGAAAAAGTTAGAGACGAGTTACTAAGAATGAGCTCAGAGTATAAGATTGCATCTCATACAAAATCCTAACAAAAGGGGGTCTAGAGGTAGCACATCGGGTTCAGCACACATGGTGTGAAGTCCAAGGACCAGCGTAAAGATCCTGGTTCAAGCCCCTGGCTCCCCACCTGCAGGGGAGTCACTTCACAAGTGGTGAAGCAGGTCTTCAGGTGTCTGTCTTTCTCTACCCCCTCTCTGTGTTCCTATCCTCTCTCGATTTCTCTTTGTCCTATCCAAAAACAACAATAGCAGTAACAACAACAATAAATAAGGGCAACAAAAGGGGGAAAAAAAAACAGCCTCCAGGACCCACAAAGACAGCATCAACAAATTCAGGAGCATTGAAATCATCCCAATGGTAATAGCAAAATTCTTTCTTCTTTTATATTAGGCAATGTTTTCATTGTTCCTTTATATATGAATTATAACTTGGATGGTAAAATATGTGTGGCTAGTAGTGATTGTGTTTTGAAATGTTGACTATTTCTATCTTGGCTTCCAGAATTCCTGCATAAAAGTCTGACAAGAGTCTGACTGTGCTTCATAGATAAGTCATTTTCTTTTTACGAGAAGATTGCAAAAATTTTCTTTAGTCCTTGATGATTAATAGTTTTACAGTCATGTATCATGGTAAGTGTGCTTTGGCCTAGGAATTTGGGAATTATCTTAACTTCCTGAATTCATAGTCCCTGGGCTTATATAAATTCAAGAAGTTAACCAAACTTCCAAATTATTTTCTTCCGTGGTTTCTGTCCCCTTCTTTCTCTCTCCTTCTGTGTGCTCTATAACTCGGATGTTTGTCTTTCTATTTGAGTCTTCAGTCTCTTAGCAGATTTCTTCATTTATCCTAGATCTTTTATTCCTTCTTTAAAGTCCAAAAGTGTGGTCCTTTTGTCCTTTATTTCTGATCTTCTCTTTTCCACATGGATAAGCCTATTTTTGTAACTTGCCATTTAATTCTGTAATGCTTTCCAAGTGTCCTTCACAGCTTTTAACTGTTTCATGTTTTCCATATCAATAAGAAGAAAATCTTTAAAGTCCTGGGTTTCCCTTTCAATTCCCTTCTCCACTCTAAGTTAAGAGGTTCACATTGCTTTTAGTCTTCCGGACAACGTGTTTCTTAAATTTGTTCACTGGTAGCTTCACTGGGTCTGCATCATTATGCATTTGGTTGACATGTTAATTGTCTGTAACAAATATCTTCCTAGCTTTACATTATCTATTTTGGCTTCTATTGTTGGCTTTCAGGTGGCCTTGGTTTTCTACTTTTATATGAGTTGCATGAGAGAAGAATTTGACTAAATTAGGTAGTATTCTGGAAACTGATGTTTCTTCAGCAGAGCGGTAGTCTTGGAGGATGTGTGGGTGGGATTCCAGACCTCTTTCTGTTCTTTCCAAACTGTTTTCTGAAAGCATGAAGTAAATGACATTTTTCTTGCTTGCAGAACAGTCTGACCCCATTCATCAAATTCTCTATGGCAACTGGGACATATAAGAGTTTGGTCTGTTTCCCTGCTGCCAGAGGGGTACAATTTTCAGTTCCTTCATTCTCCTTGGTGGCCACCTAGAGTTTGCTCAAATGTGGCCTCTACAGTTTTGAGCAGCAGTCTGAAGCTACATTTTCAGAACATACAGTTCCTGAGTCACATGATTCTTGTGCCGTGCTGATTGAAACTGCTGGTACAGCACCAGTTTCTAATGTACTGTAACATCTCTGCTTGAGTCCTATGTCCTCTCCTCCCCTTCTGTTCCTGCTGTCCACATGCAATCATTCACCTTTAAATAGTGATTTTTTTTTTCTTGAAAAGAATCCCAGCTGTGTGCTGATGAAATTCATTGGGATATTTCATTTTCACATTTGTTTTGGGGGGAGAACAATTTTCAGAGTCGATGACACCCTACCTTAGAGGTTTGTAGCCCGTCATTCTATTAGAAAAACATTAGCAAGAAAAACACTTTTTCAGAAAATGTGAAAAAGTATTGAGGTGGCTCCTTTCTGTGAGACTTCCCAATAAACTGAGACCTATTTAGCCACTTTTTTTTTTTTTTTTTAAAGAAAGACTTTCAGAAGTCCAGCATTTTTGGCAGTAAAGTGAAGATTTTTTAGCTTCACATCTAGAGTAATAGGATGGTTACCCTTTCTAATCATGTCTATAAAATCCTCAGGAGTGTTTAATTCATTGAACATTATAAAATGCTTTATCATCTTCAAATTTAAAGTTAGACTGTGCAAGTTACATGCTTAATTAAAATAGATTTAATTCCATGTGGGCTTTAAGATTAATGTTGCTGCACAAAAAAGCAGAAGCACCAGGGACTTTCCATATGAGGAGAACATTAACTATTATGTTTGGGGTTGACAAGTGTTTCATCTGATAAATTTCTAGCAGTGTGAAGACATTTGGAATACCTGTTTATTCCTAGTTATTTCTCCAGGGAATTTTAAAAGATTTTTCAAACAAACACCTTTAACTGCATTGAAAATACACTTTAGGTAAAACTTAAAAAATTATGTATGTGAGGGAGTCGGGTGGTAGCACAGCAGGTTAAGCGCACGTGGCTCAAAGCACAAGGACTGGCAGGAGGATCCTGGTTCGAGCCCCCGGTTCTCCACCTGCAGGGGGGTCGCTTCACAGGCGGTGAAGCAGGTCTGCAGGTGTCTGTCTTTCTCTCCCCTTCTCTGTCTTCCCCTCCTCTCTTCATTTCTCTCTGTCCTATCCAACAACAATGACATCAATAACAATAATAGTAACTACAACAACAATAAAAAACAACAAGGGTAACAAAAAGGAAAATAAATAAATAAATATTAAAAACAGATTTATGTGTGTGAAGAGAAGCAAAGATGCCATCAACTTACTGAACATCATAGAAGTTAGTCAATATATTCCAAATTCATGACCCTAGATGCTGGCTCTTTACTGCATTAAGTGCATATATTAGAAATGGAAAAAGAAGAAAAATAAACCCCATTAATTTCCAGTAGTAATTTAATCATATGTGCCAAGCAATTAGGAAAAAATACCACATTATACCTAGTGAGACTAGAAATAAAGAAAGTATATTTAGATGCAGAAACTATAGAGAAAAGAAACAATAAAAAGTACCAATTATAAGTAAATCATTGGTCGACTATAAAAGTGCTCTTTGAAAAAAATAAATTAAGAAAGTAGACTGGGGAGATACCATAATGGTTATGCAAAAAGAATTTCATACCTGAAACTCCAGAATAACAGAATATCACTGGAGGTCCATGCCTGCACTATGAATCCACTGCACCCACAGGCCATTTTTATGATTCTTTCTTTCTTTCTTTCTTTCTTTCTTTCTTTCTTTCTTTCTTTCTTTCTTTCTTTTTCTTTCTTTCTATCTTTTGTTTTAAAAACAGAGAAATTGAGATGAAAGTCATAGAGAGTGAGAAAGAGTGACCACTGAAGCACTGCTTCCCCAATTATGAGACCTAGGGTTTGAACATAAGTCATAGCAGCTTGTGCACTTTACTAGGTGAGCCACCACTCAATACCTGAGCATCAGAATCTGAGGGATACTTGCTTCACCTTAAAATTTTTACTTATGGATTAAATGACCTCAAGGTGCTTTTTCAAGTTTAAACCATAAGGTGGGCTCTATCAGAAGTGACCTTGGTAGTTAGTGGAGTGAAAAAATTCTTCCTGGTAACTCAAAGCTAAGAGACAGTTCCAGACATGTTTATAACTGAACTGGTATTACTTAATGTAATCTGAGACAAAGTAAAGCACTTTTAAGTTTACCAGACTTCTGAGCTTAAAAGAAGAAAATGATGGGCTGAGCAGATGCATAATGATTATGCAAAGGACTTTCATGCCTGAGGCTCTGAGGTTCTAGGTTCAAGCCTCAGCAACTCTATAAGCCATAGCCATGCAGTGTTTGGGTCTCTTTCTCCAATAAATAAAATATTAAACAAGAAGAGGAAAATGTAAATGAAAAGAACCTACTCTGAGTGTAGGCCTCAAAACTTCCCTGCAAAGGAACTTTGAGTGGCAATGGTTCTCAATCAAAAAATCACAAAGGACCTAAATAATGTTATAAAAGAAAATTCATCGGTAATAAGGTCATTAGTGTTGTTTTCTCCAGGTTATGTCGTTTTCGCCGGGCTGGCTTCACGGGCGGGTAACAGACGACCAGGGACTCATGGTTGAGCTGTAGGCAGTATCTCTTTATTCATGCAGGACGCAGCACAATCTAAGACGAACTAAGCTAAACTCAAGGTACTGTAAAACTCACAATGCTGTCTTTATATATACTTGCCAAGTAGGGTGGAAACAGGATGTGACATAGAGAGGGTGGAGAGAAAAGTGACTGGTGAAAATCAGAGTGTGACAAGGAGAGGATCAGGGTGTGACAAGGAGGGGGCGGAGCATGCGAGAATCCTATCACTGAACCACCAATGCCCTGGAGGGAGGGTGTTGCTTGTTAACAGTGGTTATGTAGATAGAATGCAGTGGTTATGTAAATAGAATAGTGTTAAGCAGGGGGGATTTAAACCAAATGAAACAGAAGGGGTCTCATGCATACCAACACATTAGAATAAACTCTGTGAGGTTTTATGTGTTGATATTATAAGATACACATATACAAACTAGAATGTGGGTTGCATAAAAGCACAAAAATAAAGTGATAGAAAACGTGAGTGAAAAATGAAAGGTATTAAAAATGAATAAGCAGGGGGCTAAGAGAAATTTCAGCGGGTAAAGCACACAATTTGTCATGAGTGAAAACCAGGATTTGAACCACCTGCCACCTCCTAAAACCATCTGTAAGGAGGAAGCTTTCTGAGTGGTGGGGTGGTGCTATGGTAGAGCTGTGCTGTGGTATTTTTCCTCACTGTCTGTCTCTTCCTATCTCTCCTTCTCACTCTCAGTCAATCAATCAGTTAATCAATATGAGCTAATTAATGGTTTTACAAGGACCCAAATCAATAATTTAGGGATAAGTAAGAGTTAAAATAAAACCATATTTAATAATTTGACAGCAGGTTGGGTACATATGAAAAGAGAATAAAACAAGACATCTGAAGGGCTTACCCAGATAGGCAAAGAGATGGAAAATTTTGAAGAGAAACTAAGACTTATCGAATATAAAATTAAAAGGATATATATATATATATATATATATATATATATACTTTTTTTTTCCTTTTGCCTCCAGGATTATTGCTGGGGCTTGGTGCCTGCACCACGAATCCACTGCTCCTAGAGGCTATTTTTTTTCCCTTTTTTGTTGTCCTTGTTTTTTTATAGTTGTTGTGTTGTGTTATTTTATTATTGTTGTTATCGATGTCCTTGTTTTTGGATAGGCCAGAGAGAAATAGTGAGAGGAGGGGAAGACAGAGAGAGGGAGACCTGCTTCACTGCTTGTGAAGGGACCCCCCACAGCAGGTGGGGAGTCCAGGCTGGAACAGGGATCCTTATGCCAGTCCTTGAGCTTTGTGCCAAGTGAGCTTAAGCCGCTGTGCTACCAACCGACCCCCATGGCCTAATATATTTAAATATGTAGATGAAAAGGGCAAGTCTAGTAAGATAGTGGGAGCACATTTCATTTGGACATTTATACCCAGGAAAGTTAGGGCTGACTGAGGAGATATCCTGATTGCTAATAAGAAGTAAGGAGGGGAGTCAGACAGTAAGTATCGAAGAGGGTTAAGTGCACCTGGGGCAAAGCACAAGGAATGGCAAAAGGATCCCGGTTAGAGCCCCAGCTCTTCACCTACAGGGGAGTCTTTCACAGGCTGTGAAGCAGGTCTGTAAGTGCCTATCTTTCTCTCCCCTTGTCTTCCCCTTCTCTCATCATTTCTCTCTGTCCTATCCAACAACAATGACATCAATAACAACAATAACTACAACAATAAAACAAGGACAATAAAAGGGAATAAAAAATAAAATAAAAAGTAAGGGAGATCATGATTTTATTTTTTCCTGAGCTCCACAGCTAACATGCAGGTAGGCTGAAAGTATTATCTAGGGAGATGGTGTCAGAGTTGGGAATAGGACTAGAAAGCTGGATCAGGGCAGAGAGTGTTGTGACCCCAACAGGAGTTTGGGACAATTAGCATACAAATGTCTTCAGCCTGAGGGAGAAGCAGACTGATAAGGGGATGTATTTAAGGATGGACTTGGAACAGCTTACTCTCCTGATTAGATTACCTTCAGGATGGACTCATCATTTGCCTTGGCTCCGGATTGACCCTGGTCTTTTTACTTTCTGATTTTTGCAGACTTTGGACTTCTTTCTGCCTATTTTCCTAGCTAGACTTCTCCCCTCACATTCTCAGTGATGTTATTGAATAAGCCTCTCTTTTGCTTAAGCTTAAATGGAACGGCCTATTTTGAAGCACCTAGATATTTGTCTTTTTTTTTTTTTAAATTATTTATAAAAAGGAAACTGACAAAACCATAGGATAAGAGGGGTATAGCTTCACACAATTCCCACTGCCAGACCTCTGTATACCAACCCCTCCCCCATAGCTTTCTTACTCTTTAACCCTCTGGGAGCATGGACCCAAGATCATTGTGGGATGCAGAAGTTTGAAGGTCTGGCTTCTGTAATTGCTTCTCCGCTGAACATGGCCATTGACAGGTTGATCCACACTCCCATCCTGTCTCTCTATTTCCCTAGTGGGGCAGGGCTCTGGGGAAGTAGAGCTCCAAGGCACATTGCTGGGGTTGTCTGTCCTGGGAAGTCAGGTCGCATCCTGCTAGAATCTGGAACCTGGTGGCTGAAAAGAGAGTTAATATACAAAGCCAAACAAACTGTTGGACAATTATGGACCTAAAGGCTGGAATAGTGCAGGTGAAGTGTTGGGGGGAGGTCCTCCATTTTGTTGATAGCTAGTAGGCATATTTTAGTTATATTTCAAAGGTCCTATAGCTATACTAGTGGGTTTTTTTGCTTGTTTGTTTTTTTGCCTGAGTCTGAAATCTGATATGCAGGTAAATCCTAATTATTGTCTGGGGAGGTGATGTCATAGCTGGGAAAAGGACCAGAAAGCTGGATCAGGGAAGAGAGTAGCTCCCTAATATGGGGAAGGGGTATAAATATATAAACCCGTTTTACCTGTTTTACCCATCAAAGCCTCTAATTGTTTAAACCTGTTCTCAACACCCCGCAGTGAATCCTTTACAGGCAGCAGCCTAAAGCCCTTTTAAAGTTTCAAGTTACAACAGGAGAGTAGCTCCAAAATCTGGGAAAAGTATATAAATACTACTAAATGTAAACCCCATTGATCTGACCTAGGATCTATGTCTATCTCTACTTAACACAGGCCTGTGTAACCTCTGCATCCCTGCTGGTCTGAATTTGCATTCCATGGTCATAGCTAGGAACACTCTAAGCCTAAAATAGACTTCCTAGCTTCTTCCAACATGAAAACCACAAATCTCTGTTATATTCTTACCTTTAGGTTCCTGATTACTAAACAATTTATTCTGCTTTATATCTTAATGTTTTCCAGCCACCAAGTTACAGATGCTACTATGACTTCCCTGGGCAGACGCCCTCACCATTGTGTCCTGGAACCCAAACTCTCCAGAGTCCTACCCTACTGGGGAAAGACAGAAACAGGCTGGGGGTATGGATTGACCTGTTAATGTCCATGTCCAGTGGTGAAGCAATTACAAAAGCCAGACCTTCCACCTTCTGCACCCCATAAAGATCTTTGTTCCTTACTGCCAGAGGGATAAAGAATAGGGAAAGTTCCAATGGAGGGGATGGGAGGTGAGAATTGTACCCCTTTTATCCCACAATCTTGTCGATCATTATTAAATCACTAAAAAAATAAATAAATAAAATTTAAAAAAAAAGTAAGGGAAAATTTCTTAGAAAAATTTTCTTGGGGGGGAGGCAAGCGGTAGCACAGTGGGTTAAGAGCAAGGACCAGCGCAAGGACTGCCATAAGTATCAGGGTTTGAAACCCAGGCTCCTCCCCTGTGGGGGCAGGTTTGCAGGTGTCTTTCTCTCCCCCTTTCTGTCTGTCCCTCCTCTCTGTCTTATCCAATAACAACAACAAGGGCAACAAAATGGAGAATTTTTTCGGACCAGAGGATTCATGGTGCAGGCACAGAGCCCAAGTGATAACCCTGAAAGCGAAAAAAGAGATTTTTTTTTTCTTGGTTCATTTATAAAAGTAAGTTGGGCATGAAAATTTTACCCCAGAAATACTTTATTCATACAATTTGTTTAAATTCTAGGGAGCTATCATAGGCCTAAGACTTTCTGATTTGGTTTTCATTTGGATAGAAAATAACACAACTGGGGGCGGAGGGGTAGCGCAGTGGGTTAAGCGCTTATGGCGCAAAGAGCAGGGACCAGCTTAAGGATCCCGGTTTGAGCCCCCGGGTCCCTCCACCTCGCTTCACAGGTGGTAAAGCAGGTCTGCAGGTGTCTATCTTTCTCTCTCCCTCTCTGTCTTCCCATCCTATCTCGATTTCTCTCTTTTCTTATCCAATAGCCTCCAGCAGCCATGGATTCATAGTGCAAGCACCGAGCCCCTGCAATAACCCTGGAGACAAAAATAAAAAAGAAAGAAAGAAAGAAAGGAACACAACTCATAAAAAAAGAGAAAGATAAATGCTGGATGATCTCATCTACAGACGGATCTTAAGAAACAAGGATGAAAAGAGAAAAAAAAGTGAAATTTGGACTAAGTGGAGTGTATTGTACAAAAGCAAAGGACTCTTGTGGAGAAGGAGATAGGGGACAGTGGCGAAAGGCTTTAGGTCCTGGTGCATGATGATGGAAAAGATGTAAGATGGGGTCAAAGTGTTCTGCAGATACCTCTCACAAGGAGATGAGCAATTATACCAATGCATCAACAGATGTATTTATAAACCATTAGCCCCCAATAAAATGATTTAAAAGAAAAAAAAAGTAGGAATAATTCAAAATACGTCTGATCCTTCCCATGGAAACACAAATATCTGAAAACTTTTCATTTTTATTTATTTATTTACTTGAGCTCTGCTCTGGCTTATGTTGATGGGGGGGAATTGAACCTGGGACTTAGGAGCCTCAGACATGAGTGTCTGTCTGCACAAACCATTCTGCTATCTACCTCCTGCCTGAAACACAATATCTGTATTTACTTTTTGTAGAGAAAGTAACAATTTAAATTATTATCTTGGCATGGACTGAATCAATATTAGGAAGATTTTAGTTTATTACCGGAAATCATATTTTAATGGAAAGAAGGTTGCATAAGTGTATATGGCAAGGCATGTGTAATTCGAAGCATCAGTTTGATCCAATGCATTTTCCCCCATCTTCTCTTCTTGAAGCCCCAGACTCCTCTCCCTTAGCTCAGGATAAACATTTCCTTCAGAACTTGGATCTATGTAGATTTTGCCATAGGTATATAATTAAATTTATTGTTTTCTCCTACCCATTTGTCAGATGCTAACTGGATGGCTCCATCAGCGGGAAAGGAATGGGGGAGGGAGCGGGGTAGTTTCCTCTCTACCATTTTAGGATCAGAGTAGATGAATTCCCTCATTTCTCTTTGGCCTTCCTTTTGCACTTACAACATGGATGTGCTAATGTTTACCTTTCATGGCTTTTTCCAAGGCTATACTCAGAAAATATTTGCAAAGTGTGTAGTGTGTGAGATACACCCTTGAGAGAGTTGCTATTATTACCATTGTTATTGTTGTGTTGTCATTATTACATATAATTGAGAGAGTTGCTATTATTATTGTTGTTATTGTATTGTCATTATTACATAGAATTGAGAGAGTTGCTATTATTGCCATTGTTATTGTTGTGTTGTCATTATTACATAGAATTGCAAGCCTTAGTGTCCGCTCCAAAAAAAAAAAAATTGGCTTTATGGATTGTGAAACTTGTGGGATAGACATTTTTTGAGAAGGAAGTTTAAACTATTGTCAAACCCAATATTATATCAAAGACATTAGGAATGTCAGAGTTCTATGATTCAACTCCTCCTCCATCCTCCCACTGGGTAGCTTTAATATTAGCTTTTGCAGTAATTCAAACGGAAGCATCTGTAGAATTTTTTTTTCCTCTCTTGATTTCTCAGCAGTAATTGGGTGAAATCCTTTTGTCTTATCTATGATCTGAAAGTCATTATTTCTTTTGAATTGTGCTAAAAGAGTAAAAGATCATAATTAAAAAGAATTTCAGGTTAGCCTGTAACCCATTCTGTTATATCTTCTCCAAATAAACTTAATGGTTTTTTTTTATGACAAAGTGAACTAATTTTTAATCATGTTGTATACAAAAAATTTCAGGAGATAGATTATAGTGAAAAGTATATATATGTCTATGTATGCACATATATTTTACATATGTATAATAGCTTTTGATTCCTTAAATATCATGAATAATTATTCTAAAAATAATGCTTACCTTTTCAAGGACTTGTGCTAAAAAAATCATAGGGAAGTATTGTCAATGACTACATTTCAGGAGGAAACAGTTTGGTAGGGGAAATGAGAGTAGCAATAAAAAAAAGTGAAATAAAATCTCATTGAACTAAATTGAATTCAGTAGGCTTTTAAAAAGAAATGGTTACAGATGGTACAAAAACAAAAACAAAAAAAACTTGCTATTCAGATGAAGTGGTGGATTCCACACTGTGGTAGGAAAAAATAAAAGATGAAACTTCCTCAGAATAGGGGTATTTTATTAGTGGGGAGAGGAATTACTGAAGCACCCTAAGACCTTAACCTTTCTATACTTTGACTTAGTCATTTATAAAATAAAAAAAATTCAACTAAATGAGACCGAAGGTGATATCTATCTATATATTTATCTGTTTTACCAGAGCAGTGCTCAACTCTGGCTGATGGTGCTCTGGGGGTAGAATCTGCGACCCTTGTTATCTCAGGGATGAGAGTCTTTTTGCATAACTGCTATGCTGTCTCCCTAGTCTGTGACTTTTAGCTTTAAAAAATAGTTCTACGAAATAATATTAGTAACCAGAGCAGGTGGTAGCTGATTTAGTTCTCACTGAGAATAGATTAATTGAGGTTAAATCCCTACTTATTTGAATTATAGTGAGAACTTAGCTCTTTTTGAATAATTGATGAACAGGTCTGAACGACCAAATTATGATTCCGAAGTTCTTAATTCACAGTTAGAATCTGTTTACCACAGGGACCGGGTACTGGCACAGCCAATAAACGTTACTATGTGCAAGGATCTGAGTTCACGCCCCCCAGTTCTTATCTAAGGGGCGAAGCTCCTGGTTATTAGAAAGTAATTTAAGGAGATAACTGGAATGTAATGAATATTTATATTAACATGAGTTGTCTTTTTAATTGTAGTAAATATAATAATCTTTAACAAGTAAAATAAGTGAGTTATATTAAGAAGTATGAAGTAACATCACCATATTTAATACACTCTTATAATCCACAGAATGGAATTGTGCAAAAAATCAAAATATCATAGATTCACTAAAACGATTTAAAAGGTATACCAAAGCACATATAAGAAAAAAGGAAATAAATGGAGGTATCATGTTCCCCAATTTCAGTTTATACTGCGAAGCAATGGTGATTTAAACAATGTAGTACTGGAATTAAAAAATGGACACTTGGGTCAATGGAAAAAAAAAGATTTGAATAAAAGAAAGAGCAGATAGAAAAATAATAAAAAATAATAACTTTTGAAGAAGTGAATCAAATTAAATCCGTGGATACTGGAAAAGAAGCACGCCAAATAGATTGATGATTTACTTTGAACTTTTATTTTTTTTAATTAATTTTTTTTAATTTAAGAAAGGATTGATTAACAAAACCATAGAGTAGGAGGGGTACAACTCCACACAATTCCCACCACCCAATCTCCATATCCCATCCCCTCCCCTGATAGCTTTCCCATTCTCTATCCCTCTGGAAGCATGGACCCAGGGTCATTGTGGGTTGCAGAAGGTAGAAGGTCTGGCTTTTGTAATTGCTTCCCCGCTGAACATGGGCGTTGACTGGTCAGCCCATACTCCCAGTCTGCCTCTCTCTTTCCCTAGTAGGGTGTGTCTCTGGGGAAGCAGAGCTCCAGGACACATTGGTGGGGTCTTCAATCCAGGGAAGCCTTGCCAGCATCCTGATGGCATCTGGAACCTGGTGACTGAAAAAAGAGTTAACATACAAAACCAAACAAATTGTTGATCAATCATGGACCCAAAGCTTGGAATAGTGGAGAGGAAGTGTTAGGGAGGTACTCACTGAAGACTCTAGTGTACTTCTGCTTTCAGGTATATATTTTGCAGTAGTTTATAGATATGTGTGAACATAAGCTCTCTCTCACAGAAACTGGTGTATATCTAGGTTTTGGGACTTTGTTAGAAAGTGAACCACCTGAGATGAAATTAGAGTATACTATGAAAGGAAAGGTCTCACCCGAGTAATGAAGCTGAAAGGTTGTCATTCCACACGTGAAGTCTCTGGACACAGTCTGAAGTGAAGCATGTTGAGGTGGCCATCATTGCGCTGGTTAGGTTGTGATCGGCGGATGCAATATTATTTGATATTGATTGGGAGAGGCATACGGGAAAGTGGGCCCTGTCCAAGGGTTCGAGGACTGGGGGAAGTAGGGGCTCTATAGTGGAGATGTGAGGTTCCTGCTGTCTTAGGGTTCAAAAAGACAATCAATAGTTAATGTTATCATCACATTATTTGGTAATTGGGTTAACTTTGAAAAGTCCTTTTGTTATGGTTTGCTGTACAGTACCCAGTATCTTATATATAACTGTGCTATTGGATGCTTCTGATCTACTTGGTCTAGGCTTTTGAGAGAGTCCACATATCAAATACACAGCCTATATATTAAAAAGATTCAGTTTGTGTTTTGAAAAACTTTGAGACATACAGTTGATTTTCCCCCTCTCTTATTAATTAACTAGTGATTCATATGTCTACATTTTGCTAGGAGTGTACATAAACACCATTCCTACCACCAAAAGACTGTGACCCATCCCTGCCACCCACTCCCACCCCCCACTGGCCCAGGAAGATGCATGTCTACCCCTCACCACAGGGTTTTTACTTTGGTGCCCTACTTACAATTTGTTCAGGTCCTGCTTTTAGTTTCCCTTTCAGATCTTCTTACTCAACTTCTGTTGATGAGTGGGATCATCCCATACTCATCTTTATCTTTCTGACTTAGTTCACTTAACATAATTCCTTCTAGCTCTGTCCAAGATGGGTCAGAGAAGGTGGGTTCATTGTTCTTGATAGCTGCATAGTATTCCATTGTGTATATATACCACAGCTTTCTCAACCACTCATCTGTTGTTGGGCACTTGGGTTGCTTCCAAGTTTTAGCTATTATGAATTGTGCTGCTATGAACATAGGAGTACACACCTCTTTTTGGTTGGGTGTTATGGAGTCCTTGGGGTTTAACCCCAGGAGAGGAATTACTGGATCATATGGAAGGTCCATGTCTAGCTTTCTGAGAGTTTTCCAGACTGCTCTCCACAGAGGCTGTACCAATTTACATTCCCACCAGCAATGTAAAAGGGTTTCTCTGTCCCCACAACCTCTCCAGCATTTGTTGCTGCGAACTTTTATTTTAAATGTACATTTTTGCATTTTACAACATATGAATTTTCTAAAATAAACACATTTTTCATTTCTTTTTCAAAACCGTAAAACATTATATTATGGTTGCATTACAACATATGTCATTTAACATGATTTGTAGGAGTTCTACCCAAATGTAACAAAATAGTAAAATTCGTCATTTTTTCCAACTGATTAATACTCCATTGTGTGTGTATATACAAGAAACTTCTTCTTTTTTTTTTTTGTCTCCAGGGTTATTTCTGGGGCTCAGTGCCTACACTATGAATCCACTGTTCTTGGAGGCCATTTTTCCCATTTTGTTGCCTTTGTTGTAGTTATTGTTGTCATAGCTGTTGTTGTTGGATAGGACAGAAAGAAATCAAGAGAGGAGGGGAAGACAGAGATGGGGAGAGAAAGATAGACACCTGCAGACCTGCTTTACTGCTTGTGGAGAGACCCCTGCAGGTGGGGAACTGGGGGCTCTAACTGGATTCCTTACACCATCCCTGTCCTTTGCACCATATGTGCTTAACCCGCTGCACTACTGCCCAGCCCCTCGAAAATATTTAAAAATAGTTATCATTTAGAAAATATCTAATTTTTTTTATGTTTGCTAAGGTTCATCTAAAGTTAATGCTTGAAATTTTTATGTTTGGACAATGAAGTGTAGTAGAAAAGTCTTAGCTTTTGAGTGAGAAAAGATAATTGTTATGAATTGTTTCTCTTTCACTTGAGATCTTTGACAAATTGCTTATTCTTGTATCTTGTCTCTTTTTTAAGATTATATTTATTTATTACCACAAGGTACAGTGGGAGGAAGACAGAGAGGTAGAAAGGGATGGGGAGAGAAGGAGAGAGAGAGAGAGAGAGAGAGAGAGGGAGAAGGAGAGGGAGAGTGAGAGGGAGGAGACAGGGAGGGAGGAGAGGGAAAGGGAGGAGAGAGTGGGGGAGGATGGAGGGGGCAGGATGGAAGGAGGGAGAGGGAGGAGACAGGGAGGGAGGAGAGGGAAAGGGAGGAGAGGGAGAGGAAAGGGGAAGGGGAGAGGGAGCGGAAGGGCAGGGGGAGAGGGAGAGGAAGGGTGAGGTGAAGGGGGAGGGGAAAAGGGAGAGGGGGAAGGGAGGGGGAGGGGGAGAGGGAGGGGGAGGGGGAGAGGAAGTGGGACAGGGAGGGGGAGGGGGAGAGGGAGGGGGAGGGGGAGAGGGAGGGGGAGGGGGAGAGGAAGGGGGACAGGGAGGGGGAGGGGGAGAGGGAGGGGGAGAGGAAGGGGGACAGGGAGGGGGAGGGGGAGAGGAAGGGGGACAGGGAGAGGAAGGGGGACAGGGAGGGGGAGGGGGAGAGGGAGGGGGAGGGGGAGAGGAAGTGGGACAGGGAGGGGGAGGGGAGAGGGAGGGGGAGGGGGGGAGGGAGGGGGAGGGGGAGAGGAAGGGGGACAGGGAGGGGGAGGGGGAGAGGGAGGGGGAGAGGAAGGGGGACAGGGAGGGGGAGGGGAAGAGGAAGGGGGACAGGGAGAGGAAGGGGGACAGGGATGGGGAGGGGGAGAGGGAGAGGAAGGGGAGAGGGAGGGGGACAGGGAGGGGGAGGGGGAGAGGGAGAGGAAGGGGAGAGGGAGGGGGAGAGGGAGAGGAAAGGGAGAGGGAGGGGGAGAGGGAGAGGAAGGGGGAAAGGGAGGGGGAGAAGGAGAGGAAGGGGAGAGGGAGGGGGAGAAGGAGAGGAAGGGGAGAGGGAGAGGAAGGGGGAAAGGGAGGGGGAGGGGGAGAGGGAGAGGAAGGGGGAAGGGGAGGGGGATAGGGAGAGGGAGAGGAAGGGGGAAAGAGAGGGGGAGGGGGAGAGGAAGGGGGAAAGGGAGAGGGAGGGGGAGAGGAAGGGGGAAAGGGAGGGGGAGGGAGAAGGAGGAGAGGGAGGAAGGGAGGGAGGGAGGGAGAGAGAGAGAGAGAGAGAGAGAGAGAGAGAGAGAGAATGAGAGAGAGAACACACCAAGCCTTATCTGGCACACAGTATACCAGGGAAGAGAGCTGGGATCTCAGGCTTCCAAGTTCAGTACCATACTATACTGACTGTGTCACCATCTGTGCCCCATTTTTCTGAATAAGATGGATACTAATGCTTTTCTTCTGGAGCGATTTTAAGAATAAGCCTGACAGTATGTACTGAGGACCTGCCACAGTGTGGCATGTACAGATCAATTAATAGGTTATAGTTGCTATTACTTTACTTTTGTTGTAAGGAAAGCTCACAGATGTATTGCTTTTCAATCATCCAGAGGTTCGTAAGTGCTTGCAACATTATTATCTAATCAATATACCTGCTCAGACATGACTATCAAATAGTAAGAACTTCCTTTTTTGTATGCCTTCTCTGCTCTGAGTTGTCTCTAATAGAGCATGCTGTTGTGTAAATTAAAAATGGTCAATTTATATGTCCCCTCTCCCTGAAAATGCTTATCTACTCTTCTGTACAGCTGAAAATTTTTATTATCTGGTGTCCTACAGAAAACATTAGCCAGAGGCAAGGAAGCCAAGATCTTCAATAAACCTTTGGTGTTTGTGGCATGGATTTAAAAAAATATTTTGTTAGTTTCTGCTTTTTCTAGAACCTTGCTGTCTCCCCAATACATCATTTATAAACACATGTATATCATAAAAACATGCACACACACTTATAAATTATTTTAAGTGGCACTTATGGGGTGTATTAAGCTGAAAATAAGAGTCTCAGGTAGAATTTCAGTAAACAACTTGTCATAAATTGTTCCAGGAAGTAATTTGTCTCTGCTTGGAAATTCTGGGAATCTATGTTCAGGGTTCTGGATGCATTTGAAAAGAAAGCATTCTAAAGCACTTACCCATTGAAAAAAATGATAGACACATATATTACTTTTTTTAAACCCATTTTACGTTTCCCTTACAAAGTCATGTGGTTTAGTCTTTGGCATTGTATCGAAACACAGAGCACTGGGAGGGTGGCTGCAGCACTGAACTCTGGATAGGTAGTGGCTGAACAGGAACTTCATCATGTATATAAAAAGAGTAAGTTTTATTTGAGAACTTTTTGTTTTTGTCTCCAGGGTTATCACTGGGTTTCAGTGCCTACACTGCAAAACCACTGCTCTGGGTGGCCATTTTTTCCATTTTAGTGGATGGAACAAAGGAGAAATTGAAAGGGGAGGGGAGGTAAAGGGGTGTGAAGAAAAGGCCCACTGCCTGGGAAGTCCAAGCCCTTATTTCCTTAAGAGTCTGAGCTGGTTGACCTCAAACCCTTTCCTTCTCAGGAAAGGCTGTGGCCTGGTCCTCCCGACCTCATAAATTTTTAATGGATGGGGCTTTTCTGGATGGGGCACCTTCCTGTACATGCTTCTCCATTCCCTTTGAACAAGAGCCATGAATTAGTGTTTATGGCCAACCTGAAACCCACTGCAAATATCCTGGCTTTGTTCCACTGCCCCCAATCCCCCTGCCTGGAGGTGCTTGTAATCCACCCTTAGAGAAAAAAGCCTACCTATGCATTGTGAGCTCATGACTGGATCCTATATGGTAACTTCCCAACTAAAATCAAATACCTGACAAGTCAAGATTTAACTCTGCATTGTGTGTATGGCTTAATGATTATCTTACCTCTCTCAAACCTTTTGGGTATATCTACTCGCTTGTATCCCCCCAATACAGGGGTCGGCCATGAGGCTTCTCCGGGTGCTGGTTGTGTGCTTTCTTCCTCTCTGTGCACACTACCTTTGTCACCAGGGTCCTCCCAGGACCCCCCAGGGGCCAACCCTGTTTCCCCTGCCAGTGGTGGCAGAGAGCCCCGGGATGGCCTGCAAAGGAGGGAGACAGAAAAATAGATACCTGAAGTCTTGCTTTGCTTGTGAAGCATGCCCCCTGCATGTGGAGAGCTGGGGCTGAAACCTGGATCCTTGCACAGGACATTGTGCTTCGTACTGTGTGCGTTACCATCTGGGCCCTATTTGAGAACATTGTTTTGGATTCCATACATTTGAAGAATGAACTCAGTGTTCACTTAGATCCAGAGCTTTGGTTAAAAAAGAGAAGTTCCGGCCACTTTGCCATACATAGAATAAGTTTTCTTTTATTACTTTTTCTTGAAGTTCACAGTAAACTTGTGGCATATTTATTTATTTATTTTTGGATAGTGATAAAAGAGAAATTGAAAGAAGAAAGGGAGATAAAGAGAGAGACAGAGAGACACCTGCAACCATGCTTCACCACAAATGAAGCTTTCCCCTTGCAGGTAGGGACGAGGGGTTTAAACCTGGATCCTTGTGCACTTTAATTTGACCCCTTAACCAAGTATGCCACCACTTGGCCCCAGTAAACTTATGTTGTAAGTTTTGTTTGTTTTGACTTCTTTGCCAGAGATCAAGACTTTTTTTTTTTTAAATCAACAAGTGCATAGGACAGTTGAGATGATTGTACTCATTTTCATAGCAAATTTCACAAATCCCAAAATGTTTCTGCAAACATTTTGTGACAGTTGTTGCAATCATTTCCTCACTAGGCCCATGCAAGAGTGTGTTGCATTTAGCATTTCATATTTGGCTTAAAACATCAGTCCCGTGAGTAGGGTGGTAGCACAGCGGGTTAAGCACACGTGGTGCAAAGCACAAGAAATCATGACTAAGTGGTTCTGTAACTTTGGACAATATTGGAAAAAAAGAAAGATCATAAACTCTCAGGAATGAATGTAGAACAAAAGCCCAAGATCTTGTCTGATAGAGTGGAACACCATCAGGCAAAGAAGCAGGTATCTAGCTAAGGATAATACTTGTGGTGGAGTGAAAATTGGAGAGGGGAGACAAAAAAAAATTCAACATGGATGAGGAATAAACCTCTTTATTGTTAAAGGACTGGCTTAAGGATTCCAGTTCAAGCTCCCGGCTCCCCACGCGCAGAGGAGTCGCCTCACAGGCATTGAAGCAGGTCTGCTGGTGTCTATCTTTCTCTCCCCTTCCCTGTCTTCCACTCTTCTCTCCATTTCTCTCTGTCCTATCCGACAATGACGACATCAGTAACAACAATAATGACTACAACAATAAAACAATGACAACAAAGGGGAATAAATAAATATTAAAAAAATCGGTTCCCTGAATAATAGAAGAAGAATTGCTAGTGATCCAATGAGCTGACTGTTGCACTGGTAATTTTGCTGCTATTCTTCAAAAGTAATTTGAATAAACTTGGCAAGCATCCACTACTAGCCCTCAGATTTTGACCTGAGTGTGCATTTCAAGACTAAATCCTTCTTCAGGTTGCTTGTTGGTGTGAGGTGGTGCACGTGTTGTACAAAGCTGAGCTTGTTGACAAATATCTTCATGGATTTCTTTCTTTCTTTCTTTTTCTTTTTCTTTTTCTTTTTTTTTTACAAACGTCGTTATTTATTTTTTATTAGGTGGAAACAGAGATAAATTGAGAGGTGATGGAGGATAGAAAGGGAGAGAGACAGAAACACCTGAAGCCCTGCTTCACCACTCATGAAGCACCTCTGCAGGTGGGGACCAGGGGCTTGAACCTCCATCCTTGTGCACTGTAATATGTGTGCTTGACCAGGTGCACCACCGCCTGCTCCCTCTATGTTTTTTTGATTTATCTGCTATCAGTCTGTCTCCACTTTACTTTCATAATGTATCCTGAACCCTTCCCACCCTCCTTCATTTCCACTGCCATCTGTATGTAGCCAAGGCTGCTTTCTTCTGCTGTAATGAGAGCA
Organism: Erinaceus europaeus; assembly: GCF_950295315.1. Classification (NCBI taxonomy): domain Eukaryota; kingdom Metazoa; phylum Chordata; class Mammalia; order Eulipotyphla; family Erinaceidae; genus Erinaceus; species Erinaceus europaeus. The sequence continues at coordinate 19,884,939 of NC_080174.1, forward strand.
ACACTTGCCCAGATAGCCTGAACTGGGGAGGCAACAGAGCCTTTCTTCTTTATACTTCTGACATTTGCCTCTGACTCTAGAAGGTATGTTCTTCCTTAGCTTCCTGTTTCTCTGCTAGAAATCTGAAAATATCACCATTAACAATAAAGAGGTTTATTCCTGATCCATCTTGAATTTTTTTTTTTTTGTCTCCTCTTTCTAATTTTCACTCCACCACAAGTATTGTCCTTAGCTAGATACCTGCTTCTTTGCCTGATGGAGTTCCACTATATCAGACAAGATCTTGGGCTTTTGTTTCTACACTCATTCCTGAAGGTTTATGACCTTTCTTTCTCTCTCTCTCTCTCTTTCCTTTCTTTCTTTCTTTCTTTCTTTCTTTCTTTCTTTCTTTCTTTCTTTCTTTCTTTCTTTCTTTTCAATATTGCCCAAAGTTAAATAACCACTCAGTCATGATTTCTTTTTCCTATGTCTCAAGCTTTTGGAAGATCTCAGAACTTGTTTTACTGCTTTTCACTGTAGTATCAGCTAAGGGTATTCAAGTAATGAATCTGTAATAGAAATAATGGGAACGGGGGCTGGTGCACATGCCTGAGTCCACACTTCAGTTTAAGCAAGGGCCTGAGTTCAAATCCCTGCTCTTCACCTGCAGGGGGATGCTTCAAGACCAGTGAAGCAGATATGCAGGTGTCTATTCTTATTTCTCTCTCTCTATCTCCCCCTCCCAATTTTAATTTCTTTCTGTCTCATAAAATAAAATAGAAAGAAAAAGAAAAATGGCTGTTGGGAGTAGTGGTTTAGTTGTGTCAGCACTGGACCCCAATGATAACCCTGGTAGCAAAAAAACAATAAGAATCATGCACTCATTATTTTATTAAAGTTATTTTTCGAGGTTTATGTTATTTATTGAATATAAGGTAAGGCATGTTAGAGTTTCACTTGATGCACATACAAAGAAGGAGAGGAAGAATAAGAGAGAGAGAAGCCAGATTATCACTCTGGTACATACAGTGTTGGGATTTGATCTGAGAATCTTAGGCATGCAAGTTTAATGCTCTGCAAGTAGTTATTTGCTCAATAGCAGGAAAAATATTCTTGAAGTTTTCTTATAATAGTATTGGCCAGATAGCCATTAACAGACCTTGAGTGTGTGTGTGTGTGTGTGTGTGTGTATCTTTTGTGTTTGCAGAAACAACCATATTTAAATGCTGTGTGGAAACCCTTCAGAAACTTGATTTGATTTCAGTTATATGAATTACTCATTATATCAGGGCCGGGTGGCGGTGCACTTGGTTGAGTACACATATTACAGAGCACAAGGACCCGGGTTTGAGCCTCCAGTTCCCACCTGTCGGGAGAAAGCTTTGCGTTTGATGAAGCAGGTCTGCAGGTATCTCTCTGTCTCTCTCCCTCTCTAGCTTCCCTCTTCCTCTCAATTTCCGGCTGTCTCTATCCAATAAATAAATAAAGATAATAATTTTTTTTTTAAAAATTCAAATTTTAAATTACTCATTATATCATTTGTTCTGTCTGGTTTATCATAATTTTATTTTGTCTCAGAAAGTATACTATACATTGCTTTAGTTTTCTGTCAGTAGAGTTTGGGTATACAAAATCTGCAACAAGGAATAAATCTGATCTGTATACTCCTTGGATGGTAAAACCCTAGAAGCCTGGGCTTGGAAGAAGTTTTGTGCTTGATAGTATTAAAACATTTCCATCCCAGCCAGAGATCACATCAGAATAACCCTACTTGGAAGTTATATCTAAAAGACAACCCTCTATTTCCTTGTCCAGAATGTAAGAGATGAGTTAACCCATAATTCCTAAACTGTATGTAGTATGCTAAGACTCAATGGGAAGACATCATGCCACTAATCAGTAAGTGCATGAATTTGGGATATATATCACAGAGCAAAGGACCATATGTTATTTCATTATCTGAATACTGTAGAGCCACTTTATCTTAAAACAACAGTAAAGTTTTACCTGTGATTTTTATTTCCCTCACTGTGGAGGTAGTGGTCATTGTACAAAATGCTTCCCACTACACAGATTATAGTTGGAATAACATAGTATATTTGAAATCACTTTATAGAGCATGCAGCTTTATCTATACTACATGTGGCCTTAGACAGAACTAATTAGACATGTTTGTGTCACAACATTGTGTTGAGTTTACAATCTCACAAATTAAACATCAGACAGAGCTAAATATATAATATTCAATCTATTATAGAAACTGGGTATAAAAATCTAACACCTTAATTTGTCTGTAAGCTTAATAAGTGCTTAGCTTTGCTTTAACTTTGTTTTTTTCCTTTTTAACTAGTAAGTTATCTTGTACCAGGTCTTGTGAACTGATTGAATGAGATTATATGAACTAAGGAGTTTGATCTTCACTCGAACTCTGCTTATTATATGTAGTTAGCAATGGTTTGTTCTTGAGTTATACATAAATGCAGAAGCTTTTAATGGCTTTCCTTATACAAGAATCACAAGAATCAGAGGAATTTAGAGCTAAGGTTTATGTGGTTAGTACAGTATGAACTTACTCATGCAAGGACCCCAACTCACCTTATACAAATAAAACTAAGGTAGTTATTGTTTCACATAGTTTTACTGTTTACTGAATTATCTCACAGATTGATTCCTATCTATTTGCTTGAAATAGATATACTACATATTTGTAATATATCTATTCATTGCCCTCATTTCAAAAAATTACTTACCCCTTACCTACTTCTGGGGTTCAAAGGTATTGCTGTAAGGAAGACATACAAAATTATTGTAAAGGATATTTCCAGGTGAATTCTTATTCATGTCATTTAATAATATATGTTTCTTCATCATGTATTTATGAGATTAAAATTTAGATAGCTCTTTTAACTCTTCAAAAGGCAAGGACTAAACCACAATCTCCCGGAGGCAGGGGGAGTGAGACCAAACCAATGTAACAGAATGATCGTGTAAATAGACCACAACGTCAAGCAATGTAACAGAAGGGATCCCAGAAGCAGAACTAGAAGCATACCAACAAAGTATGGTCAATACTGTCCTATTGAATACTACAGTAAAAGAGGGCTTCCCTTCATCACACCTGTTGCTTTTCAAAGTGGTTACCAATGATTTCAGGAACCTTGTGTTTCCAATACCATAGGATAGGTCAAACACAGACTTTGGTCTTTGGCAGATTTGGATTTGAATTTTTGGTCTGTCACACTGAGTTCCAACTTGTTCATTATTATAATGTTATAATGTCAATGTTAAGCAAACTATTGCATATGAATCACCAATGTAATAATACCTGCCTCAAGAGGTGACACTGAGCAACTGGTGAATTTTTCTTTCTTGGTAATTTACACAGAAGTGATTGGTTTCTTTAATGAGGAGGAAAATTTGTCTATTTCTATGAAAGAATAATATCTATGTTCAGGAAGTCTTGTTAAATTTAATTAATTTATTTTTGGATAGAGACAGAAATTGATAGGGAAGGGAGAGATAACACCTGCTTTCCCACTAGTGAAGCTTCCCCTCTGCAGGCAAGGATGTGGGCTTGAGTTAGGGTCCTTGTACACTGCAACATATGTGCTCTATTGAATACACCACCACCTGTCCTAGGGAGAGAGTCTCAAATGGCATCTGCTGAGCCGAATCACTCCTTGTTCTAAGAAATACTATCTTCATCTGTCTATCACTAATGATTACTCTGTATCTCTGTCCCATAAGCACTGTTGTTGATAGATTGATCAATTCTATCTGGTTAACATGTGATAGTCATAATCAAAACTTTGCATCTAGTTGTGGTATATATACACAATGGAATAATACTCAGCTATTAAAAATGGTGACTTTACCATTTTCAGCCCATCTTGGATGGAACTTGAAGAAATCATGTTAAGTGAAATAAGTCAGAAACAGAAGGATGAATATGGGATGATCTCACTCTCAGACTGAAGTTGAAGAATGAGATCAGAAGAGAAAACACAAGTAGAACCTGAACTGGAGTTGGTGTATTGCACCAAACTAAAAGACACTGAGGTGGGTGGGTGGGGGAGAGTACAGGTCTAAAAATGATGACAGAGGACCTAGTGGGGGTTGTATTGCTATGAGGAAAACTGAGAAATGTTATGCACGTACAAACTATGGTATTTACTGTCAAATATAAAACATTAACCCAATAAAGAAATAATAAAAAAAAAAGCATCCTAGGAGTCGGGCGGTAGCGTAGCGGGTTAAGCGCAGGTGGCACCAAACTCAAGGACCGGTGTAAGGATCCCCGTTTGAGCCCCCGGCTTCCCACCTGCAGGGGAGTCGCTTCACAGGCGGTGAAGCAGGTCTGCAGGTGTCTTTCGCTCCTCTTCTCTGTCTTCCCCTCCTCTCTCCATTTCTCTCTGTACTATCCAACAACAATGACATTGATAATAACTACAACAATAAAACAAGGGCAACAAAAGGGAATAAATAAATAAATATAAAAAATCTAAAATAAATAAATAAATAAATATTTTAAAAATGCATCCTTTCTTTTCTCCAGCAAAGCTAGGGTTAATGAACAAAATCAAGCTGGTATGAGGTTTTCAGTTTGAGGCTATAGTAAGCCTCCAATGTGTCACATTCTTTTGACTTTGATTTAAACAAAAGTTTTTCTTCTTTTTCTTTCTTTCTTTCCTTTCTTTCTTCCTCCCTCCCACATCCCTCCTTACTCTTTCTTTCCTCTTCCTTCCTTTTCTCCTTTAATCTTTTCTTCCTTTCCTCCCTTCTTCCATCCCTCTCTTCCTCCTTCTTTCCTTCCCTTGCTGCTTCCTTCCTTTCTGTTCTTCTTTATTTCTGACAGAGAAGCAGAAAAAGAGGGTTTGAACCACAGTTCTGAAGTGTCCTTCAATATGGTGGGTTCAAAACTAGATCATGCATGATAAAACAACACACTATCCAAGTGAGTTATTTTACTTACTATATTACTTAATCATTTTATTGAGGGAGTTAATGCTTTACAGTGTAGTCATGGACATATGAGTACAATTTCAATATGCACCAGGGCCCTAAAGTCCTCCTCTGCCCCTCCTTCCCCTTTCTTCACCAAAAACCTTTGTTTTGATGCATTATATCATGCCCAGTTTTCAAGTTCTGTTCTCTCTGCCTATCATTATTTATTACATCCACTTATAAATGAAATCATTTGGTACTTAACCTTCTCTTTGTGGCTTATTTCATTTAACATGATGTCTTCAAGTGCCATCTAAGATGACTCAAAGGAGATGACTTCATCATTTTTAAAAGCTGAGTAGTACTTCATCCAGTAAATATACCACAGTTTTTTTTTTTTTTTTTTTTTGCCACAAATCTGTCCTTGGACACCTGAGTACTTCTAAGTTTTGGCTATTACAACTGTGCTTCTATGAACATAGTTATACACAGATCTCTTTTGATAGGTGCTTTTGATTCTTTTGGGTAAACCCCAGGAGAGAAATTTATGGGTCAAAGGGTCTGTCCATTTCTTGTGTTTTGAGTACCAGACCAATTTACACTCCCATCAGCATTGCAGAAGTGTCCCTTTCCCTACCACATTCTCTCCAACATTTGTTGTTGCTAGCCTTAAGTTACAGTGTCTATACATTGGACACCTTAACTCAACTTGGTATAAAACCAGACCCCCACTTTTTTCTTTGAAGTTAAATGCTTTGCAGCTTTTCTGTTTATATCTTCCACCCTTAAAGGTCCCCATTCACTAATAATCTCTTCTTCTTCTTCTTCTTCTTCTTCTTCTTCTTCTTCTTCTTCCTCTTCCTCTTCCTCTTCCTCTTCCTCTTCCTCTTCCTCTTCCCCTTCCCCTTCCCCTTCTCCTTCTCCTTCTCCTTCTCCTTCTCCTCCTCCTTCTTCTCCTTCTTCTCCTTCTTCTCCTTCTTCTCCTTCTTCTCCTTCTTCTCTTTCTTCTTCTTCTTCTTCTTCTTCTTCTTCTTCTTTTCTATTCAGGTTTTTCTGTGATTTTTGATGACAGTCAGTCTCCCTTTTGTCAATCAGGAAAACAAAGTGAGAATTAGAATTTCATGCATATTTATACTCAAACTTCAGACAGATGAAAGTAAACAAATTTATAGAATTTGCTGTGGTGTGATTAGGATTTGTTTATGCCAGTTGCAACTCTGACCTATCTTTCATTAAATCTAGTTGATTGATAAAATTCTTACAGTTGAAGTGTAATTATTTATTTTAATGTTTCTAAAAACCCTTTAATTTTCAAAGAGAACCTATTTTTTGAAAGTTCTATGTCTTATGTACAGCCTGGGGAATCCTGGTTTTCCTCTTCTCCTTAAGTATTTGAAAGTTCTTTTTGTTCACTATTCTAGAAAATTATATCCATAAGAATGGTGTGAACTTCAGCATCAATTTAGGCACAATCTTTTCAAAGAGAATTATTCTAGCACTTTACAAAAAAGAATGATTATTGTAAAAGAATGGAGTACTTTCTTTTAAGAATTAAAGAAGAATTTTTAAAGCAGGATACAAATTGCTATGTTAATACAATTTAATGTAAAAGATAGTTTTTTTTTGAGATAACTATTACATATAAGCATTTTAAATTGAGTATTTTGGAAGGATAACAATAAGATGACAAATTAGCTTACATTTTGCTTCATGCTTTATGTGTGAAGGCCCTACAAACTAAGAGTGTTTTTACTAGATAATAATGCTATAAAAATAGGTATCAAAAATAGCTATCAGAAAATATAAAAAATACATCAATAGTAATACAATAATAGTGAGAGACTTTAACACCCCACTTTCACACTTAGATCAACAAAGCAGAGAATCAACAAAGAAACAAGAGAATTTCATTGTATACATGTCTATATACTAAACTAGATTATACAGAGATTGCATATACTATATAGCTGTGTATTCTCAACCATAACTAAATATTAGAGATTTATGAGGGGACACCAAGACACATCATAGTTACAATGAAAAGAAGTAAGGATAAAGAAAAGATCCTAAAGGCTGCAAGAGAGAAACAAAAAGTCACATACTGGTAAAATCCATAAGACTATTAGCAGACTTCTCCACTCAAACTCTAAAAGCCAGAAGAGAATGGCAAGATATCTATCGAACCCTGAATGAAAAAGGGTTTCAACTAAGGATAACATATCCTGCTAGACTTTCATTCAAACTAGATGGAGGGATCAAAACCTTCTTAGACAGACAACAGTTAAAAGAGGGAACCATCACCAAGCCTGCCCTGAAAGAGGTTCTAAAAGACCTCTTACAAACAAGAACATCACTACAATACTTGCAATATATCAGAGCAAATAAAAAAATTGTTGAATAATGGCACTACAGTACATTAAATCCATAATATCAGTAATGTCAATGGCTTAAACTCACCCATCAAAAGGCACAGAGTGGGAGGATGGATCAGAAAACATAACCCAACCATATGCTGCTTTCAAGAATCCCACTTGACTCAACAAGATAAACACAGAGTTAAACTGAAAGGATGGAAAACTAGCATACACACTAATGGCCACAAAAAAGGGCAGGAACAGCCATTCTCATCTCTGACACAATAGATTTAAAATTAAACAAAGTAATAAAAGATAGGCAAGGACATTAAAAAATGATTAGAGAATCAATCAGTCAAGAAGACTTAACAATTATTAACATCTATGCTCCCAATGAGGGACCATCTAAATACATCAAGCACCTACTCAAAGAACTTCAAAAATACATCAATAGTAATACAATAATAGTGAGAGACTTTAACACCCCACTTTCACACTTAGAAAGATCAACAAAGCAGAGAATCAACAAAGAAACAAGAGAATTAAATGAAGAGATGGACAGACTAGACCTCTTGGACATTTTCAGAGTTCTTCATCCCAAAAAACTGGAATACACATTCTTTTCAAATCTACACAACACATACTCAAGGATAGACCACATGTTAGGCCACAAAGACAGCATCAACAAATTCAAGAGCATTGAAGTCGTCCCAAGTATCTTCTCAGACCACAGTGGAGTAAAGCTAACATTTAACAACAAACAGAAAATTAATAAAACACAAAGAATTTGGAAACAAAACAACATACTGCTTAAGAACCACTGGGTCAGAGAGACACTCAAGCAAGAAATTCAAATGTTCCTGGAAACAAATGAAAATGAAGACACAAGCTACCAAAATATTTGGGACACAGCTAAAGCAGTATTGAGAGGGAAACTCATAGCCATACAATCACATATTAAACAACAAGAAAAAGCTCAAATAAACGACCTTACTGCACACCTTAAGGTCTTAGAGGAAGAGGAACAAAGGAACCCTAAAGCAACCAGAAGGACAGAAATCACTAAAATTAGGGCAGAAATAACATCGAAAATAAGAGAACCATACACAAGATCAATGAAGCCAAATATTGGCTCTTTAAAAAATTAAACAAGATTGACAAACCCCTAGCCAGACTCACTAAACAAAAAAGGGAGAAGACTCAAATTAATAGAATCATAAACAATAGAGGAGATATCACAACTGACAACGCAGAAATCCAGAAAATCACGTGAAACTTTTATGAAGAACTATACACCACCAACGTAGAAAATCTGGAAGAAATGAAAGAATTCCTAGAAACATATGCCCTTCCAAAACTGAACCAAGAAGAACTACAAAACCTAAATGCACTAATCACAGACAAAGAAATCAAAACCGTTATTAAGAATCTCCCCAACAACAAAAGTCCTGGACCATATGGAGCCCCCCCCCAACTCTTCAATAAATGGTCAACAATTTGTTTGGCTTTGTATGTTAACTCTCTTTTCAACCACCAGGCTCCAGATGCTGGCATGGTCTGACCAGACTTCCCCGGACAGACAACCCCACCAATGTGTCCTGGAGCTCTGCTTCTCCAGATCCCTGCCCCACTAGGGAAAGAGAGAGGCAGGCAAGGAGTATAGATCGACCAGTCAACGCCCATGTTCAGGGGGGAAGCAATTACAGAAGCCAGACCTTCCACCTTCTGCACCCCATAATGACCTTGGGTCTATACTCCCAGAGGGTTAAAGAATAGGAAAGCTATCAGGGGAGGGGATGGGATACAGCATTCTGGTGGTGGGAATTGTGTGGAGTTGTACCTCTCTTATCCTATGGCTTTGTCAATTCTTCTTTTTTATAACATATATATATATATATATTTGACATTCCTTCTTTCCCACTATATTTTGACCCCAGCCCTATACACTTGAGCTCTCTTCTCAGTCTCAAGTTCTAATTTAGTGATACTTTATATAACTAATGTTCACTATGTATTAGTAAAGAAAAAAAATCCCAGTCGAAAACATGACTTACATGTTTATGAAATGTCTCCCTTCCCCAGCCATATCTATTTTTTTATCTAAATGAATGAGTCAGATTTTGTTCATATTTAAAGGGCAGGATGAAATCATATATCTAATAATCCTATAATTCGTTGTGTCTTCTAGTATCTGGTAAAAGTACTAGTTTCTATTTCTCTGTGCCTCTCTCAGGTCATTTATAATATAAAGATGTACTTTTTTCAACTCATTTCATAGAAAGATAGAGGGGAAAGATGAAAGGATATGTATAACATAACCATTAGCTCTTTAGTGTGGAGTGAGAAGATGCAATAATACCTATTCAGTCTCATAGGAAATGAGCTTTTTCATGTCAGAGCTTTGCAAATTATTTTCTGCAAAGCCCAAAGTTCTCTTTCTTTGACAAAAAAAAAAAAAATCTCCAAGGGCAACTAGCAATGTGTGGTAAGGAGTTGGGTATGAGCAGAAAGCCCCTGCTGTTTCAATCATAATAGCCATTTATTTGGATTTTATTCATATTCTTCTGTAAAAATTTGCCTCTGGAGAAAAGCCTCAATTTCTTCTGCTGCTAAATGGAGATAAATAATAGTTTACGCCCCAGAAGGCTATTATATGAATTAAATGAATTATTATAAGAAAAATACTTGCAATACTGGTATTTGATATTAGAAAAGGCTTACTTGCCATGATTATTCTCTGTACATTTTTCTTTATCAGATATTGAATCTCCTTAGATTCTTGTGCTTTTTGATGTGTGCTAGTAGGAAGTAATTCTAAGAGCATCAGGTGGGTTTTGCTGCTTTTGTTCAATGTCAGCCTCCAGTGGCTAGAGCAGTTTGACACATAATTGGCACTCAGTGGGGAGTTGATGAGTAATAAATCATATTAAGTTTTCTCTTTTTTCTCTGCCAAGTTCTTCCTCTTTTTCTATACCTCTGATAGTCCTTTTCTCTCATGATTTGATTTCTATTGAGACATAGGTATGACAACTAGATACATTGGGCTACTATGCATTTGTATACCATAGAATTACATGCAAAATAATTATAAGTACACTGAGAAGGAAAGTCCATGAGCTTGACTGTAAGTTTTAGGGAGATCTAGACTCCTTTTACTAATTATTTTGTGCTCAGTGTTAACATACTCTCCAGCCTATGCCAGGACATCCAAAATGGAATGTTAATAAATGAAATATAGTGACTACTTTCTGTGTTCTCCAGAGGTTCAGTTTTATGACAGAAAGTTTCAGGAAGAAAAAACATTATAGCTACAAGATAATATGTATTTTTCTATATTCTGCTTTATCTTGTGACAAATCACCTAAGAAAAGTTTATAGGCCATAGAATGTATCAACTTTATTTCATCCTTCTTCTTAAAAGTTAGTAATTATTCTAATTCCAATCTTAGATAAAAGTATAGATCAAAAATAGGTTAAAGAGTATGTAAAATGTTTGCTCTGGGGCCATTCCTAGAAGAAGAGCGCTATAGGATGCATGTGTGAATCCATCTATTTTGCAAATTAAGTTGATTTGCCATCTTAAAAGGAGAGCAAGTGGTTCACTTTACAGGGCCCAAAGAAAACAGTCACTCTGGGAAAAAAGGAGTTCTTCATTTAACATGGCGGAACCCAAGAATCTGCTAATTAGATCCTTGGCTCCAGAAGGCACATCCGATTTCTAAGTGCATGAACTTGTGTAGTTCCCCATAGTATTCATTTGTTGTCATCTTTGGGGCATCTTTGAAAAGCTGATGGGCTTTAGATCCTGCGGAGATTAATGCCTCTAGTAACATCAGCTCCTCAGGAACAAAGGCCCATCCTGTACTTGAAACAGTGCAATAAGTATTTCTACCCAGGGGCTTCCGTTTACTGCAGGTCACTTTTGGCTTTCTCCAACATCCTTCCTGTAAGGAGGTACTTCATGTTTCCCTCCTTTTAGCAAAGTTATTTCTTGAACTATTTTTGAATATTTGGGTTTGAAAGGACCACAAATAATTCTATCTAATTAAAAGATTTATGATTAAATCTTAAAGAGCTGGTCCTGAATTATTTGCACTTGAAAGTGTTCCACTTAGGCTTCTGAAGAGTTATGAGGAATGACACATTTAAAAATACTGAGTGTTGAATTGAATGCAGAACTCAGAGGATATTTTTATTTTGTTTTAATGAGAGGGACATAAATACAGAGAGAAAGAAGGATAATAATAGAGAGATAGATGATAGATAACAAAGCACATCTTAGCTCTGGCTTATGGTGGTGGAGCCTCAGGCATGAAACTCTTTTTGCATAACTATTATGCTCTCTCCTTTGTCCCTCTCTGAGAATATTTAAAAATATTTTTTTAATATTTATTTTCCCTTTTGTTGCCCTTTTATTTTTTGTTGTTGTTATTTTTTTTTTGTTGTTATTGTTGTCGTAGTTGTTCGGCGGGACAGAGAGAAATGGAGAGAAGAGAGGAAGACAGAGAGGGGGAGAGAAAGAGAGACACCTGCAGACCTGTTTCACCACCTGTGAGCAGACTCCTGTGCAGCTGGGGAGCCTGGGACTCTAACCGGGATCCTTATGCTGGTCCTTGTGCTTTGCTCCATGTGTGCTTAACCCATTGCGCTACCGCCCGACTCCCAGAATATTTTTTTTTTATGTGAACATGGAGGTATATATCTCTACATTCAACTATTTGTTGTCGAGTTATTTTGTGAGAAAAATATAGTTCAAGGAAGTGTTTATTGCTTTCTGCTGTGCTCAAGACCTTTGTTCATTGTTACAATAAATTTATCTAACAGAGTGAAGAATCAAAAACTCTCAAAGAGCCACTGTTCCTTGTTAGAACTCTGGGCCAGGTACTATCTGTCTCTGAAGGCTTTTTCAAAAATCTTAACTGTGCAGAGGGAAGACGCTGACATATTTGAAGCACTAAATATTACACTCTCAGGTTCTCTTTCTTTCCTTATTTTCACAATACAGAGATAGTGACCTCTGAAGCCCAGCCCAAGGGTGGAGGACATATGTCTGTGTCAGGTATAAAAGAAGGGGGGAGGGTGATGGATGAATGTCTACTGCTGCCTCTCTGTGACTGTCGGCTGAATGCTTTTTTTGCAAAACAATAAACACCTTGCTTCAACTCCTTATCTTTTGCCTTGATAAGTAATTTTTTTTTAAAGATTTTATTTATTTATGAGAAAGATAGGAGGAGAGAGAAAGAACCAGACATCACTCTAGCACATGTGCTGCCAGGGATTGAACTTGGGACCTTAGGCTTGAGAGTCCAAGGCTTTATCACTGTGTCACCTCCTGGACCATGACAAGTAATTTTAATTGGACCTTATTTACAGTAATTTGGGGGCTCATCCAGGGTAACCTTGAGGTCGGGAGTGAGTTGAATAAGTCCTGCTGTGGGAGGCACACTTTGTACCTGTTTAGGGTGACCTGGAGCAGGACAGGCCCTTTCTCTCTAGCTCCTTTAAGGGACCTGAGACAGAGGAGTTGGTCAATTGTGCAAGGGGTGGGGGGAGAAGTATGCTAAATTGGAATAAAAGATACTGTAGAAACCAGGTGACTGTCACAGACCAAGGTAAGATTTATACACCTTGGAAGTAGAGATTTTCTCTTTTTGTTTGTGAGAATGTGGACTGGAAACTGAGTATCTGATCTCAGAGAGACAGAGAGAAGGTTATGGCCAGCCGGCTACATTAGCCAGCACTAAGGAAACCTCTGGATGGAGGTTGAGTGGTTTGTGACACAGGAGACAAGATTTACCTGTTGAGCAGGCTGTCAGTGGACAAGAAACCTCCCGGTGGAAGCTGAGCTCACTGGGGAAATGCAATAAACCTCCAGTCTGGGGAGGTTAAGCATTCCACTCAGCTAGTAGTATGCAAGAAGACCCTGGGTAGAGGTTGAGTGGCTGGGGTAATTTACATCTTGTCTAAGGACCCAGGTTCAAGCCTCTGGTCCCCACCTTCAGGGGGGAAAAGTTCACAAGTGATGAAGCAGGGCTGCAAATGTCTGTCTGTCTAAAGCCTTCTACTGCACTCAAAGTGTTTTTCATACCCTGCAATTGTTTGAAAAATTTTCTACTTTCTTAGGGAGCTCTAACTTAAATTCTTCTCTTTTCTAGTTTCTTAGAAAACTGTGTTTGTAGCTCTTCTTTCTCTTCTTTTGTGTTTCCTAGCTCCATAGTGAAACATTCTTTCAAGTCTTGAATATACTTTTCCATTCTATAATTACGTTCTTTCTCTTTCTTCTCCCCTTTCCTCCTTCTTTTCCCTGTCTTTATTTGATAGAATAAAGAGAAATTCAGAGGAGAGCAGGAGTTAAAAAGAGAGGGAGATAGATACCTGCAGACCTATTACACTGGTCCTGAAACTTCCTCTTTGTAAGTGGTGAGTGGTGTCTTGAACTCAGGCCCTTGCACAGGGTAATGCATGCTCTCAACCAGGTGTTCCAACACCTAACCCCCTCACTTCAGCCCATTTTATTTAAATAGAAAGCAAGAATAAGATGCTGTTGAAAGTCAGTAGTTTTCCTTGGGGAGAGTAGTGAGAACAGATAATAACGGTGAATCTGAATAGTGGTATCACATGTCTGTTTAGTTATGACAACTCATCAAGTTCATACGGAGGGTTTTTCTTTCTGTACATATGACATCATGCTATTGGCAATAGCAGTCGCTGTAACAATAAAAAACCAGTCAATGTAAGTAAGTAGAAAATTCATATTTCTATTCCTCATAAATGTTATTGGGCAAAGACCAGTGACTATGTAATTTCTCCAACTGAATCCTGGATATGTTTCATTTTACCAATCAGAAAAACAGGTTGACAATTATTTTGAACATTATTTAAGGTATATATAAATGAGAATAAAATGAACAAAAACATGGTCAGTTGACAGAGCCAAGGATTTTTTTCTTATATCTAGCATTGTATGGAAGTTGTGTCGTGCATTCAAGTCTAAGTCAGAATCCAGTGGACAAAGTTAGGAGGAGTCTACAGACGATACTAACTTTGAATATTTTTTCTTGTGTCAATTGGTCACTTGGATACATTCTTTTTAAATATTTTGCTTATTTTATTATTATTATTTATTTATTCCCTTTTGTTGCTCTTGTTTTATTATTGTAGTTATTATTGTTGCTGTTATTGATGTCGTCATTGTTGGGTAAAACAGAGAGAAATGGAGAGAGGAGGGGAAGACAGAGAGGGGAGAGAAAGATAGACACCTGTAGACCTGCTTCACCGCCTGTGAAGTGACTTCCCTGCAGGTGGGGAGCCGGGGGGTTCAAACCGGGATCCTTAAGCCAGTCTTTGTGCTTTGCACCACCCAACTCCCTATTATTATTATTATTTTTTTAATGAGAGAGATACTGGGAGAAAGATACATAGAGAAACACTAGAGCACTGCTCAGCTCTGGCTTATGGTAGTACAAGAGATTGAACCTGGGGTTTTGGAGTCTCAGGCATGAAAGTCTTTTATATCATTATTTATTATACAGTCTCCCCAGCCTTCACTTGGGTATATTCTTATTTGTTTAAATCATCTTTATTTATTTATTGTATAGAGATAGTCAGAAATTGAGAGGAAAGGGGAAGATAGAAAGAAAGAGAGAGAGAGAGAGAGAGAGAGAGAGAGAGAGGTGTGCAGCACTGTTTCATACACAAAGCTTTCCTCCTGCATGTGGGGACCAGGGACTTGAACCTGGGTCCTTGTGCACTGCAACATGTGCACTCAACCAGGTGCACCACCACCTGGT